>NW_024610078.1:600000-906875 GCF_016920785.2 Ixodes scapularis | reverse complement strand
CCACGATCTCGCCTATTGCCGCGGTGAAAGCAAATTATTGGAGAGAGCACGCCCCCTGACGAGAGACGTTCGGCGCGGTTTCATTCGTTCACGGTGACCACGATCTCGCCTATTGCCGCGGTGAAAGCAAATTATTGGAGAGAGCACGGCCCCTGACGAGAGACGTTCGGCGCGGTTTTATTCGTTCACCGATACCACGATCTCGCCTATTGCCGCGGTGAAAGCAAATTATTGGAGAGAGCACGGCCCCTGACGAGAGACGTTCGCCGCGGTTTTATTCGTTCACCGTGACCACGATCTCGCCTATTGCCGCGGTGAAAGCAAATTATTGGAGAGAGCACGGCCCCTGACGGGAGACGTTCGGCGCGGTTTTATTCGTTCACCGTGACCACGATCTCGCCTATTGCCACGGTGAAAGCAAATTATTGGAGAGAGCACGGCCCCTGACGAGAGACGTTCGGCGCGGTTTTATTCGTTCACCGTGACCACGATCTCGCCTATTGCCGCGGTGAAAGCAAATTATTGGAGAGAGCACGGCCCCTGACGGGAGACGTTCGGCGCGGTTTTATTCGTTCACCCGTGACCACGATCTCGCCTATTGCCGCGGTGAAAGCAAATTATTGGAGAGAGCACGGCCCCTGACGAGAGACGTTCGGCGCGGTTTTATTCGTTCACCGTGACCACGATCTCGCCTATTGCCGCGGTGAAAGCAAATTATTGGAGAGAGCACGGCCCCTGACGAGAGACGTTCGGCGCGGTTTTATTCGTTCACCGTGACCACGATCTCGCCTATTGCCGCGGTGAAAGCAAATTATTGGAGAGAGCACGGCCCCTGACGAGAGACGTTCGGCGCGGTTTTATTCGTTCACCGTGACCACGATCTCGCCTATTGCCGCGGTGAAAGCAAATTATTGGAGAGAGCACGGCCCCTGACGGGAGACGTTCGGCGCGGTTTTATTCGTTCACCGTGACCACGATGTCGGCTATTGCCGCGGTGAAAGCAAATTATTGGAGAGAGCACGGCCCCTGACGGGAGACGTTCGGCGCGGTTTTATTCGTTCACCGTGACCACGATCTCGCCTATTGCCGCGGTGAAAGCAAATTATTGGAGAGAGCACGGCCCCTGACGAGAGACGTTCGGCGCGGTTTTATTCGTTCACCGTGACCACGATGTCGGCTATTGCCGCGGCGAAAGCAAATTATTGGAGAGAGCACGGCCCCTGACGGGAGACGTTCGGCGCGGTTTTTATTCGTTCACCGTGACCACGATCTCGCCTATTGCCGCGGTGAAACAAATTATTGGAGAGAGCACGGCCCCTGACGGGAGACGTTAGGCGCGGTTTTATTCGTTCACCGTGACCACGATCTCGCCTATTGCCGCGGTGAAAGCAAATTATTGGGGAGACACGGCCCCTGACGGGAGACGTTCGGCGCGGTTTTATTCGTTCACCGTGACCACGATGTCGGCTATTGCCGCGGTGAAAGCAAATTATTGGAGAGAGCACGGCCCCTGACGGGAGACGTTCGGCGCGGTTTTATTCGTTCACCGTGACCACGATCTCGCCTATTGCCGCGGTGAAAGCAAATTATTGGAGAGAGCACGGCCCCTGACGGGAGACGTTCGGCGCGGTTTTATTAGTTCACCTTGACCACGATGTCGGCTATTGCCGCGGTGAAAGCAAATTATTGGAGAGAGCACGGCCCCTGACGGGAGACGTTCGGCGCGGTTTTATTCGTTCACCGTGACCACGATCTCGCCTATTGCCGCGGTGAAAGCAAATTATTGGAGAGAGCACGGCCCCTGACGGGAGACGTTCGGCGCGGTTTTATTCGATCACCGTGACCACGATGTCGGCTATTGCCGCGGTGAAAGCAAATTATTGGAGAGAGCACGGCCCCTGACGGGAGACGTTCGGCGCGGTTTTATTCGTTCACCGTGACCACGATCTCGCCTATTGCCGCGGTGAAAGCAAATTATTGGAGAGAGCACGGCCCCTGACGGGAGACGTTCGGCGCGGTTTTATTCGTTCACCGTGACCACGATGTCGGCTATTGCCGCGGTGAAAGCAAATTATTGGAGAGCACGGCCCCTGACGGGAGACGTTCGGCGCGGTTTTATTCGTTCAACCGTGACCACGATGTCGGCTATTGCCGCGGTGAAAGCAAATTACTGGAGAGAGCACGGCCCCTGACGGGAGACGTTCGGCGCGGTTTTATTCGTTCACCGTGACCACGATGTCGGCTATTGCCGCGGTGAAAGCAAATTATTGGAGAGAGCACGGCCCCTGACGGGAGACGTTCGGCGCGGTTTTATTCGTTCACCGTGACCACGATCTCGCCTATTGCCGCGGTGAAAGCAAATTATTGGAGAGAGCACGGCCCCTGACGGGAGACGTTCGGCGCGGTTTTATTCGTTCACCGTGACCACGATGTCGGCTATTGCCGCGGTGAAAGCAAATTATTGGAGAGAGCACGGCCCCTGACGGGAGACGTTCGGCGCGGTTTTATTCGTTCACCGTGACCACGATCTTGCCTATTGCCGCGGTGAAAGCAAATTATTGGAGAGAGCACGGCCCCTGACGAGAGACGTTCGGCGCGGTTTTACTCGTTCACCGTGACCACGATGTCGGCTATTGCCGCGGTGAAAGCAAATTATTGGAGAGAGCACGGCCCCTGACGGGAGACGTTCGGCGCGGTTTTATTCGTTCACCGTGACCACGATGTCGGCTATTGCCGCGGTGAAAGCAAATTATTGGAGAGAGCACGGCCCCTGACGGGAGACGTTCGGCGCGGTTTTATTCGTTCACCGTGACCACGATGTCGGCTATTGCCGCGGTGAAAACAAATTATTGGAGAGAGCACGGCCCCTGACGGGAGACGTTCGGCGCGGTTTTATTCGTTCACCGTGACCACGATGTCGGCTATTGCCGCGGTGAAAGCAAATTATTGGAGAGAGCACGGCCCCTGACGGGAGACGTTCGGCGCGGTTTTATTCGTTCACCGTGACCACGATGTCGGCTATTGCCGCGGTGAAAGCAAATTATTGCAGAGAGAACGGCCCTGACGGGAGACGTTCGGCGCAGTTTTATTCGTTCACCGTGACCACGATCTCGCCTATTGCCGCGGTGAAAGCAAATTATTGGAGAGAGCACGGCCCCTGACGGGAGACGTTCGGCGCGGTTTTATTCGTTCACCGTGACCACGATCTCGCCTATTGCCGCGGTGAAAGCAAATTATTGGAGAGAGCACGGCCCCTGACGGGAGACGTTCGGCGCGGTTTTATTCGTTCACCCGTGACCACGATGTCGGCTATTGCCGCGGTGAAAGCAAATTATTGGAGAGAGCACGGCCCCTGACGGGAGACGTTCGGCGCGGTTTTATTCGTTCACCGTGACCACGATGTCGGCTATTGCCGCGGTGAAAGCAAATTATTGGAGAGAGCACGGCCCCTGACGAGAGACGTTCGGCGCGGTTTTATTCGTTCACCGTGACCACGATGTCGGCTATTGCCTCGGTGAAAATAAATTTTTGGAGAGAGCACGGCCCCTGACGAGAGACGTTCAGCGCGGTTTTATTCGTTCACCGTGACCCACGATGTCGGCTATTGCCGCGGTGAAAGCAAATTATTGGAGAGAGCACGGCCCCTGACGAGAGACGTTCGGCGCGGTTTTATTCGTTCACCGTGACCACGATGTCGGCTATTGCCGCGGTGAAAGCGAATTATTGGAGAAAGCACGGCCCCTGACGAGAGACGTTCGGCGCGGTTTTATTCGTTCACCGTGACCACGATGTCGGCTATTGCCTCGGTGAAAGCAAATTATTGGAGAAAGCACTGCCCCTGACGAGAGACGTTCGGCGCGGTTTTATTCGTTCACCGTGACCACGATGTCGGCTATTGCCTCGGTGAAAGCAAATTATTGGAGAGAGCACGGCCCCTGACGAGAGACGTTCGGCGCGGTTTTATTCGTTCACCGTGACCACGATGTCGGCTATTGCCTCGGTGAAAGCAAATTATTGGAGAGAGCACGGCCCCTGACGAGAGACGTTCGGCGCGGTTTTTATTCGTTCACCGTGACCACAATGTCGGCTATTGCCTCGGTGAAAGCAAATTATTGGAGAAAGCACGGCCCCTGACGAGAGACGTTCGGCGCGGTTTTATTCGTTCACCGTGACCACGACGTCGGCTATTGCCTCGGTGAAAGCAAATTATTGGAGAGAGCACGGCCCCTGACGAGAGACGTTCGGCGCGGTTTTATTCGTTCACCCGTGACCACGATGTCGGCTATTGCCTCGGTGAAAGCAAATTATTGGAGAGAGCACGGCCCCTGACGAGAGACGTTCGGCGCGGTTTTATTCGTTCACCGTGACCACGATGTCGGCTATTGCCTCGGTGAAAGCAAATTATTGGAGAGAGCACGGCCCCTGACGAGAGACGTTCGGCGCGGTTTTATTCGTTCAACCGTGACCACGATGTCGGCTATTGCCTCGGTGAAAGCAAATTATTGGAGAGAGCACGGCCCCCTGACGAGAGACGTTCGGCGCGGTTTTATTCGTTCACCGTGACCACGATGTCGGCTATTGCCTCGGTGAAAGCAAATTATTGGAGAAAGCACGGCCCCTGACGAGAGACGTTCGGCGCGGTTTTATTCGTTCACCGTGACCCACGATGTCGGCTATTGCCTCGGTGAAAGCAAATTATTGGAGAGAGCACGGCCCCCGACGAGACACGTTCGGCGCGGTTTTATTCGTTCACCGTGACCACGATGTCGGCTATTGCCGCGGTGAAAGCGAATTATTGGAGAAAGCACGGCCCCTGACGAGAGGACGTTCGGCGCGGTTTTATTCGTTCACTGTGACCACGATGTCGGCTATTGCCGCGGTGAAAGCAAATTATTGGAGAGAGCACGGCCCCTGACGAGAGACGTTCGGCGCGGTTTTATTCGTTCACCGTGACCAAGATCTCGCCTATTGCCGCGGTGAAAGCAAATTATTGGAGAGAGCACGGCCCCTTACGAGAGACGTTCGGCGCGGTTTTATTCGTTCACCGTGACCACGATGTCGGCTATTGCCGCGGTGAAAGCAAATTATTGGAGACAGCACGGCCCCTGACGAGAGACGTTCGGCGCGGTTTTATTCCTTCACCGTGACCACGATGTCGGCTATTGCCGCCGTGAAAGCGAATTATTGGAGAGAGCACGGCCCCTGACGAGAGACGTTCGGCGCGGTTTTATTCGTTCACCGTGTCCACGATGTCGGCTATTGCCGCGGTGAAAGCGAATTATTGGAGAGAGCACGGCCCCTGACGAGAGACGTTCGGCGCGGTTTTATTCGTTCACCGTGACCACGATGTCGGCTATTGCCGCGGTGAAAGCAAATTATTGGAGAGAGCACGGCCCCTGACGAGAGACGTTCGGCGCGGTTTTATTCGTTCACCGTGTCCACGATGTCGGCTATTGCCGCGGTGAAAGCAAATTATTGGAGAAAGCACGGCCCCTGACGAGAGACGTTCGGCGCGGTTTTATTCGTTCACCGTGACCACGATCTCGCCTATTGCCGCGGTGAAAGCGAATTATTGGAGAGAGCACGGCCCCTGACGAGAGACGTTCGGCGCGGTTTTATTCGTTCACCGTGACCACGATCTCGCCTATTGCCGCGGTGAAAGCGAATTATTGGAGAAAGCACGGCCCCTGACGAGAGACGTTCGGCGCGGTTTTATTCGTTCACCGTGACCACGATCTCGCCTATTGCCGTGGTGAAAGCGAATTATTGGAGAGAGCACGGCCCCTGACGAGAGACGTTCGGCGCGGTTTTATTCGTTCACCGTGACCACGATCTCGCCTATTGCCGCGGTGAAAGCGAATTATTGGAGAAAGCACGGCCCCTGACGAGAGACGTTCGGCGCGGTTTTATTCGTTCACCGTGACCACGATCTCGCCTATTGCCGCGGTGAAAGCGAATTATTGGAGAAAGCACGGCCCCTGACGAGAGACGTTCGGCGCGGTTTTATTCGTTCACCGTGACCACGATCTCGCCTATTGCCGCGGTGAAAGCGGATATATTGGAGAAAGCACGGCCCCTGACGAGAGACGTTCGGCGCGGTTTTATTCGTTCACCGTGACCACGATCTCGCCTATTGCCGCGGTGAAAGCGAATTATTGGAGAGAGCACGGCCCCTGACGAGAGACGTTCGGCGCGGTTTTATTCGTTCACCGTGACCACGATATCGCCTATTGCCGCGGTGAAAGCGAATTATTGGAGAAAGCACGGCCCCTGACGAGAGACGTTCGGCGCGGTTTTATTCGTTCACCGTGACCACGATCTCGCCTATTGCCGCGGTGAAAGCGAATTATTGGAGAAAGCACGGCCCCTGACGAGAGACGTTCGGCGCGGTTTTATTCGTTCACCGTGACCACGATCTCGCCTATTGCCGCGGTGAAAGCGAATTATTGGAGAAAGCACGGCCCCTGACGAGAGACGTTCGGCGCGGTTTTATTCGTTCACCGTGACCACGATCTCGCCTATTGCCGTGGTGAAAGCGAATTATTGGAGAAAGCACGGCCCCTGACGAGAGACGTTCGGCGCGGTTTTATTCGTTCACCGTGACCACGATCTCGCCTATTGCTGCGGTGAAAGCGAATTATTGGAGAGAGCACGGCCCCTGACGAGAGACGTTCGGCGCGGTTTTATTCGTTCACCGTGACCACGATCTCGCCTATTGCCGCGGTGAAAGCGAATTATTGGAGAAAGCACGGCCCCTGACGAGAGACGTTCGGCGCGGTTTTATTCGTTCACCGTGACCACGATCTCGCCTATTGCCGCGGTGAAAGCGAATTATTGGAGAGAGCACGGCCCCTGACGAGAGACGTTCGGCGCGGTTTTATTCGTTCACCGTGACCACGATCTTGCCTATTGCCGCGGTGAAAGCGAATTATTGGAGATAGCACGGCCCCTGACGAGAGACGTTCGGCGCGGTTTTATTCGTTCACCGTGACCACGATCTCGCCTATTGCCGCGGTGAAAGCGAATTATTGGAGAGAGCACGGCCCCTGACGAGAGACGTTCGGCGCGGTTTTATTCGTTCACCGTGACCACGATCTCGCCTATTGCCGCGGTGAAAGCGAATTATTGGAGAAAGCACGGCCCCTGACGAGAGACGTTCGGCGCGGTTTTATTCGTTCACCATGACCACGATCTCGCCTATTGCCGCGGTGAAAGCGAATTATTGGAGAAAGCACGGCCCCTGACGAGAGACGTTCGGCGCGGTTTTATTCGTTCACCGTGACCACGATCTCGCCTATTGCCGCGGTGAAAGCGAATTATTGGAGAAAGCACGGCCCCTGACGAGAGACGTTCGGCGCGGTTTTATTCGTTCACCGTGACCACGATGTCGGCTATTGCCGCGGTGAAAGCAAATTATTGGAGAGAGCACGGCCCCTGACGAGAGACGTTCGGCGCGGTTTTATTCGTTCACCGTGACCACGATGTCGGCTATTGCCGCGGTGAAAGCAAAATATTGGAGAGAGCACGGCCCCTGACGAGAGACGTTCGGCGCGGTTTTATTCGTTCACCGTGACCACGATGTCGGCTATTGCCTCGGTGAAAGCGAATTATTGGAGAGAGCACGGCCCCTGACGAGAGACGTTCGGCGCGGTTTAATTCGTTCACCGTGACCACGATGTCGGCTATTGCCGCGTTGAAAGCGAATTATTGGAGAAAGCACGGCCCCTGACGAGAGACGTTCGGCGCGGTCTTATTCGTTCACCATGACCACGATGTCGGCAATTGCCGCGGTGAAAGCGAATTATTGGAGAGAGCACGGCCCCTGACGAGAGACGTTCGGCGCGGTTTTATTCGTTCACCGTGTCCACGATGTCGGCTATTGCCGCGGTGAAAGCGAATTATTGGAGAGAGCACGGCCCCTGACGAGAGACGTTCGGCGCGGTTTTATTCGTTCACCGTGACCACGATGTCGGCTATTGCCGCGGTGAAAGCAAATTATTGGAGAGAGCACGGCCCCTGACGAGAGACGTTCTTCGCGGTTTTATTCGTTCACCGTATCCACGATGTCGGCTATTGCCGCGTTGAAAGCGAATTATTGGAGAAAGCACGGCCCCTGACGAGAGACGTTCGGCGCGGTCTTATTCGTTCACCGTGACCACGATGTCGGCTATTGCCGCGGTGAAAGCGAATTATTGGAGAGAGCACGGCCCCTGACGAGAGACGTTCGGCGCGGTTTTATTCGTTCACCGTGTCCACGATGTCGGCTATTGCCGCGGTGAAAGCGAATTATTGGAGAGAGCACGGCCCCTGACGAGAGACGTTCGGCGCGGTTTTATACGTTCACCGTGACCACGATGTCGGCTATTGCCGCGGTGAAAGCGAATTATTGGAGAAAGCACGGCCCCTGACGAGAGACGTTCGGCGCGGTTTTATTCGTTCACCGTGACCACGATGTCGGCTATTGCCTCGGTGAAAGCGAATTATTGGAGAGAGCACGGCCCCTGACGAGAGACGTTCGGCGCGGTTTTATTCGTTCACCGTGACCAAGATGTCGGCTATTGCCGCGATGAAAGCGAATTATTGGAGAAAGCACGGCCCCTGACGAGAGACGTTCGGCGCGGTTTTATTCGTTCACCGTGACCACGATGTCGGCTATTGCCTCGGTGAAAGCGAATTATTGGAGAGAGCACGGCCCCTGACGAGAGACGTTCGGCGCGGTTTTATTCGTTCACCGTGACCACGATGTCGGCTATTGCCGCGGTGAAAGCAAATTATTGGAGAGAGCACGGCCCCTGACGAGAGACGTTCGGCGCGGTTTTATTCGTTCACCGTGACCATGATGTCGGCTATTGCCGCGGTGAACACGAATTATTGGAGAGAGCACGGCCCCTGACGAGAGACGTTCGGCGCGGTTTTAGTCGTTCACCGTGTCCACGATGTCGGCTATTGCCTCGGTGAAAGCGAATTATTGGAGAGAGCACGGCTCTGACGAGAGACGTTCGGCGCGGTTTTATTCGTTCACCGTGACCACAATGTCGGCTATTGCCGCGGTGAAAGCGAATTATTGGAGAAAGCACGGCCCCTGACGAGAGACGTTCGGCGCGGTTTTATTCGTTCACCGTGACCACGATGTCGGCTATTGCCGCGGTGAAAGCAAATTATTGGAGAGAGCACGGCCCCTGACAAGAGACGTTCGGCGCGGTTTTATTCGTTCACCGTGACCACGATGTCGGCTATTGCCGCGGTGAAAGCAAATTATTGGAGAGAGCACGGCCCCAGACGAGAGACGTTCGGCGCGGTTTTATTCGTTCACCGTGACCACGATGTCGGCTATTGCCGCGGTGAAAGCGAATTACTGGAGAGAGCACGGCCCCTGACGAGAGACGTTCGGCGCGGTTTTATTCGTTCACCGTGTCCATGATGTCGGCTATTGCCTCGGTGAAAGCGAATTATTGGAGAGAGCACGGCCCCTGACGAGAGACGTTCGGCGCGGTTTTATTCGTTCACCGTGACCACGATGTCGGCTATTGCCGCGGTGAAAGCGAATTATTGGAGAGAGCACGGCCCCTGACGAGAGACGTTCGGCGCGGTTTTATTCGTTCACCGTGACCACGATGTCGGCTATTGCCGCGGTGAAAGCAAATTATTGGAGAGAGCACGGCCCCTGACGAGAGACGTTCGGCGCGGTTTTATTCGTTCACCGTGACCACGATGTCGGCTATTGCCTCGGTGAAAGCGAAATATTGCAGAGAGCACGGCCCCTGACGAGAGACGTTCGGCGCGGTTTTATTCGTTCACCGTGACCACGATGTCGGCTATTGCCGCGGTGAAAGCAAATTATTGGAGAGAGCACGGCCCCTGACGAGAGACGTTCGGCGCGGTTTTATTCGTTCACCGTGACCACGATGTCGGCTATTGCCGCGGTGAAAGCAAATTATTGGAGAAAGCACGGCCCCTGACGAGAGACGTTCGGCGCGGTTTTATTCGTTCACCGTGACCACGATGTCGGCTTTTGCCGCGGTGAAAGCGAATTATTGGAGAGAGCACGGCCCCTGACGAGAGACGTTCGGCGCGGTTTTATTCGTTCACCGTGTCCACGATGTCGGCTATTGCAGCGGTGAAAGCGAATTATTGGAGAGAGCACGGCCCCTGACGAGAGACGTTCGGCGCGGTTTTATTCGTTCACCGTGACCACGATGTCGGCTATTGCCGCGGTGAAAGCGAATTATTGGAGAGAGCACGGCCCCTGACGAGAGACGTTCGGCGCGGTTTTATTCGTTCACCGTGGCCACGATATCGCCTATTGCCGCGGTGAAAGCGAATTATTGGAGAAAGCACGGCCCCTGACGAGAGACGTTCGGCGCGGTTTTATTCGTTCACCGTGACCACGATCTCCCCTATTGCCGCGGTGAAAGCGTATTATTGGAGAAAGCACGGCCCCTGACGAGAGACGTTCGGCGCGGTTTTATTCGTTCACCGTGACCACGATCTCGCCTATTGCCGCGGTGAAAGCGAATTATTGGAGAAAGCACGGCCCCTGACGAGAGACGTTCGGCGCGGTTTTATTCGTTCACCGTGACCACGATCTCGCCTATTGCCGTGGTGAAAGCGAATTATTGGAGAAAGCACGGCCCCTGACGAGAGACGTTCGGCGCGGTTTTATTCGTTCACCGTGACCACGATCTCGCCTATTGCCGCGGTGAAAGCGAATTATTGGAGAGAGCACGGCCCCTGACGAGAGACGTTCGGCGCGGTTTTATTCGTTCACCGTGACCACGATCTCGCCTATTGCCGCGGTGAAAGCGAATTATTGGAGAAAGCACGGCCCCTGACGAGAGACGTTCGGCGCGGTTTTATTCGTTCACCGTGACCACGATCTCGCCTATTGCCGCGGTGAAAGCGAATTATTGGAGAGAGCACGGCCCCTGACGAGAGACGTTCGGCGCGGTTTTATTCGTTCACCGTGACCACGATGTCGGCTATTGCCGCGGTGAAAGAAAATTATTGGAGAGAGCACGGCCCCTGGCGAGAGACGTTCGGCGCGGTTTTATTCGTTCACCGTGACCACGATGTCGGCTATTGCCGCGGTGAAAGCAAATTATTGGAGAGAGCACGGCCCCTGACGAGAGACGTTCGGCGCGGTTTTATTCGTTCACCGTGACCACGATGTCGGCTATTGCCTCGGTGAAAGCGAATTATTGGAGAGAGCACGGCCCCTGACGAGAGACGTTCGGCGCGGTTTTATTCGTTCACCGTGACCACGATGTCGGCTATTGCCGCGTTGAAAGCGAATTATTGGAGAAAGCACGGCCCCTGACGAGAGACGTTCGGCGCGGTCTTATTCGTTCACCGTGACCACGATGTCGGCTATTGCCGCGGTGAAAGCGAATTATTGGAGAGAGCACGGCCCCTGACGAGAGACGTTCGGCGCGGTTTTATTCGTTCACCGTGTCCACGATGTCGGCTATTGCCGCGGTGAAAGCGAATTATTGGAGAGAGCACGGCCCCTGACGAGAGACGTTCGGCGCGGTTTTATTCGTTCACCGTGACCACGATGTCGGCTATTGCCGCGGTGAAAGCAAATTATTGGAGAGAGCACGGCCCCTGACGAGAGACGTTCGGCGCGGTTTTATTCGTTCACCGTGTCCACGATGTCGGCTATTGCCGCGGTGAAAGCGAATTATTGGAGAGAGCACGGCCCCTGACGAGAGACGTTCGGCGCGGTTTTATTCGTTCACCGTGACCACGATGTCGGCTATTGCCGCGGTGAAAGCGAATTATTGGAGAAAGCACGGCCCCTGACGAGAGACGTTCGGCGCGGTTTTATTCGTTCACCGTGACCACGATGTCGGCTATTGCCTCGGTGAAAGCGAATTATTGGAGAGAGCACGGCCCCTGACGAGAGACGTTCGGCGCGGTTTTATTCGTTCACCGTGACCACGATGTCGGCTATTGCCGCGATGAAAGCGAATTATTGGAGAAAGCACAACCCCTGACGAGAGACGTTCGGCGCGGTTTTATTCGTTCACCGTGACCACGATGTCGGCTATTGCCTCGGTGAAAGCGAATTATTGGAGAGAGCACGGCCCCTGACGAGAGACGTTCGGCGCGGTTTTATTCGTTCACCGTCACCACGATGTCGGCTATTGCCGCGGTGAAAGCAAATTATTGGAGAGAGCACGGCCCCTGACGAGAGACGTTCGGCGCGGTTTTATTCGTTCACCGTGACCATGATGTCGGCTATTGCCGCGGTGAAAGCGAATTATTGGAGAGAGCACGGCCCCTGACGAGAGACGTTCGGCGCGGTTTTAGTCGTTCACCGTGTCCACGATGTCGGCTATTGCCTCGGTGAAAGCGAATTATTGGAGAGAGCACGGCTCTGACGAGAGACGTTTGGCGCGGTTTTATTCGTTCACCGTGACCACGATGTCGGCTATTGCCGCGGTGAAAGCGAATTATTGGAGAAAGCACGGCCCCTGACGAGAGACGTTCGGCGCGGTTTTATTCGTTCACCGTGACCACGATGTCGGCTATTGCCGCGGTGAAAGCAAATTATTGGAGAGAGCACGGTCCCTGACAAGAGACGTTCGGCGCGGTTTTATTCGTTCACCGTGACCACGATGTCGGCTATTGCCGCGGTGAAAGCAAATTATTGGAGAGAGCACGGCCCCAGACGAGAGACGTTCGGCGCGGTTTTATTCGTTCACCGTGACCACGATGTCGGCTATTGCCGCGGTGAAAGCGAATTACTGGAGAGAGCACGGCCCCTGACGAGAGACGTTCGGCGCGGTTTTATTCGTTCACCGTGTCCACGATGTCGGCTATTGCCTCGGTGAAAGCGAATTATTGGAGAGAGCACGGCCCCTGACGAGAGACGTTCGGCGCGGTTTTATTCGTTCACCGTGACCACGATGTCGGCTATTGCCGCGGTGAAAGCGAATTATTGGAGAGAGCACGGCCCCTGACGAGAGACGTTCGGCGCGGTTTTATTCGTTCACCGTGACCACGATGTCGGCTATTGCCGCGGTGAAAGCAAATTATTGGAGAGAGCACGGCCCCTGACGAGAGACGTTCCCCGCGGTTTTATTCGTTCACCGTGACCACGATGTCGGCTATTGCCTCGGTGAAAGCGAAATATTGGAGAGAGCACGGCCCCTGACGAGAGACGTTCGGCGCGGTTTTATTCGTTCACCGTGACCACGATGTCGGCTATTGCCGCGGTGAAAGCAAATTATTGGAGAGAGCACGGCCCCTGACGAGAGACGTTCGGCGCGGTTTTATTCGTTCACCGTGACCACGATGTCGGCTATTGCCGCGGTGAAAGCAAATTATTGGAGAAAGCACGGCCCCTGACGAGAGACGTTCGGCGCGGTTTTATTCGTTCACCGTGACCACGATGTCGGCTTTTGCCGCGGTGAAAGCGAATTATTGGAGAGAGCACGGCCCCTGACGAGAGACGTTCGGCGCGGTTTTATTCGTTCACCGTGTCCACGATGTCGGCTATTGCCGCGGTGAAAGCGAATTATTGGAGAGAGCACGGCCCCTGACGAGAGATGTTCGGCGCGGTTTTATTCGTTCACCGTGACCACGATGTCGGCTATTGCCGCGGTGAAAGCGAATTATTGGAGAAAGCACGGCCCCTGACGAGAGACGTTCGGCGCGGTTTTATTCGTTCACCGTGACCACGATGTCGGCTATTGCCTCGGTGAAAGCGAATTATTGGAGAGAGCACGGCCCCTGACGAGAGACTTTCGGCGCGGTTTTATTCGTTCACCAGTGTCCACGATGTCGGCTATTGCCTCGGTGAAAGCGAATTATTGGTGAGAGCACGGCCCCTGACGAGAGACGTTCGGCGCGGTTTTATTCGTTCACCGTGACCACGATGTCGGCTATTGCCGCGGTGAAAGCAAATTATTGGAGAGAGCACGGCCCCTGACGAGAGACGTTCGGCGCGGTTTTATTCGTTCACCGTGTCCACGATGTCGGCTATTGCCTCGGTGAAAGCGAATTATAGGAGAGAGCACGGCCCCTGACGAGAGACGTTCGGCGCGGTTTTATTCGTTCACCGTGACCACGATGTCGGCTATTGCCGCGGTGAAAGCAAATTATTGGAGAGAGCACGGCCCCTGACGAGAGACGTTCGGCGCGGTTTTATTCGTTCACCGTGACCACGATGTCGGCTATTGCCGCGGTGAAAGCAAATTATTGGAGAGAGCACGGCCCCTGACAAGAGACGTTCGGCGCGGTTTTATTCGTTCACCGTGACCACGATGTCGGCTATTGCCTCGGTGAAAGCGAATTATTGGAGAGAGCACGGCCCCTGACGAGAGACGTTCGGCGCGGATTTATTCGTTCACCGTGACCACGATGTCGGCTATTGCCGCGGTGAAAGCAAATTATTGGAGAGAGCACGGCCCCTGACGAGAGACGTTCGACGCGGTTTTATTGGTTCACCGTGACCACGATGTCGGCTATTGCCGCGGTGAAAGCAAATTATTGGAGAGAGCACGGCCCCTGACGAGAGACGTTCTTCGCGGTTTTATTCGTTCACCGTGTCCACGATGTCGGCTATTGCCGCGGTGAAAGCGAATTATTGGAGAGAGCACGGACCCTGACGAGAGACGTTCGGCGCGGTTTTATTCGTTCATTGTGACCACGATGTCGGCTATTGCCGTGGTGAAAGCGAATTATTGGAGAGAGCACGGCCCCTGACGAGAGACGTTCGGCGCGGTTTTATTCGTTCACCGTGACCACGATGTCGGCTATTGCCGCGGTGAAAGCAAATTATTGGAGAGAGCACGGCCCCTGACGAGAGACGTTCGGCGCGGTTTTATTCGTTCACCGTGACCACGATGTCGGCTATTGCCTCGGTGAAAGCGAAATATTGGAGAGAGCACGGCCCCTGACGAGAGACGTTCGGCGCGGTTTTATTCGTTCACCGTGACCACGATGTCGGCTATTGCCGTGGTGAAAGCAAATTATTGGAGAGAGCACGGCCCCTGACGAGAGACGTTCGGCGCGGTTTTATTCGTTCACCGTGACCACGATGTCGGCTATTGCCGCGGTGAAAGCAAACTATTGGAGAAAGCACGGCCCCTGACGAGAGACGTTCGGCGCGGTTTTATTCGTTCACCGTGACCACGATGTCGGCTATTGCCGCGGTGAAAGCGAATTATTGGAGAGAGCACGGCCCCTGACGAGAGACGTTCGGCGCGGTTTTATTCGTTCACCGTGTCCACGATGTCGGCTATTGCCTCGGTGAAAGCGAATTATTGGAGAGAGCACGGCCCCTGACGAGAGACGTTCGGCGCGGTTTTATTCGTTCACCGTGACCACGATGTCGGCTATTGCCGCGGTGAAAGCGAATTATTGGAGAAAGCACGGCCCCTGACGAGAGACGTTCGGCGCGGTTTTATTCGTTCACAGTGACCACGATGTCGGCTATTGCCTCGGTGAAAGCGAATTATTGGAGAGAGCGCGGCCCCTGACGAGAGACGTTCGGCGCGGTTTTATTCGTTCACCGTGTCCACGATGTCGGCTATTGCCTCGGTGAAAGCGATTTATTGGAGAGAGCACGGCCCCTGACGAGAGACGTTCGGCGCGGTTTTATTCGTTCACCGTGACCACGATGTCGGCTATTGCCGCGGTGAAAGCAAATTATTGGAGAGAGCACGGCCCCTGACGAGAGACGTTCGGCGCGGTTTTATTCGTTCACCGTGTCCACGATGTCGGATATTGCCTCGGTGAAAGCGAATTATTGGAGAGAGCACGGCCCCTGACGAGAGACGTTCGGCGCGGTTTTATTCGTTCACCGTGACCACGATGTCGGCTATTGCCGCGGTGAAAGCAAATTATTGGAGAGAGCACGGCCCCTGACGAGAGACGTTCGGCGCGGTTTTATTCGTTCACCGTGACCACGATGTCGGCTATTGCCGCGGTGAAAGCAAATTATTGGAGAGAGCACGGCCCCGGACGAGAGACGTTCGGCGCGGTTTTATTCGTTCACCGTGACCACGATGTCGGCTATTGCCTCGGTGAAAGCGAATTATTGGAGAGAGCACGGCCCCTGACGAGAGACGTTCGGCGCGGTTTTATTCGTTCACCGTGACCACGATGTCGGCTATTGCCGCGGTGAAAGCAAATTATTGGAGAGAGCACGGCCCCTGACGAGAGACTTTCGGCGCGGTTTTATTCGTTCACCGTGACCACGATGTCGGCTATTGCCGCGGTGAAAGCAAATTATTGGAGAGAGCACGGCCCCTGACGAGAGACGTTCGGTGCGGTTTTATTCGTTCACCGTGACCACGATGTCGGCTATTGCCTCGGTGAAAGCGAATTATTGGAGAGAGCACGGCCCCTGACGAGAGACGTTCGGCGCGGTTTTATTCCTTCACCGTGACCACGATGTCGGCTATTGCCGCGGTGAAAGCAAATTATTGGAGAGAGCACGGTCCCTGACGAGAGACGTTCGGCGCGGTTTTATTCGTTCACCGTGACCACGATGTCGGCTATTGCCGCGGTGAAAGCAAATTATTGGAGAAAGCACGGCCCCTGACGAGAGACGTTCGGCGCGGTTTTATTCGTTCACCGTGACCACGATGTCGGCTATTGCCGCGGTGAAAGCGAATTATTGGAGAGAGCACGGCCCTTGACGAGAGACGTTCGGCGCGGTTTTATTCGTTCACCATGTCCACGATGTCGGCTATTGCCGCGGTGAAAGCGAATTATTGGAGAGAGCACGGCCCCTGACGAGAGACGTTCGGCGCGGTTTTATTCGTTCACCGTGACCACGATGTCGGCTATTGCCGCGGTGAAAGCAAATTATTGGAGAGAGCACGGCCCCTGACGAGAGACGTTCGGCGCGGTTTTATTGGTTCACCGTGACCACGATGTCGGCTATTGCCGCGGTGAAAGCAAATTATTGGAGAGAGCACGGCCCCTGACGAGAGACGTTCTTCGCGGTTTTATTCGTTCACCGTGTCCACGATGTCGGCTATTGCCGCGGTGAAAGCGAATTATTGGAGAAAGCACGGCCCCTGACGAGAGACGTTCGGCGCGGTTTTATTCGTTCATCGTGACCACGATGTCGGCTATTGCCGCGGTGAAAGCGAATTATTGGAGAGAGCACGGCCCCTGACGAGAGACGTTCGGCGCGGTTTTTTTCGTTCACCGTGTCCACGATGTCGGCTATTGCCGCGGTGAAAGCGAATTATTGGAGAGAGCACGACCCCTGACGAGAGACGTTCGGCGCGGTTTTATTCGTTCACCGTGACCACGATGTCGGCTATTGCCGCGGAGAAAGCGAATTATTGGAGAAAGCACGGCCCCTGACGAGAGACGTTCGGTGCGGTTTTATTCGTTCACCGTGACCACGATGTCGGCTATTGCCTCGGTGAAAGCGAATTATTGGAGAGAGCACGGCCCCTGACGAGAGACGTTCGGCGCGGTTTTATTCGTTCACCGTGACCACGATGTCGGCTATTGCCGCGGTGAAAGCGAATTATTGGAGAAAGCACGGCCCCTGACGAGAGACGTTCGGCGCGGTTTTATTCGTTCACCGTGACCACGATGTCGGCTATTGCCTCGGTGAAAGCGAATTATTGGAGAGAGCACGGCCCCTGACGAGAGACGTTCGGCGCGGTTTTATTCGTTCACCGTGTCCACGATGTCGGCTATTGCCGCGGTGAAAGCAAATTATTGGAGAGAGCACGGCCCCTGACGAGAGACGTTCGGCGCGGTTTTATTCGTTCACCGTGACCACGATGTCGGCTATTGCCGCGGTGAAAGCGAATTAATGGAGAGAGCACGGCCCCTGACGAGAGACGTTCGGCGCGGTTTTAGTCGTTCACCGTGTCCACGATGTCGGCTATTGCCTCGGTGAAAGCGAATTATTGGAGAGAGCACGGCCCCTGACGAGAGACGTTAGGCGCGGTTTTATTCGTTCACCGTGACCACGATGTCGGCTATTGCCTCGGTGAAAGCGAATTATTGGAGAGAGCACGGCCCCTGACGAGAGACGTTCGGCGCGGTTTTATTCGTTCACCGTGACCACGATGTCGGCTATTGCCGCGGTGAAAGCAAATTATTGGAGAGAGCACGGCCCCTGACGAGAGACTTTCGGCGCGGTTTTATTCGTTCACCGTGACCACGATGTCGGCTATTGCCGCGGTGAAAGCAAATTATTGGAGAGAGCACGGCCCCTGACGAGAGACGTTCGGTGCGGTTTTATTCGTTCACCGTGACCACGATGTCGGCTATTGCCTCGGTGAAAGCGAATTATTGGAGAGAGCACGGCCCCTGACGAGAGACGTTCGGCGCGGTTTTATTCGTTCACCGTGACCACGATGTCGGCTATTGCCGCGGTGAAAGCAAATTATTGGAGAGAGCACGGTCCCTGACGAGAGACGTTCGGCGCGGTTTTATTCGTTCACCGTGACCACGATGTCGGCTATTGCCGCGGTGAAAGCAAATTATTGGAGAAAGCACGGCCCCTGACGAGAGACGTTCGGCGCGGTTTTATTCGTTCACCGTGACCACGATGTCGGCTATTGCCGCGGTGAAAGCGAATTATTGGAGAGAGCACGGCCCCTGACGAGAGACGTTCGGCGCGGTTTTATTCGTTCACCATGTCCACGATGTCGGCTATTGCCGCGGTGAAAGCGAATTATAAGAGAGAGCACGGCCCCTGACGAGAGACGTTCGGCGCGGTTTTATTCGTTCACCGTGACCACGATGTCGGCTATTGCCGCGGTGAAAGCAAATTATTGGAGAGAGCACGGCCCCTGACGAGAGACGTTCGGCGCGGTTTTATTGGTTCACCGTGACCACGATGTCGGCTATTGCCGCGGTGAAAGCAAATTATTGGAGAGAGCACGGCCCCTGACGAGAGACGTTCTTCGCGGTTTTATTCGTTCACCGTGTCCACGATGTCGGCTATTGCCGCGGTGAAAGCGAATTATTGGAGAAAGCACGGCCCCTGACGAGAGACGTTCGGCGCGGTTTTATTCGTTCATCGTGACCACGATGTCGGCTATTGCCGCGGTGAAAGCGAATTATTGGAGAGAGCACGGCCCCTGACGAGAGACGTTCGGCGCGGTTTTATTCGTTCACCGTGTCCACGATGTCGGCTATTGCCGCGGTGAAAGCGAATTATTGGAGAGAGCACGGCCCCTGACGAGAGACGTTCGGCGCGGTTTTATTCGTTCACCGTGACCACGATGTCGGCTATTGCCGCGGAGAAAGCGAATTATTGGAGAAAGCACGGCCCCTGACGAGAGACGTTCGGTGCGGTTTTATTCGTTCACCGTGACCACGATGTCGGCTATTGCCTCGGTGAAAGCGAATTATTGGAGAGAGCACGGCCCCTGACGAGAGACGTTCGGCGCGGTTTTATTCGTTCACCGTGACCACGATGTCGGCTATTGCCGCGGTGAAAGCGAATTATTGGAGAAAGCACGGCCCCTGACGAGAGACGTTCGGCGCGGTTTTATTCGTTCACCGTGACCACGATGTCGGCTATTGCCTCGGTGAAAGCGAATTATTGGAGAGAGCACGGCCCCTGACGAGAGACGTTCGGCGCGGTTTTATTCGTTCACCGTGACCACGATGTCGGCTATTGCCGCGGTGAAAGCAAATTATTGGAGAGAGCACGGCCCCTGACGAGAGACGTTCGGCGCGGTTTTATTCGTTCACCGTGTCCACGATGTCGGCTATTGCCGCGGTGAAAGCGAATTACTGGAGAGAGCACGGCCCCTGACGAGAGACGTTCGGCGCCGTTTTATTCGTTCACCGTGTCCACGATGTCGGCTATTGCCTCGGTGAAAGCGAATTATTGGAGAGAGCACGGCCCCTGACGAGAGACGTTCGGCGCGGTTTTATTCGTTCATTGTGACCACGATGTCGGCTATTGCCGTGGGGAAAGCGAATTATTGGAGAGAGCACGGCCCCTGACGAGAGACGTTCGGCGCGGTTTTATTCGTTCACCGTGACCACGATGTCGGCTATTGCCGCGGTGAAAGCAAATTATTGGAGAGAGCACGGCCCCTGACGAGAGACGTTCGGCGCGGTTTTATTCGTTCACCGTGACCACGATGTCGGCTATTGCCTCGGTGAAAGCGAATTATTGGAGAGAGCACGGCCCCTGACGAGAGACGTTCGGCGCGGTTTTATTCGTTCACCGTGACCACGATGTCGGCTATTGCCGTGGTGAAAGCAAATTATTGGAGAGAGCACGGCCCCTGACGAGAGACGTTCGGCGCGGTTTTATTCGTTCACCGTGACCACGATGTCGGCTATTGCCGCGGTGAAAGCAAACTATTGGAGAAAGCACGGCCCCTGACGAGAGACGTTCGGCGCGGTTTTATTCGTTCACCGTGACCACGATGTCGGCTATTGCCGCGGTGAAAGCGAATTATTGGAGAGAGCACGGCCCCTGACGAGAGACGTTCGGCGCGGTTTTATTCGTTCACCGTGTCCACGATGTCGGCTATTGCCTCGGTGAAAGCGAATTATTGGAGAGAGCACGGCCCCTGACGAGAGACGTTCGGCGCGGTTTTATTCGTTCACCGTGACCACGATGTCGGCTATTGCCGCGGTGAAAGCGAATTATTGGAGAAAGCACGGCCCCTGACGAGAGACGTTCGGCGCGGTTTTATTCGTTCACAGTGACCACGATGTCGGCTATTGCCTCGGTGAAAGCGAATTATTGGAGAGAGCGCGGCCCCTGACGAGAGACGTTCGGCGCGGTTTAATTCGTTCACCGTGTCCACGATGTCGGCTATTGCCTCGGTGAAAGCGATTTATTGGAGAGAGCACGGCCCCTGACGAGAGACGTTCGGCGCGGTTTTATTCGTTCACCGTGACCACGATGTCGGCTATTGCCGCGGTGAAAGCAAATTATTGGAGAGAGCACGGCCCCTGACGAGAGACGTTCGGCGCGGTTTTATTCGTTCACCGTGTCCACGATGTCGGATATTGCCTCGGTGAAAGCGAAATATTGGAGAGAGCACGGCCCCTGACGAGAGACGTTCGGCGCGGTTTTATTCGTTCACCGTGACCACGATGTCGGCTATTGCCGCGGTGAAAGCAAATTATTGGAGAGAGCACGGCCCCTGACGAGAGACGTTCGGCGCGGTTTTATTCGTTCACCGTGACCACGATGTCGGCTATTGCCGCGGTGAAAGCAAATTATTGGAGAGAGCACGGCCCCGGACGAGAGACGTTCGGCGCGGTTTTATTCGTTCACCGTGACCACGATGTCGGCTATTGCATCGGTGAAAGCGAATTATTGGAGAGAGCACGGCCCCTGACGAGAGACGTTCGGCGCGGTTTTATTCGTTCACCGTGACCACGATGTCGGCTATTGCCGCGGTGAAAGCAAATTATTGGAGAGAGCACGGCCCCTGACGAGAGACTTTCGGCGCGGTTTTATTCGTTCACCGTGACCACGATGTCGGCTATTGCCGCGGTGAAAGCAAATTATTGGAGAGAGCACGGCCCCTGACGAGAGACGTTCGGTGCGGTTTTATTCGTTCACCGTGACCACGATGTCGGCTATTGCCTCGGTGAAAGCGAATTATTGGAGAGAGCACGGCCCCTGACGAGAGACGTTCGGCGCGGTTTTATTCGTTCACCGTGACCACGATGTCGGCTATTGCCGCGGTGAAAGCAAATTATTGGAGAGAGCACGGTCCCTGACGAGAGACGTTCGGCGCGGTTTTATTCGTTCACCGTGACCACGATGTCGGCTATTGCCGCGGTGAAAGCAAATTATTGGAGAAAGCACGGCCCCTGACGAGAGACGTTCGGCGCGGTTTTATTCGTTCACCGTGACCACGATGTCGGCTATTGCCGCGGTGAAAGCGAATTATTGGAGAGAGCACGGCCCCTGACGAGAGACGTTCGGCGCGGTTTTATTCGTTCACCATGTCCACGATGTCGGCTATTGCCGCGGTGAAAGCGAATTATTGGAGAGAGCACGGCCCCTGACGAGAGACGTTCGGCGCGGTTTTATTCGTTCACCGTGACCACGATGTCGGCTATTTCCGCGGTGAAAGCGAATTATTGGAGAAAGCACGGCCCCTGACGAGAGACGTTCGGCGCGGTTTTATTCGTTCACCGTGACCACGATGTCGGCTATTGCCTCGGTGAAAGCGAATTATTGGAGAGAGCACGGCCCCTGACGAGAGACGTTCGGCGCGGTTTTATTCGTTCACCGTGACCACGATGTCGGCTATTGCCTCGGTGAAAGCGAATTATTGGAGAGAGCTCGGCCCCTGACGAGAGACGTTCGGCGCGGTTTTATTCGTTCACCGTGACCACGATGTCGGCTATTGCCGCGGTGAAAGCAAATTATTGGAGAGAGCACGGCCCCTGACGAGAGACGTTCGGCGCGGTTTTATTCGTTCACCGTGACCACGATGTCGGCTATTGCCTCGGTGAAAGCGAATTATTGGAGAGAGCACGGCCCCTCACGAGAGACGTTCGGCGCGGTTTTATTCGTTCACCGTGACCATGATCTCGCCTATTGCCGCGGTGAAAGCGAATTATTGGAGAGAGCACGGCCCCCGACGAGAGACGTTCGGCGCGGTTTTATTCGTTCAGCGTGTCCACGATGTCGGTTATTGCCTCGGTGAAAGCAAATTTTTGGAGAGAGCACGGCCCCTGACGAGAGACGTTCGGCGCGGTTTTATTCGTTCACCGTGTCCACGATGTCGGCTATTGCCGCGGTGAAAGCAAATTATTGGAGAAAGCACGGCCCCTGACGAGAGACGTTCGGCGCGGTTTTATTCGTTCTCCGTGACCACGATCTCGCCTATTGCCGCGGTGAAAGCAAATTATTGGAGAGAGCACGGCCCCTGACGAGAGACGTTCGGCGCGGTTTTATTCGTTCACCGTGTCCACGATGTCGGCTATTGCCGCGGTGAAAGCAAATTATTGGAGAAAGCTCGGCCCCTGACGAGAGACGTTCGGCGCGGTTTTATTCGTTCACCGTGACCACGATCTCGCCTATTGCCGCGGTGAAAGCGAATTATTGGAGAGAGCACGGCCCCTGACGAGAGACGTTCGGCGCGGTTTTATTCGTTCACCGTGACCACGATCTCGCCTATTGCCGCGGTGAAAGCGAATTATTGGAGAGAGCACGGCCCCTGACGAGAGACGTTCGGCGCGGTTTTATTCGTTCACCGTGACCACGATCTCGCCTATTGCCGCGGTGAAAGCGAATTATTGGAGAAAGCACGGCCCCTGACGAGAGACGTTCGGCGCGGTTTTATTCGTTCACCGTGACCACGATCTCGCCTATTGCCGCGGTGAAAGCGAAATATTGGAGAGAGCACGGCCCCTGACGAGAGACGTTCGGCGCGGTTTTTTTCGTTCACCGTGACCACGATCTCGCCTATTGCCGCGGTGAAAGCAAATTATTGGAGAGAGCACGGCCCCTGACGAGAGACGTTCGGCGCGGTTTTATTCGTTCACCGTGACCACGATCTCGCATATTGCCGCGGTGAAAGCGAATTATTGGAGAAAGCACGGCCCCTGACGAGAGACGTTCGGCGCGGTTTTATTCGTTCACCGTGACCACGATCTCGCCTATTGCCGCGGTGAAAGCGAATTATTGGTAAGAGCACGGCCCCTGACGAGAGACGTTCGGCGCGGTTTTATTCGTTCACCGTGACCACGATCTCGCCTATTGCCGCGGTGAAAGCGAATTATTGGAGAGAGCACGGCCCCTGACGAGAGACGTTCGGCGCGGTTTTATTCGTTCACCGTGACCACGATCTCGCCTATTGCCGCGGTGAAAGCGAAATATTGGAGAGAGCACGGCCCCTGACGAGAGACGTTCGGCGCGGTTTTATTCGTTCACCGTGACCACGATCTCGCCTATTGCCGCGGTGAAAGCGAATTATTGGAGAGAGCACGGCCCCTGACGAGAGACGTTTGGCGCGGTTTTATTCGTTCACCGTGACCACGATCTCGCCTATTGCCGCGGTGAAATCGAATTATTGGAGAAAGCACGGCCCCTGACGAGAGACGTTCGGCGCGGTTTTATTCGTTCACCGTGACCACGATGTCGGCTATTGCCGCGGTGAAAGCGAATTATTGGAGAGAGCACGGCCCCTGACGAGAGACGTTTGGCGCGGTTTTATTCGTTCACCGTGACCACGATCTCGCCTATTGCCGCGGTGAAAGCAAATTATTGGAGAGAGCACGGCCCCTGACGAGAGACGTTCTTCGCGGTTTTATTCGTTCACCGTGTCCACGATGTCGGCTATTGCCGCGGTGAAAGCGAATTATTGGAGAAAGCACGGCCCCTGACGAGAGACGTTCGGCGGGGTTTTATTCGTTCACCATGACCACGATGTCGGCTATTGCCGCGGTGAAAGCGAATTATTGGAGAGAGCACGGCCCCTGACGAGAGACGTTCGGCGCGGTTTTATTGGTTCACCGTGTCCACGATGTCGGCTATTGCCGCGGTGAAAGCGAATTATTGGAGAGAGCACGGCCCCTGACGAGAGACGTTCGGCGCGGTTTTATTCGTTCACCGTGACCACGATGTCGGCTATTGCCGCGGTGAAAGCAAATTATTGGAGAAAGCACGGCCCCTGACGAGAGACGTTCGGCGCGGTTTTATTCGTTCACCGTGACCACGATGTCGGCTATTGCCGCGGTGAAAGCGAATTACTGGAGAGAGCACGGCCCCTGACGAGAGACGTTCGGTGCGGTTTTATTCGTTCACCGTGTCCACGATGTCGGCTATTGCCTCGGTGAAAGCGAATTATTGGAGAGAGCACGGCCCCTGACGAGAGACGTTCGGCGCGGTTTTATTCGTTCATTGTGACCACGATGTCGGCTATTGCCGTGGGGAAAGCGAATTATTGGAGAGAGCACGGCCCCTGACGAGAGACGTTCGGCGCGGTTTTATTCGTTCACCGTGACCACGATGTCGGCTATTGCCGCGGTGAAAGCGAATTATTGGAGAGAGCACGGCCCCTGACGAGAGACGTTCGGCGCGGTTTTATTCGTTCACCGTGACCACGATGTCGGCTATTGCCGCGGTGAAAGCGAATTATTGGAGAGAGCACGGCCCCTGACGAGAGACGTTCGGCGCGGTTTTATTCGTTCACCGTGACCACAATGTCGGCTATTGCCGCGGTGAAAGCAAATTATTGGAGAGAGCACGGCCCCTGACGAGAGACGTTCGGCGCGGTTTTATTCGTTCACCGTGACCACGATGTCGGCTATTGCCGCGGTGAAAGCGAATTATTGGAGAGAGCACGGCCCCTGACGAGAGACGTTCGGCGCGGTTTTATTCGTTCACCGTGACCACGATGTCGGCTATTGCCGCGGTGAAAGCGAATTATTGGAGAGAGCACGGCCCCTGACGAGAGACGTTCGGCGCGGTTTTATTCGTTCACCGTGTCCACGATGTCGGCTATTGCCGCGGTGAAAGCGAATTATTGGAGAGAGCACGGCCCCTGACGAGAGACGTTCGGCGCGGTTTTATTCGTTCACCGTGACCACGTTGTCGGCTATTGCCGCGGTGAAAGCAAATTATTGGAGAGAGCACGGCCCCTGACGAGAGACGTTCGGCGCGGTTTTATTCGTTCACCGTGTCCACGATGTCGGCTATTGCCGCGGTGAAAGCGAATTATTGGAGAGAGCACGGTCCCTGACGAGAGACGTTCGGCGCGGTTTTATTCGTTCACCGTGACCACGATGTCGGCTATTGCCGCGGTGAAAGCAAATTATTGGAGAGAGCACGGCCCCTGACGAGAGACGTTCGGCGCGGTTTTATTCGTTCACCGTGACCACGATGTCGGCTATTGCCGCGGTGAAAGCGAATTATTGGAGAGAGCACGGCCCCTGACGAGAGACGTTCGGCGCGGTTTTATTCGTTCACCGTGTCCACGATGTCGGCTATTGCCGCGGTGAAAGCGAATTATTGGAGAGAGCACGGCCCCTGACGAGAGACGTTCGGCGCGGTTTTATTCGTTCACCGTGACCACGATGTCGGCTATTGCCGCGGTGAAAGCGAATTATTGGAGAGAGCACGGCCCCTGACGAGAGACGTTCGGCGCGGTTTTATTCGTTCACCGTGACCACGATGTCGGCTATTGCCGCGGTGAAAGCGAATTATTGGAGAGAGCACGGCCCCTGACGAGAGACGTTCGGCGCGGTTTTATTCGTTCACCGTGTCCACGATGTCGCCTATCGCCGCGGTGAAAGCGAATTATTGGAGAGAGCACGGCCCCTGACGAGAGACGTTCGGCGCGGTTTTATTCGTTCACCGTGACCACGTTGTCGGCTATTGCCGCGGTGAAAGCAAATTATTGGAGAGAGCACGGCCCCTGACGAGAGACGTTCGGCGCGGTTTTATTCGTTCACCGTGACCACGATGTCGGCTATTGCCGCGGTGAAAGCGAATTATTGGAGAGAGCACGGCCCCTGACGAGAGACGTTCGGCGCGGTTTTATTCGTTCACCGTGTCCACGATGTCGGCTATTGCCGCGGTGAAAGCGAAATATTGCAGAGAGCACGGCCCCTGACGAGAGACGTTCGGCGCGGTTTTATTCGTTCACCGTGACCACGATGTCGGCTATTGCCGCGGTGAAAGCGAATTATTGGAGAAAGCACGGCCCCTGACGAGAGACGTTCGGCGCGGTTTTATTCGTTCACCGTGTCCACGATGTCGGCTATTGCCTCGGTGAAAGCAAATTTTTGGAGAGAGCACGGCCCCTGACGAGAGACGTTCGGCGCGGTTTTATTCGTTCACCGTGTCCACGATGCGGCTATTGCCGCGGTGAAAGCGAATTATTGGAGAGAGCACGGCCCCTGACGAGAGACGTTCGGCGCGGTTTTATTCGTTCACCGTGACCACGATCTCGCCTATTGCCGCGGTGAAAGCGAATTATTGGAGAGAGCACGGCCCCTGACGAGAGACGTTCGGCGCGGTTTTATTCGTTCACCGTGACCACGATCTCGCCTATTGCCGTGGTGAAAGCGAATTATTGGAGAAGGCACGGCCCCTGACGAGAGACGTTCGGCGCGGTTTTTTCGTTCACCGTGACCACGATCTCGCCTATTGCCGCGGTGAAAGCGAATTATTGGAGAGAGCACGGCCCCTGACGAGAGACGTTCGGCGCGGTTTTATTCGTTCACCGTGTCCACGATGTCGGCTATTGCCGCGGTGAAAGCGAAATATTGCAGAGAGCACGGCCCCTGACGAGAGACGTTCGGCGCGGTTTTATTCGTTCACCGTGACCACGATGTCGGCTATTGCCGCGGTGAAAGCGAATTATTGGAGAAAGCACGGCCCCTGACGAGAGACGTTCGGCGCGGTTTTATTCGTTCACCGTGTCCACGATGTCGGCTATTGCCTCGGTGAAAGCAAATTTTTGGAGAGAGCACGGCCCCTGACGAGAGACGTTCGGCGCGGTTTTATTCGTTCACCGTGTCCACGATGCGGCTATTGCCGCGGTGAAAGCGAATTATTGGAGAGAGCACGGCCCCTGACGAGAGACGTTCGGCGCGGTTTTATTCGTTCACCGTGACCACGATCTCGCCTATTGCCGCGGTGAAAGCGAATTATTGGAGAGAGCACGGCCCCTGACGAGAGACGTTCGGCGCGGTTTTATTCGTTCACCGTGACCACGATCTCGCCTATTGCCGTGGTGAAAGCGAATTATTGGAGAAGGCACGGCCCCTGACGAGAGACGTTCGGCGCGGTTTTTTCGTTCACCGTGACCACGATCTCGCCTATTGCCGCGGTGAAAGCGAATTATTGGAGAGAGCACGGCCCCTGACGAGAGACGTTCGGCGCGGTTTTATTCGTTCACCGTGACCACGATCTCGCCTATTGCCGCGGTGAAAGCGAATTATTGGAGAAAGCACGGCCCCTGACGAGAAACGTTCGGCGCGGTTTTATTCGTTCACCGTGACCACGATCTCGCCTATTGCCGCGGTGAAAGCGAATTATTGGAGAGAGCACGGCCATGATTAGAGACTTTCGGCGCGGTTTTATTCGTTCAGCGTGTCCACGATGTCGGTTATTGCCTCGGTGAAAGCAAATTTTTGGAGAGAGCACGGCCCCTGACGAGAGACGTTCGGCGCGGTTTTATTCGTTCACCGTGACCACGATCTCGCCTATTGCCGCGGTGAAAGCGAATTATTGGAGAGAGCACGGCCCCTGACGAGAGACGTTCGGCGCGGTTTTATTCGTTCACCGTGTCCACGATCTCGCCTATTGCCGCGGTGAAAGCAAATTATTGGAGAGAGCACGGCCCCTGACGAGAGACGTTCGGCGCGGTTTTATTCGTTCACCGTGACCACGATCTCGCCTATTGCCGCGGTGAAAGCGAATTATTGGAGAAAGCACGGCCCCTGACGAGAGACGTTCGGCGCGGTTTTATTCGTTCACCGTGACCACGATCTCGCCTATTGCCGCGGTGAAAGCGAATTATTGGAGAGAGCACGGCCCCTGACGAGAGACGTTCGGCGCGGTTTTATTCGTTCACCGTGACCACGATGTCGGCTATTGCCGCGGTGAAAGCGAATTATTGGAGAGAGCACGGCCCCTGACGAGAGACGTTCGGCGCGGTTTTATTCGTTCACCGTGACCACGATCTCGCCTATTGCCGCGGTGAAAGCGAAATATTGGAGAGAGCACGGCCCCTGACGAGAGACGTTCGGCGCGGTTTTATTCGTTCACCGTGACCACGATCTCGCCTATTGCCGCGGTGAAAGCGAATTATTGGAGAGAGCACGGCCCCTGACGAGAGACGTTTGGCGCGGTTTTATTCGTTCACCGTGACCACGATCTCGCCTATTGCCGCGGTGAAAGCGAATTATTGGAGAAAGCACGGCCCCTGACGAGAGACGTTCGGCGCGGTTTTATTCGTTCACCGTGACCACGATGTCGGCTATTGCCGCGGTGAAAGCGAATTATTGGAGAGAGCACGGCCCCTGACGAGAGACGTTTGGCGCGGTTTTATTCGTTCACCGTGACCACGATCTCGCCTATTGCCGCGGTGAAAGCAAATTATTGGAGAGAGCACGGCCCCTGACGAGAGACGTTCGGCGCGGTTTTATTCGTTCACCGTGTCCACGATGTCGGCTATTGCCGCGGTGAAAGCAAATTATTGGAGAGAGCACGGCCCCTGACGAGAGACGTTCTTCGCGGTTTTATTCGTTCACCGTGTCCACGATGTCGGCTATTGCCGCGGTGAAAGCGAATTATTGGAGAAAGCACGGCCCCTGACGAGAGACGTTTGGCGCGGTTTTATTCGTTCACCGTGACCACGATGTCGGCTATTGCCGCGGTGAAAGCAAATTATTGGAGAGAGCACGGCCCCTGACGAGAGACGTTCGGCGCGGTTTTATTCGTTCACCGTGTCCACGATGTCGGCTATTGCCGCGGTGAAAGCGAATTATTGGAGAGAGCACGGCCCCTGACGAGAGACGTTCGGCGCGGTTTTATTCGTTCACCGTGACCACGATGTCGGCTATTGCCGCGGTGAAAGCAAATTATTGGAGAGAGCACGGCCCCTGACGAGAGACGTTCGGCGCGGTTTTATTCGTTCACCGTGACCACGATGTCGGCTATTGCCGCGGTGAAAGCGAATTATTGGAGAGAGCACGGCCCCTCACGAGAGACGTTCGGCGCGGTTTTATTCGTTCACCGTGTCCACGATGTCAGCTATTGCCGCGGTGAAAGCGAATTATTGGAGAGAGCACGGCCCCTGACGAGAGACGTTCGGCGCGTTTTATTCGTTCACCGTGACCACGATGTCGGCTATTGCCGCGGTGAAAGCGAATTATTGGAGAGAGCACGGCCCCTGACGAGAGACGTTCGGCGCGGTTTTATTCGTTCACCGTGACCACGATGTCGGCTATTGCCGCGGTGAAAGCGAATTATTGGAGAGAGCACGGCCCCTGACGAGAGACGTTCGGCGCGGTTTTATTCGTTCACCGTGACCACGAAGTCGGCTGTTGCCGCGGTGAAAGCGAATTATTGGAGAGAGCACGGCCCCTGACGAGAGACGTTCGGCGCGGTTTTATTCGTTCACCGTGACCACGATGTCGGCTATTGCCGCGGTGAAAGCGAATTATTGGAGAGAGCACGGCCCCTGACGAGAGACGTTCGGCGCGGTTTTATTCGTTCACCGTGACCACGATGTCGGCTATTGCCGCGGTGAAAGCGAATTATTGGAGAGAGCACGGCCCCTGACGAGAGACGTTCGGCGCGGTTTTATTCGTTCACCGTGTCCACGATGTCGGCTATTGCCGCGGTGAAAGCGAATTATTGGAGAGAGCACGGCCCCTGACGAGAGACGTTCGGCGCGGTTTTATTCGTTCACCGTGACCACGATGTCGGCTATTGCCGCGGTGAAAGCAAATTATTGGAGAGAGCACGGCCCCTGACGAGAGACGTTCGGCGCGGTTTTATTCGTTCACCGTGACCACGATGTCGGCTATTGCCGCGGTGAAAGCGAATTATTGGAGAGAGCACGGCCCCTGACGAGAGACGTTCGGCGCGGTTTTATTCGTTCACCGTGACCACGATGTCGGCTATTGCCGCGGTGAAAGCAAATTATTGGAGAGAGCACGGCCCCTCACGAGAGACGTTCGGCGCGGTTTTATTCGTTCACCGTGACCACGATGTCGGCTATTGCCGCGGTGAAAGCGAATTATTGGAGAGAGCACGGCCCCTGACGAGAGACGTTCGGCGCGGTTTTATTCGTTCACCGTGTCCACGATGTCGGCTATTGCCGCGGTGAAAGCGAATTATTGGAGAGAGCACGGCCCCTGACGAGAGACGTTCGGCGCGGTTTTATTCGTTCACCGTGACCACGATGTCGGCTATTGCCGCGGTGAAAGCGAATTATTGGAGAGAGCACGGCCCCTGACGAGAGACGTTCGGCGCGGTTTTATTCGTTCACCGTGACCACGATGTCGGCTATTGCCGCGGTGAAAGCGAATTATTGGAGAGAGCACGGCCCCTGACGAGAGACGTTCGGCGCGGTTTTATTCGTTCACCGTGTCCACGATGTCGGCTATTGCCGCGGTGAAAGCGAATTATTGGAGAGAGCACGGCCCCTGACGAGAGACGTTCGGCGCGGTTTTAATCGTTCACCGTGACCACGATGTCGGCTATTGCCGCGGTGAAAGCAAATTATTGGAGAGAGCACGGCCCCTGACGAGAGACGTTCGGCGCGGTTTTATTCATTCACCGTGTCCACGATGTCGGCTATTGCCGCGGTGAAAGCGAATTATTGGAGAGAGCACGGCCCCTGACGAGAGACGTTCGGCGCGGTTTTATTCGTTCACCGTGACCACGATGTCGGCTATTGCCGCGGTGAAAGCAAATTATTGGAGAGAGCACGGCCCCTGACGAGAGACGTTCGGCGCGGTTTTATTCGTTCACCGTGACCACGATGTCGGCTATTGCCGCGGTTAAAGCGAATTATTGGAGAGAGCACGGCCCCTGACGACAGACGTTCGGCGCGGTTTTATTCGTTCACCGTGTCCACGATGTCGGCTATTGCCGCGGTGAGAGCGAATTATTGGAGAGAGCACGGCCCCTGACGAGAGACGTTCGGCGCGGTTTTATTCGTTCACCGTGACCACGATGTCGGCTATTGCCGCGGTGAAAGCAAATTATTGGAGAGAGCACGGCCCCTGACGAGAGACGTTCGGCGCGGTTTTATTCGTTCACCGTGACCACGACGTCGGCTATTGCCGCGGTGAAAGCGAATTATTGGAGAGAGCACGGCCCCTGACGAGAGACGTTCGGCGCGGTTTTATTCGTTCACCGTGACCACGATGTCGGCTATTGCCGCGGTGAAAGCAAATTATTGGAGAAAGCACGGCCCCTGACGAGAGACGTTCGGCGCGGTTTTATTCGTTCACCGTGACCACGATGTCGGCTATTGCCGCGGTGAAAGCGAATTATTGGAGAGAGCACGGCCCCTGACGAGAGGCGTTCGGCGCGGTTTTATTCGTTCACCGTGTCCACGATGTCGGCTATTGCCGCGGTGAAAGCGAATTATTGCAGAGAGCACGGCCCCTGACGAGAGGCGTTCGGCGCGGTTTTATTCGTTCACCGTGACCACGATGTCGGCTATTGCCGCGGTGAAAGCGAATTATTGGAGAAAGCACGGCCCCTGACGAGAGACGTTCGGCGCGGTTTTATTCGTTCACCGCGTCCACGATGTCGGCTATTGCCTCGGTGAAAGCAAATTTTTGGAGAGAGCACGACCCCTGACGAGAGACGTTCGGCGCGGTTTTATTCGTTCACCGTGTCCACGATGTCGGCTATTGCCGCGGTGAAAGCAAATTATTGGAGAAAGCACGGCCCCTGACGAGAGACGTTCGGCGCGGTTTTATTCGTTCACCGTGACCACGATCTCGCCTATTGCCGCGGTGAAAGCAAATTATTTGAGAAAGCACGGCCCCTGACGAGTGACGTTCGGCGCGGTTTTATTCGTTCACCGTGACCACGATCTCGCCTATTGCCGCGGTGAAAGCGAATTATTGGAGAAAGCACGGCCCCTGACGAGAGACGTTCGGCGCGGTTTTATTCGTTCACCGTGTCCACGATGTCGGCTATTGCCTCGGTGAAAGCAAATTTTTGGAGAGAGCACGGCTCCTGACGAGAGACGTTCGGCGCGGTTTTATTTGTTCACCGTGTCCACGATGTCGGCTATTGCCGCGGTGAAAGCAAATTATTGGAGAAAGCACGGCCCCTGACGAGAGACGTTCGGCGCGGTTTTATTCGTTCACCGTGACCACGATCTCGCCTATTGCCGCGGTGAAAGCGAATTATTGGAGAAAGCACGGCCCCTGACGAGAGACGTTCGGCGCGGTTTTATTCGTTCACCGTGTCCACGATGTCGGCTATTGCCTCGGTGAAAGCAAATTTTTGGAGAGAGCACGGCCCCTGACGAGAGACGTTCGGCGCGGTTTTATTCGTTCACCGTGTCCACGATGTCGGCTATTGCCGCGGTGAAAGCAAATTATTGGAGAAAGCACGGCCCCTGACGAGAGACGTTCGGCGAGGTTTTATTCGTTCACCGTGACCCCGATCTCGCCTATTGCCGCGGTGAAAGCGAATTATTGGAGAAAGCACGGCCCCTGACGAGAGACGTTCGGCGCGGTTTTATTCGTTCACCGTGACCACGATCTCGCCTATTGCCGCGGTGAAAGCGAATTATTGGAGAAAGCACGGCCCCTGACGAGAGACGTTCGGCGCGGTTTTATTCGTTCACCGTGACCACGATCTCGCCTATTGCCGCGGTGAAAGCGAATTATTGGTAAGAGCACGGCCCCTGACGAGAGACGTTCGGCGCGGTTTTATTCGTTCACCGTGACCACGATCTCGCCTATTGCCGCGGTGAAAGCGAATTATTGGAGAGAGCACGGCCCCTGACGAGAGACGCTCGGCGCGGTTTTATTCGTTCACCGTGACCACGATCTCGCCTATTGCCGCGGTGAAAGCGAAATATTGGAGAGAGCACGGCCCCTGACGAGAGACGTTCGGCGCGGTTTTATTCGTTCACCGTGACCACGATCTCGCCAATTGCCGCGGTGAAAGCGAATTATTGGAGAGAGCACGGCCCCTGACGAGAGACGTTTGGCGCGGTTTTATTCGTTCACCGTGACCACGATCTCGCCTATTGCCGCGGTGAAAGCGAATTATTGGAGAAAGCACGGCCCCTGACGAGAGACGTTTGGCGCGGTTTTATTCGTTCACCGTGACCACGATGTCGGCTATTGCCGCGGTGAAAGCGAATTGTTGGAGAGAGCACGGCCCCTGACGAGAGACGTTTGGCGCGGTTTTATTCGTTCACCGTGACCACGATCTCGCCTATTGCCGCGGTGAAAGCAAATTATTGGAGAGAGCACGGCCCCTGACGAGAGACGTTCGGCGCGGTTTTATTCGTTCACCGTGTGTACGATGTCGGCTATTGCCGCGGTGAAAGCAAATTATTGGAGAGAGCACGGCCCCTAACGAGAGACGTTCTTCGCGGTTTTATTCGTTCACCGTGTCCACGATGTCGGCTATTGCCGCGGTGAAAGCGAATTATTGGAGAAAGCACGGCCCCTGACGAGAGACGTTCGGCGGGGTTTTATTCGTTCACCGTGACCACGATGTCGGCTATTGCCGCGGTGAAAGCGAATTATTGGAGAGAGCACGGCCCCTGACGAGAGACGTTCGGCGCGGTTTTATTCGTTCACCGTGTCCACGATGTCGGCTATTGCCGCGGTGAAAGCGAATTATTGGAGAGAGCACGGCCCCTGACGAGAGATGTTCGGGGCGGTTTTATTCGTTCACCGTGACCACGATGTCGGCTATTGCCGCGGTGAAAGCAAATTATTGGAGAGAGCACGGCCCCTGACGAGAGACGTTCGGCGCGGTTTTATTCGTTCACCGTGACCACGATGTCGGCTATTGCCGCGGTGAAAGCGAATTATTGGAGAGAGCACGGCCCCTGACGAGAGACGTTCGGCGCGGTTTTATTCGTTCACTGTGTCCACGATGTCGGCTATTGCCGCGGTGAAAGCGAATTATTGGAGAGAGCACGGCCCCTGACGAGAGACGTTCGGCGCGTTTTATTCGTTCACCGTGACCACGATGTCGGCTATTGCCGCGGTGAAAGCGAATTATTGGAGAGAGCACGGCCCCTGACGAGAGACGTTCGGCGCGGTTTTATTCGTTCACCGTGACCATGATGTCGGCTATTGCCGCGGTGAAAGCGAATTATTGGAGAGAGCACGGCCCCTGACGAGAGACGTTCGGCGCGGTTTTATTCGTTCACCGTGACCACGATGTCGGCTATTGCCGCGGTGAAAGCGAATTATTGGAGAGAGCACGGCCCCTGACGAGAGACGTTCGGCGCGGTTTTATTCGTTCACCGTGACCACAATGTCGGCTATTGCCGCGGTGAAAGCAAATTATTGGAGAGAGCACGGCCCCTGACGAGAGACGTTCGGCGCGGTTTTATTCGTTCACCGTGACCACGATGTCGGCTATTGCCGCGGTGAAAGCGAATTATTGGAGAGAGCACGGCCCCTGACGAGAGACGTTCGGCGCAGTTTTATTCGTTCACCGTGACCACGATGTCGGCTATTGCCGCGGTGAAAGCGAATTATTGGAGAGAGCACGGCCCCTGACGAGAGACGTTCGGCGCGGTTTTATTCGTTCACCGTGTCCACGATGTCGGCTATTGCCGCGGTGAAAGCGAATTATTGGAGAGAGCACGGCCCCTGACGAGAGACGTTCGGCGCGGTTTTATTCGTTCACCGTGACCACGATGTCGGCTATTGCCGCGGTGAAAGCAAATTATTGGAGAGAGCACGGCCCCTGACGAGAGACGTTCGGCGCGGTTTTATTCGTTCACCATGTCCACGATGTCGGCTATTGCCGCGGTGAAAGCGAATTATTGGAGAGAGCACGGCCCCTGACGAGAGACGTTCGGCGCGGTTTTATTCGTTCACCGTGACCACGATGTCGGCTGTTGCCGCGGTGAAAGCAAATTATTGGAGAGAGCACGGCCCCTGACGAGAGACGTTCGGCGCGGTTTTATTCGTTCACCGTGACCACGATGTCGGCTATTGCCGCGGTGAAAGCGAATTATTGGAGAGAGCACGGCCCCTGACGAGAGACGTTCGGCGCGGTTTTATTCGTTCACCGTGTCCACGATGTCGGCTATTGCCGCGGTGAAAGCGAATTATTGGAGAGAGCACGGCCCCTGACGAGAGACGTTCGGCGCGGTTTTATTCGTTCACCGTGACCACGATGTCGGCTATTGCCGCGGTGAAAGCGAATTATTGGAGAGAGCACGGCCCCTGACGAGAGACGTTCGGCGCGGTTTTATTCGTTCACCGTGACCACGATGTCGGCTATTGCCGCGGTGAAAGCGAATTATTGGAGAGAGCACGGCCCCTGACGAGAGACGTTCGGCGCGGTTTTATTCGTTCACCGTGTCCACGATGTCGGCTATCGCCGCGGTGAAAGCGAATTATTGGAGAGAGCACGGCCCCTGACGAGAGACGTTCGGCGCGGTTTTATTCGTTCACCGTGACCACGATGTCGGCTATTTCCGCGGTGAAAGCAAATTATTGGAGAGAGCACGGCCCCTGACGAGAGACGTTCGGCGCGGTTTTATTCGTTCACCGTGTCCACGATGTCGGCTATTGCCGCGGTGAAAGCGAATTATTGGAGAGAGCACGGCCCCTGACGAGAGACGTTCGGCGCGGTTTTATTCGTTCACCGTGACCACGATGTCGGCTATTGCCGCGGTGAAAGCGAATTATTGGAGAGAGCACGGCCCCTGACGAGAGACGTTCGGCGCGGTTTTATTCGTTCACCGTGACCACGATGTCGGCTATTGCCGCGGTGAAAGCAAATTATTGGAGAGAGCACGGCCCGTGACGAGAGACGTTCGGCGCGGTTTTATTCGTTCACCGTGACCACGATGTCGGCTATTGCCGCGGTGAAAGCGAATTATTGGAGAGAGCACGGCCCCTGACGAGAGACGTTCGGCGCGGTTTTATTCGTTCACCGTGACCACGATGTCGGCTATTTCCGCGGTGAAAGCAAATTATTGGAGAGAGCACGGCCCCTGACGAGAGACGTTCGGCGCGGTTTTATTCGTTCACCGTGTCCACGATGTCGGCTATTGCCGCGGTGAAAGCGAATTATTGGAGAGAGCACGGCCCCTGACGAGAGACGTTCGGCGCGGTTTTATTCGTTCACCGTGACCACGATGTCGGCTATTGCCGCGGTGAAAGCGAATTATTGGAGAGAGCACGGCCCCTGACGAGAGACGTTCGGCGCGGTTTTATTCGTTCACCGTGACCACGATGTCGGCTATTGCCGCGGTGAAAGCAAATTATTGGAGAGAGCACGGCCCGTGACGAGAGACGTTCGGCGCGGTTTTATTCGTTCACCGTGACCACGATGTCGGCTATTGCCGCGGTGAAAGCGAATTATTGGAGAGAGCACGGCCCCTGACGAGAGACGTTCGGCGCGGTTTTATTCGTTCACCGTGTCCACGATGTCGGCTATTGCCGCGGATGAAAGCGAATTATTGCAGAGAGCACGGCCCCTGACGAGAGACGTTCGGCGCGGTTTTATTCGTTCACCGTGACCACGATGTCGGCTATTGCCGCGGTGAAAGCGAATTATTGGAGAAAGCACGGCCCTTAACGAGAGACGTTCGGCGCGGTTTTATTCGTTCACCGTGTCCACGATGTCGGCTATTGCCTCGGTGAAAGCAAATTTTTGGAGAGAGCACGGCCCCTGACGAGAGACGTTCGGCGCGGTTTTATTCGTTCACCGTGTCCACGATGTCGGCTATTGCCGCGGTGAAAGCGAATTATTGGAGAGAGCACGGCCCCTGACGAGAGACGTTCGGCGCGGTTTTATTCGTTCACCGTGACCACGATGTCGGCTATTGCCGCGGTGAAAGCAAATTATTGGAGAGAGCACGGCCCCTGACGAGAGACGTTCGGCGCGGTTTTATTCGTTCACCGTGACCACGATGTCGGCTATTGCCGCGGTTAAAGCGAATTATTGGAGAGAGCACGGCCCCTGACGAGAGACGTTCGGCGCGGTTTTATTCGTTCACCGTGTCCACGATGTCGGCTATTGCCGCGGTGAAAGCGAAATATTGCAGAGAGCACGGCCCCTGACGAGAGACGTTCGGCGCGGTTTTATTCGTTCACCGTGACAACGATGTCGGCTATTGCCGCGGTGAAAGCGAAATATTGGAGAAAGCACGGCCCCTGACGAGAGACGTTCGGCGCGGTTTTATTCGTTCACCGTGTCCACGATGTCGGCTATTGCCTCGGTGAAAGCAAATTTTTGGAGAGAGCACGGCCCCTGACCAGAGACGTTCGGCGCGGTTTTATTCGTTCACCGTGTCCACGATGTCGGCTATTGCCGCGGTGAAAGCGAATTATTGGAGAGAGCACGGCCCCTGACGAGAGACGTTCGGCGCGGTTTTATTCGTTCACCGTGACCACGATCTCGCCTATTGCCGCGGTGAAAGCGAATTATTGGAGAGAGCACGGCCCCTGACGAGAGACGTTCGGCGCGGTTTTATTCGTTCACCGTGACCACGATCTTGCCTATTGCCGCGGTGAAAGCGAATTATTGGAGAAAGCACGGCCCCTGACGAGAGACGTTCGGCGCGGTTTTATTCGTTCACCGTGACCACGATCTCGCCTATTGCCGCGGTGAAAGCGAATTATTGGAGAGAGCACGGCCCCTCACGAGAGACGTTCGGCGCGGTTTTATTCGTTCACCGTGACCACGATCTCGCCTATTGCCGCGGTGAAAGCGAATTATTGGAGAAAGCACGGCCCCTGACGAGAGACGTTCGGCGCGGTTTTATTCGTTCACCGTGACCACGATCTCGCCTATTGCCGCGGTGAAAGCGAATTATTGGAGAGAGCACGGCCATGACGAGAGACTTTCGGCGCGGTTTTATTCGTTCAGCGTGTCCACGATGTCGGTTATTGCCTCGGTGAAAGCAAATTTTTGGAGAGAGCACGGCCCCTGACGAGAGACGTTCGGCGCGGTTTTATTCGTTCACCGTGACCACGATCTCGCCTATTGCCGCGGTGAAAGCGAATTATTGGAGAGAGCACGGCCCCTGACGAGAGACGTTCGGCGCGGTTTTATTCGTTCACCGTGTCCACGATCTCGCCTATTGCCGCGGTGAAAGCGAATTATTGGAGAGAGCACGGCCCCTGACGAGAGACGTTCGGCGCGGTTTTATTCGTTCACCGTGACCACGATCTCGCCTATTGCCGCGGTGAAAGCGAATTATTGGAGAAAGCACGGCCCCTGACGAGAGACGTTCGGCGCGGTTTTATTCGTTCACCGTGACCACGATCTCGCCTATTGCCGCGGTGAAAGCGAATTATTGGAGAGAGCACGGCCCCTGACGAGAGACGTTCGGCGCGGTTTTATTCGTTCACCACGACCACGATCTCGCCTATTGCCGCGGTGAAAGCGAATTATTGGAGAAAGCACAGCCCCTGACGAGAGACGTTCGGCGCGGTTTTATTCGTTCACCGTGACCACGATGTCGGCTATTGCCGCGGTGAAAGCGAATTATTGGAGAGAGCACGGCCCCTGACGAGAGACGTTTGGCGCGGTTTTATTCGTTCACCGTGACCACGATCTCGCCTATTGCCGCGGTGAAAGCAAATTATTGGAGAGAGCACGGCCCCTGACGAGAGACGTTCGGCGCGGTTTTATTCGTTCACCGTGTCCACGATGTCGGCTATTGCCGCGGTGAAAGCAAATTATTGGAGAGAGCACGGCCCCTGACGAGAGACGTTCTTCGCGGTTTTATTCGTTCACCGTGTCCACGATGTCGGCTATTGCCGCGGTGAAAGCGAATTATTGGAGAAAGCACGGCCCCTGACGAGAGACGTTCGGCGGGGTTTTATTCGTTCACCGTGACCACGATGTCGGCTATTGCCGCGGTGAAAGCGAATTATTGGAGAGAGCACGGCCCCTGACGAGAGACGTTCGGCGCGGTTTTATTCGTTCACCGTGTCCACGATGTCGGCTATTGCCGCGGTGAAAGCGAATTATTGGAGAGAGCACGGCCCCTGACGAGAGACGTTCGGCGCGGTTTTATTCGTTCACCGTGACCACGATGTCGGCTATTGCCTGGTGAAAGCAAATTATTGGAGAGAGCACGGCCCCTGACGAGAGACGTTCGGCGCGGTTTTATTCGTTCACCGTGACCACGATGTCGGCTATTGCCGCGGTGAAAGCGAATTATTGGAGAGAGCACGGCCCCTGACGAGAGACGTTCGGCGCGGTTTTATTCGTTCACTGTGTCCACGATGTCGGCTATTGCCGCGGTGAAAGCGAATTATTGGAGAGAGCACGGCCCCTGACGAGAGACGTTCGGCGCGTTTTATTCGTTCACCGTGACCACGATGTCGGCTATTGCCGCGGTGAAAGCGAATTATTGGAGAGAGCACGGCCCCTGACGAGAGACGTTCGGCGTGGTTTTATTCGTTCACCGTGACCACGATGTCGGCTATTGCCGCGGTGAAAGCGAATTATTGGAGAGAGCACGGCCCCTGACGAGAGACGTTCGGCGCGGTTTTATTCGTTCACCGTGACCACGATGTCGGCTATTGCCGCGGTGAAAGCGAATTATTGGAGAGAGCACGGCCCCTGACGAGAGACGTTCGGCGCGGTTTTATTCGTTCACCGTGACCACAATGTCGGCTATTGCCGCGGTGAAAGCAAATTATTGGAGAGAGCACGGCCCCTGACGAGAGACGTTCGGCGCGGTTTTATTCGTTCACCGTGACCACGATGTCGGCTATTGCCGCGGTGAAAGCGAAATATTGAAGAGAGCACGGCCCCTGACGAGAGACGTTCGGCGCGGTTTTATTCGTTCACCGTGACCACGATGTCGGCTATTGCCGCGGTGAAAGCGAATTATTGGAGAGAGCACGGCCCCTGACGAGAGACGTTCGGCGCGGTTTTATTCGTTCACCGTGTCCACGATGTCGGCTATTGCCGCGGTGAAAGCGAATTATTGGAGAGAGCACGGCCCCTGACGAGAGACGTTCGGCGCGGTTTTATTCGTTCACCGTGACCACGATGTCGGCTATCGCCGCGGTGAAAGCAAATTATAGGAGAGAGCACGGCCCCTGACGAGAGACGTTCGGCGCGATTTTATTCGTTCACCGTGTCCACGATGTCGGCTATTGCCGCGGTGAAAGCGAATTATTGGAGAGAGCACGGCCCCTGACGAGAGACGTTCGGCGCGGTTTTATTCGTTCACCGTGACCACGATGTCGGCTATTGCCGCGGTGAAAGCAAATTATTGGAGAGAGCACGGCCCTTGACGAGAGACGTTCGGCGCGGTTTTATTCGTTCACCGTGACCACGATGTCGGCTATTGCCGCGGTGAAAGCGAATTATTGGAGAGAGCACGGCCGCTGACGAGAGACGTTCGGCGCGGTTTTATTCGTTCACCGTGTCCACGATGTCGGCTATTGCCGCGGTGAAAGCGAATTATTGGAGAGAGCACGGCCCCTTACGAGAGACGTTCGGCGCGGTTTTATTCGTTCACCGTGACCACGATGTCGGCTATTGCCGCGGTGAAAGCGAATTATTGGAGAGAGCACGGCCCCTGACGAGAGACGTTCGGCGCGGTTTTATTCGTTCACCGTGACCACGATGTCGGCTATTGCCGCGGTGAAAGCGAATTATTGGAGAGAGCACGGCCCCTGACGAGAGACGTTCGGCGCGGTTTTATTCGTTCACCGTGTCCACGATGTCGGCTATCGCCGCGGTGAAAGCGAATTATTGGAGAGAGCACGGCCCCTGACGAGAGACGTTCGGCGCGGTTTTATTCGTTCACCGTGACCACGATGTCGGCTATTGCCGCGGTGAAAGCAAATTATTGGAGAGAGCACGGCCCCTGACGAGAGACGTTCGGCGCGGTTTTATTCGTTCACCGTGTCCACGATGTCGGCTATTGCCGCGGTGAAAGCGAATTATTGGAGAGAGCACGGCCCCTGACGAGAGACGTTCGGCGCGGTTTTATTCGTTCACCGTGACCACGATGTCGGCTATTGCCGCGGTTAAAGCAAATTATGGGAGAGAGCACGGCCCCTGACGAGAGACGTTCGTCGCGGTTTTATTCGTTCACCGTGACCACGATGTCGGCTATTGCCGCGGTGAAAGCGAATTATTGGCGAGAGCACGGCCCCTGACGAGAGACGTTCGGCGCGGTTTTATTCGTTCACCGTGTCCACGATGTCTGCTATTGCCGCGGTGAAAGCGAATTATTGGAGAGAGCACGGCCCCTGACGAGAGACGTTCGGCGCGGTTTTATTCGTTCACCGTGACCACGATGTCGGCTATTGCCGCGGTGAAAGCAAATTATTGGAGAGAGCACGGCCCCTGACGAGAGACGTTCGGCGCGGTTTTATTCGTTCACCGTGACCACGATGTCGGCTATTGCCGCGGTGAAAGCGAATTATTGGAGAGAGCACGGCCCCTGACGAGAGACGTTCGGCGCGGTTTTATTCGTTCACCGTGACCACGATGTCGGCTATTGCCGCGGTGAAAGCAAATTATTGGAGAGAGCACGGCCCCTGACGAGAGACGTTCGGCGCGGTTTTATTCGTTCACCGTGACCACGATGTCGGCTATTGCCGCGGTGAAAGCGAATTATTGGAGAGAGCACGGCCCCTGACGAGAGACGTTCGGCGCGGTTTTATTCGTTCACCGTGTCCACGATGTCGGCTATTGCCGCGGTGAAAGCGAATTATTGCAGAGAGCACGGCCCCTGACGAGAGACGTTCGGCGCGGTTTTATTCGTTCACCGTGACCACGATGTCGGCTATTGCCGCGGTGAAAGCGAATTATTGGAGAAAGCACGGCCCCTGACGAGAGACGTTCGGCGCGGTTTTATTCGTTCACCGTGTCCACGATGTCGGCTATTGCCTCGGTGAAAGCAAATTTTTGGAGAGAGCACAACCCCTGACGAGAGACGTTCGGCGCGGTTTTATTCGTTCACCGTGTCCACGATGTCGGCTATTGCCGCGGTGAAAGCGAATTATTGGAGAGAGCACGGCCCCTGACGAGAGACGTTCGGCGCGGTTTTATTCGTTCACCGTGACCACGATGTCGGCTATTGCCGCGGTGAAAGCAAATTATTGGAGAGAGCACGGCCCCTGACGAGAGACGTTCGGCGCGGTTTTATTCGTTCACCGTGACCACGATGTCGGCTATTGCCGCGGTGAAAGCGAATTATTGGAGAGAGCACGGCCCCTGACGAGAGACGTTCGGCGCGGTTTTATTCGTTCACCGTGTCCACGATGTCGGCTATTGCCGCGGTGAAAGCGAAATATTGCAGAGAGCACGGCCCCTGACGAGAGACGTTCGGCGCGGTTTTATTCGTTCACCGTGACCACGATGTCGGCTATTGCCGCGGTGAAAGCGAAATATTGGAGAAAGCACGGCCCCTGACGAGAGACGTTCGGCGCGGTTTTATTCGTTCACCGTGTCCACGATGTCGGCTATTGCCTCGGTGAAAGCAAATTTTTGGAGAGAGCACGGCCCCTGACGAGAGACGTTCGGCGCGGTTTTATTCGTTCACCGTGTCCACGATGTCGGCTATTGCCGCGGTGAAAGCGAATTATTGGAGAGAGCACGGCCCCTGACGAGAGACGTTCGGCGCGGTTTTATTCGTTCACCGTGACCACGATCTCGCCTATTGCCGCGGTGAAAGCGAATTATTGGAGAGAGCACGGCCCCTGACGAGAGACGTTCGGCGCGGTTTTATTCGTTCACCGTGACCACGATCTCGCCTATTGCCGCGGTGAAAGCGAATTATTGGAGAAAGCACGGCCCCTGACGAGAGACGTTTGGCGCGGTTTTATTCGTTCACCGTGACCACGATCTCGCCTATTGCCGCGGTGAAAGCGAATTATTGGAGAGAGCACGGCCCCTGACGAGAGACGTTCGGCGCGGTTTTATTCGTTCACCGTGACCACGATCTCGCCTATTGCCGCGGTGAAAGCGAATTATTGGAGAAAGCACGGCCCCTGACGAGAGACGTTCGGCGCGGTTTTATTCGTTCACCGTGACCACGATCTCGCCTATTGCCGCGGTGAAAGCGAATTATTGGAGAGAGCACGGCCATGACGAGAGACTTTCGGCGCGGTTTTATTCGTTCAGCGTGTCCACGATGTCGGTTATTGCCTCGGTGAAAGCAAATTTTTGGAGAGAGCACGGCCCCTGACGAGAGACGTTCGGCGCGGTTTTATTCGTTCACCGTGACCACGATCTCGCCTATTTCCGCGGTGAAAGCGAATTATTGGAGAGAGCACGGCCCCTGACGAGAGACGTTCGGCGCGGTTTTATTCGTTCACCGTGTCCACGATCTCGCCTATTGCCGCGGTGAAAGCGAATTATTGGAGAGAGCACGGCCCCTGACGAGAGACGTTCGGCGCGGTTTTATTCGTTCACCGTGACCACGATCTCGCCTATTGCCGCGGTGAAAGCGAATTATTGGAGAAAGCACGGCCCCTGACGAGAGATGTTCGGCGCGGTTTTATTCGTTCACCGTGACCACGATCTCGCCTATTGCCGCGGTGAAAGCGAAATATTGGAGAGAGCACGGCCCCTGACGAGAGACGTTCGGCGCGGTTTTTTTCGTTCACCGTGACCACGATCTCGCCTATTGCCGCGGTGAAAGCAAATTATTGGAGAGAGCACGGCCCCTGACGAGAGACGTTCGGCGCGGTTTTATTCGTTCACCGTGACCACGATCTCGCCTATTGCCGCGGTGAAAGCGAATTATTGGAGAAAGCACGGCCCCTGACGAGAGACGTTCGGCGCGCTTTTATTCGTTCACCGTGACCACGATCTCGCCTATTGCCGCGGTGAAAGCGAATTATTGGAGAGAGCACGGCCCCTGAAGAGAGACGTTCGGCGCGGTTTTATTCGTTCACCGTGACCACGATCTCGCCTATTGCCGCGGTGAAAGCGAATTATTGGAGAGAGCACGGCCCCTGACGAGAGACGTTCGGCGCGGTTTTATTCGTTCACCGTGACCACGATCTCGCCTATTGCCGCGGTGAAAGCGAAATATTGGAGAGAGCACGGCCCCTGACGAGAGACGTTCGGCGCGGTTTTATTCGTTCACCGTGACCACGATCTCGCCTATTGCCGCGGTGAAAACGAATTATTGGAGAGAGCACGGCCCCTGACGAGAGACGTTCGGCGCGGTTTTATTCGTTCACCGTGACCACGATCTCGCCTATTGCCGCGGTGAAAGCGAATTATTGGAGAAAGCACGGCCCCTGACGAGAGACGTTCGGCGCGGTTTTATTCGTTCACCGTGACCACGATCTCGCCTATTGCCGCGGTGAAAGCGAATTATTGGAGAGAGCACGGCCCCTGACGAGAGACGTTCGGCGCGGTTTTATTCGTTCACCGTGACCACGATCTCGCCTATTGCCGCGGTGAAAGCGAATTATTGGAGAAAGCACGGCCCCTGACGAGAGACGTTCGGCGCGGTTTTATTCGTTCACCGTGACCACGATCTCGCCTATTGCCGCGGTGAAAGCGAATTATTGGAGAGAGCACGGCCATGACGAGAGACTTTCGGCGCGGTTTTATTCGTTCAGCGTGTCCACGATGTCGGTTATTGCCTCGGTGAAAGCAAATTTTTGGAGAGAGCACGGCCCCTGACGAGAGACGTTCGGCGCGGTTTTATTCGTTCACCGTGACCACGATCTCGCCTATTTCCGCGGTGAAAGCGAATTATTGGAGAGAGCACGGCCCCTGACGAGAGACGTTCGGCGCGGTTTTATTCGTTCACCGTGTCCACGATCTCGCCTATTGCCGCGGTGAAAGCGAATTATTGGAGAGAGCACGGCCCCTGACGAGAGACGTTCGGCGCGGTTTTATTCGTTCACCGTGACCACGATCTCGCCTATTGCCGCGGTGAAAGCGAATTATTGGAGAAAGCACGGCCCCTGACGAGAGATGTTCGGCGCGGTTTTATTCGTTCACCGTGACCACGATCTCGCCTATTGCCGCGGTGAAAGCGAAATATTGGAGAGAGCACGGCCCCTGACGAGAGACGTTCGGCGCGGTTTTTTTCGTTCACCGTGACCACGATCTCGCCTATTGCCGCGGTGAAAGCAAATTATTGGAGAGAGCACGGCCCCTGACGAGAGACGTTCGGCGCGGTTTTATTCGTTCACCGTGACCACGATCTCGCCTATTGCCGCGGTGAAAGCGAATTATTGGAGAAAGCACGGCCCCTGACGAGAGACGTTCGGCGCGCTTTTATTCGTTCACCGTGACCACGATCTCGCCTATTGCCGCGGTGAAAGCGAATTATTGGAGAGAGCACGGCCCCTGACGAGAGACGTTCGGCGCGGTTTTATTCGTTCACGTGACCACGATCTCGCCTATTGCCGCGGTGAAAGCGAATTATTGGAGAGAGCACGGCCCCTGACGAGAGACGTTCGGCGCGGTTTTATTCGTTCACCGTGACCACGATCTCGCCTATTGCCGCGGTGAAAGCGAAATATTGGAGAGAGCACGGCCCCTGACGAGAGACGTTCGGCGCGGTTTTATTCGTTCACCGTGACCACGATCTCGCCTATTGCCGCGGTGAAAGCGAATTATTGGAGAGAGCACGGCCCCTGACGAGAGACGTTTGGCGCGGTTTTATTCGTTCACCGTGACCACGATCTCGCCTATTGCCGCGGTGAAAGCGAATTATTGGAGAAAGCACGGCCCCTGACGAGAGACGTTCGGCACGGTTTTATTCGTTCACCGTGACCACGATGTCGGCTATTGCCGCGGTGAAAGCGAATTATTGGAGAGAGCACGGCCCCTGACGAGAGACGTTCGGCGCGGTTTTATTCGTTCACCGTGACCACGATGTCGGCTATTGCCGCGGTGAAAGCAAATTATTGGAGAGAGCACGGCCCCTGACGAGAGACGTTCGGCGCGGTTTTATTCGTTCACCGTGAACACGATGTCGGCTATTGCCGCGGTGAAAGCGAATTATTGGAGAGAGCACGGCCCCTGACGAGAGACGTTCGGCGCGGTTTTATTCGTTCACCGTGACCACGATGTCGGCTATTGCCGCGGTGAAAGCAAATTATTGGAGAGAGCACGGCCCCTGACGAGAGACGTTCGGCGCGGTTTTATTCGTTCACCGTGACCACGATGTCGGCTATTGCCGCGGTGAAAGCGAAATATTGGAGAGAGAACGGCCCCTGACGAGAGACGTTCGGCGCGGTTTTATTCGTTCACCGTGTCCACGATGTCGGCTATTGCCGCGGTGAAAGCGAATTATTGGAGAGAGCACGGCCCCTGACGAGAGACGTTCGGCGCGGTTTTATTCGTTCACCGTGACCACGATGTCGGCTATTGCCGCGGTGAAAGCGAATTATTGGAGAGAGCACGGCCCCTGACGAGAGACGTTCGGCGCGGTTTTATTCGTTCACCGTGACCACGATGTCGGCTATTGCCGCGGTGAAAGCGAATTATTGGAGAGAGCACGGCCCCTGACGAGAGACGTTCGGCGCGGTTTTATTCGTTCACCGTGTCCACGATGTCGGCTATTGCCGCGGTGAAAGCGAATTATTGGAGAGAGCACGGCCCCTGACGAGAGACGTTCGGCGCGGTTTTATTCGTTCACCGTGACCACGATGTCGGCTATTGCCGCAGTGAAAGCAAATTATTGGAGAGAGCACGGCCCCTGACGAGAAACGTTCGGCGCGGTTTTATTCGTTCACCGTGTCCACAATGTCGGCTATTGCCGCGGTGAAAGCGAATTATTGGAGAGAGCACGGCCCCTGACGAGAGACGTTCGGCGCGGTTTTATTCGTTCACCGTGACCACGATGTCGGCTATTGCCGCGGTGAAAGCAAATTATTGGAGAGAGCACGGCCCCTGACGAGAGACGTTCGGCGCGGTTTTATTCGTTCACCGTGACCACGATGTCGGCTATGGCCGCGGTGAAAGCGAATTATTGAAGAGAGCACGGCCCCTGACGAGAGACGTTCGGCGCGGTTTTATTCGTTCACCGTGTCCACGATGTCGGCTATTGCCGCGGTGAGAGCGAATTATTGGAGAGAGCACGGCCCCTGACGAGAGACGTTCGGCGCGGTTTTATTCGTTCACCGTGACCACGATGTCGGCTATTGCCGCGGTGAAAGCAAATTATTGGAGAGAGCACGGCCCCTGACGAGAGACGTTCGGCGCGGTTTTATTCGTTCACCGTGACCACGACGTCGGCTATTGCCGCGGTGAAAGCGAATTATTGGAGAGAGCACGGCCCTTGACGAGAGACGTTCGGCGCGGTTTTATTCGTTCACCGTGACCACGATGTCGGCTATTGCCGCGGTGAAAGTAAATTATTGGAGAGAGCACGGCCCCTGACGAGAGACGTTCGGCGCGGTTTTATTCGTTCACCGTGACCACGATGTCGGCTATTGCCGCGGTGAAAGCGAATTATTGGAGAGAGCACGGCCCCTGACGAGAGACGTTCGGCGCGGTTTTATTCGTTCACCGTGTCCACGATGTCGGCTATTGCCGCGGTGAAAGCGAATTATTGCAGAGAGCACGGCCCCTGACGAGAGACGTTCGGCGCGGTTTTATTCGTTCACCGTGACCACGATGTCGGCTATTGCCGCGGTGAAAGCGAATTATTGGAGAAAGCACGGCCCCTGACGAGAGACGTTCGGCGCGGTTTTATTCGTTCACCGTGTCCACGATGTCGGCTATTTCCTCGGTGAAAGCAAATTTTTGGAGAGAGCACGGCCCCTGACGAGAGACGTTCGGCGCGGTTTTATTCGTTCACCGTGTCCACGATGTCGGCTATTGCCGCGGTGAAAGCAAATTATTGGAGAAAGCACGGCCCCTGACGAGAGACGTTCGGCGCGGTTTTATTCGTTCACCTTGACCACGATCTCGCCTATTGCCGCGGTGAAAGCAAATTATTTGAGAAAGCACGGCCCCTGACGAGTGACGTTCGGCGCGGTTTTATTCGTTCACCGTGACCACGATCTCGCCTATTGCCGCGGTGAAAGCGAATTATTGGAGAAAGCACGGCCCCTGACCAGAGACGTTCGGCGCGGTTTTATTCGTTCACCGTGTCCACGATGTCGGCTATTGCCTCGGTGAAAGCAAATTTTTGGAGAGAGCACGGCCCCTGACGAGAGACGTTCGGCGCGGTTTTATTCGTTCACCGTGTCCACGATGTCGGCTATTGCCGCGGTGAAAGCAAATTATTGGAGAAAGCACGGCCCCTGACGAGAGACGTTCGGCGCGGTTTTATTCGTTCACCGTGACCACGATCTCGCCTATTGCCGCGGTGAAAGCGAATTATTGGAGAAAGCACGGCCCCTGACGAGAGACGTTCGGCGCGGTTTTATTCGTTCACCGTGTCCACGATGTCGGCTATTGCCTCGGTGAAAGCAAATTTTTGGAGAGAGCACGACCCCTGACGAGAGACGTTCGGCGCGGTTTTATTCGTTCACCGTGTCCACGATGTCGGCTATTGCCGCGGTGAAAGCAAATTATTGGAGAAAGCACGGCCCCTGACGAGAGACGTTCGGCGAGGTTTTATTCGTTCACCGTGACCACGATCTCACCTATTGCCGCGGTGAAAGCGAATTATTGGAGAAAGCACGGCCCCTGACGAGAGACGTTCGGCGCGGTTTTATTCGTTCACCGTGACCACGATCTCGCCTATTGCCGCGGTGAAAGCGAATTATTGGAGAAAGCACGGCCCCTGACGAGAGACGTTCGGCGCGGTTTTATTCGTTCACCGTGACCACGATCTCGCCTATTGCCGCGGTGAAAGCGAATTATTGGTAAGAGCACGGCCCCTGACGAGAGACGTTCGGCGCGGTTTTATTCGTTCACCGTGACCACGATCTCGCCTATTGCCGCGGTGAAAGCGAATTATTGGAGAGAGCACGGCCCCTGACGAGAGACGTTCGGCGCGGTTTTATTCGTTCACCGTGACCACGATCTCGCCTATTGCCGCGGTGAAAGCGAAATATTGGAGAGAGCACGGCCCCTGACGAGAGACGTTCGGCGCGGTTTTATTCGTTCACCGTGACCACGATCTCGCCTATTGCCGCGGTGAAAGCGAATTATTGGAGAGAGCACGGCCCCTGACGAGAGACGTTTGGCGCGGTTTTATTCGTTCACCGTGACCACGATCTCGCCTATTGCCGCGGTGAAAGCGAATTATTGGAGAAAGCACGGCCCATGACGAGAGACGTTCGGCGCGGTTTTATTCGTTCACCGTGACCACGATGTCGGCTATTGCCGCGGTGAAAGCGAATTATTGGAGAGAGCACGGCCCCTGACGAGAGACGTTTGGCGCGGTTTTATTCGTTCACCGTGACCACGATCTCGCCTATTGCCGCGGTGAAAGCAAATTATTGGAGAGAGCACGGCCCCTGACGAGAGACGTTCGGCGCGGTTTTATTCGTTCACCGTGTCCACGATGTCGGCTATTGCCGCGGTGAAAGCAAATTATTGGAGAGAGCACGGCCCCTGACGAGAGACGTTCTTCGCGGTTTTATTCGTTCACCGTGTCCACGATGTCGGCTATTTCCGCGGTGAAAGCGAATTATTGGAGAAAGCACGGCCCCTGACGAGAGACGTTCGGCGGGGTTTTATTCGTTCACCGTGACCACGATGTCGGCTATTGCCGCGGTGAAAGCGAATTATTGGAGAGAGCACGGCCCCTGACGAGAGACGTTCGGCGCGGTTTTATTCGTTCACCGTGTCCACGATGTCGGCTATTGCCGCGGTGAAAGCGAATTATTGGAGAGAGCACGGCCCCTGACGAGTGACGTTCGGCGCGGTTTTATTCGTTCACCGTGACCACGATGTCGGCTATTGCCGCGGTGAAAGCAAATTATTGGAGAGAGCACGGCCCCTGACGAGAGACGTTCGGCGCGGTTTTATTCGTTCACCGTGACCACGATGTCGGCTATTGCCGCGGTGAAAGCGAATTATTGGAGAGAGCACGGCCCCTGACGAGAGACGTTCGGCGCGGTTTTATTCGTTCACTGTGTCCACGATGTCGGCTATTGCCGCGGTGAAAGCGAATTATTGGAGAGAGCACGGCCCCGGACGAGAGACGTTCGGCGCGTTTTATTCGTTCACCGTGACCACTATGTCGGCTATTGCCGCGGTGAAAGCGAATTATTGGAGAGAGCACGGCCCCTGACGAGAGACGTTCGGCGCGGTTTTATTCGTTCACCGTGACCACGATGTCGGCTATTGCCGCGGTGAAAGCGAATTATTGGAGAGAGCACGGCCCCTGACGAGAGACGTTCGGCGCGGTTTTATTCGTTCACCGTGACCACGATATCGGCTATTGCCGCGGTGAAAGCGAATTATTGGAGAGAGCACGGCCCCTGACGAGAGACGTTCGGCGCGGTTTTATTCGTTCACCGTGACCACAATGTCGGCTATTGCCGCGGTGAAAGCAAATTATTGGAGAGAGCACGGCCCCTGACGAGAGACGTTCGGCGCGGTTTTATTCGTTCACCGTGACCACGATGTCGGCTATTGCCGCGGTGAAAGCGAATTATTGGAGAGAGCACGGCCCCTGACGAGAGACGTTCGGCGCGGTTTTATTCGTTCACCGTGTCCACGATGTCGGCTATTGCCGCTGTGAAAGCAAATTATTGGAGAAAGCACGGCCCCTGACGAGAGACGTTCGGCGCGGTTTTATTCGTTCACCGTGACCACGATCTCGCCTATTGCCGCGGTGAAAGCGAATTATTGGAGAAAGCACGGCCCCTGACGAGAGACGTTCGGCGCGGTTTTATTCGTTCACCGTGACCACGATCTCGCCTATTGCCGCGGTGAAAGCGAATTATTGGAGAGAGCACGGCCCCTGACGAGAGACGTTCGGCGCGGTTTTATTCGTTCACCGTGTCCACGATGTCGGCTATTACCGCGGTGAAAGCGAATTATTGGAGAGAGCACGGCCCCTGACGAGAGACGTTCGGCGCGGGTTCATTCGTTCACCGTGTCCACGATGTCGGCTATTGCCGCGGTGAAAGCAAATTATTGGAGAGAGCACGGCCCCTGACGAGAGACGTTCGGCGCGGTTTTATTCGTTCACCGTGACCACGATCTCGCCTATTGTCGCGGTGAAAGCAAATTATTGGAGAAAGCACTGCCCTTGACGAGAGACGTTCGGCGCGGTTTTATTCGTTCATCGTGACCACGATCTCGCCTATTGCCGCGGTGAAAGCAAATTATTGGAGAGAGCACGGCCCCTGACGAGAGACGTTCGGCGCGGTTTTATTCGTTCACCGTGTCCACGATGTCGGCTATTGCCGCGGTGAAAGCAAATTATTGGAGAGAGCACGGCCCCTGACGAGAGACGTTCTTCGCGGTTTTATTCGTTCACCGTGTCCACGATGTCGGCTATTGCCGCGGTGAAAGCGAATTATTGGAGAAAGCACGGCCCCTGACGAGAGACGTTCGGCGCGGTTTTATTCGTTCACCGTGACCACGATCTCGCCTATTGCCGCGGTGAAAGCAAATTATTGGAGAGAGCACGGCCCCTGACGAGAGACGTTCGGCGCGGTTTTATTCGTTCACCGTGTCCACGATGTCGGCTATTGCCGCGGTGAAAGCGAATTATTGGAGAGAGCACGGCCCTGACGAGAGACGTTCGGCGCAGTTTTATTCGTTTACCGTGTCCACGATGTCGGCTATTGCCGCGGTGAAAGCGAATTATTGGAGAAAGCACGGCCCCTGACGAGAGACGTTCGGCGCGGTTTTATTCGTTCACCGTGACCACGATGTCGGCTATTGCCGCGGTGAAAGAAAATTATTGGAGAGAGCACGGCCCCTGACGAGAGACGTTCTTCGCGGTTTTATTCGTTCACCGTGTCCACGATGTCGGCTATTGCCGCGGTGAAAGCGAATTATTGGAGAAAGCACGGCCCCTGACGAGAGACGTTCGGCGCGGTTTTATTCGTTCACCGTGACCACGATCTCGCCTATGGCCGCGGTGAAAGCAAATTATTGGAGAGAGAGCGGCCCCTGACGAGAGACGTTCTTCGCGGTTTTATTCGTTCACCGTGTCCACGATGTCGGCTATTGCCGCGGTGAAAGCAAATTATTGGAGAAAGCACGGCCCCTGACGAGAGACGTTCTTCGCGGTTTTATTCGTTCACCGTGTCCACGATGTCGGCTATTGCCGCGGTGAAAGCGAATTATTGGAGAAAGCACGGCCCCTGACGAGAGACGTTCGGCGCGGTTTTATTCGTTCACCGTGACCACGATCTCGCCTATTGCCGCGGTGAAAGCAAATTATTGGAGAGAGCGCGGCCCCTGACGAGAGACGTTCTTCGCGGTTTTATTCGTTCACCGTGTCCACGATGTCGGCTATTGCCGCGGTGAAAGCAAATTATTGGAGAGAGCACGGCCCCTGACGAGAGACGTTCTTCGCGGTTTTATTCGTTCACCGTGTCCACGATGTCGGCTATTGCCGCGGTGAAAGCGAAATATTGGAGAAAGCACGGCCCCTGACGAGAGACGTTCGGCGCGGTTTTATTCGTTCACCGTGACCACGATCTTGCCTATTGCCGCGGTGAAAGCAAATTATTGGAGAGAGCACGGCCCCTGACGAGAGACGTTCGGCGCGGTTTTATTCGTTCACCGTATCCACGATGTCGGCTATTGCCGCGGTGAAAGCGAAATATTGGAGAAAGCACGGCCCCTGACGAGAGACGTTCGGCGCGTTTTTATTCGTTCACCGTGACCACGATCTCGCCTATTGCCGCGGTGAAAGCAAATTATTGGAGAGAGCACGGCCCCTGACGAGAGACGTTCTTCGTGGTTTTATTCGTTCACCGTGTCCACGATGTCGGCTATTGCCGCGGTGAAAGCAAATTATTGGAGAGAGCACGGCCCCTGACGAGAGACGTTCTTCAGGGTTTTATTCGTTCACCGTGTCCACGATGTCGGCTATTGCCGCGGTGAAAGCGAATTATTGGAGAAAGCACGGCCCCTGACGAGAGACGTTCTTCGCGGTTTTATTCGTTCACCGTGACCACGATCTCGCCTATTGCCGCGGTGAAAGCAAATTATTTGAGAGAGCACGGCCCCTGACGAGAGACGTTCTTCGCGGTTTTATTCGTTCACCGTGTCCACGATGTCGGCTATTGCCGCGGTGAAAGCAAATTATTGGAGAGAGCACGGCCCCTGACGAGAGACGTTCGGCGCGGTTTTATTCGTTCACCGTGTCCACGATGTCGGCTATTGCCGCGGTGAAAGCAAATTATTGGAGAGAGCACGGCCCCTGACGAGAGACGTTCTTCGCGGTTTTATTCGTTCACCGTGTCCACGATGTCGGCTATTGCCGCGGTGAAAGCGAATTATTGGAGAAAGCACGGCCCCTGACGAGAGACGTTCGGCGGGGTTTTATTCGTTCACCGTGACCACGATGTCGGCTATTGCCGCGGTGAAAGCGAATTATTGGAGAGAGCACGGCCCCTGACGAGAGACGTTCGGCGCGGTTTTATTCGTTCACCGTGTCCACGATGTCGGCTATTGCCGCGGTGAAAGCGAATTATTGGAGAGAGCACGGCCCCTGACGAGAGACGTTCGGCGCGGTTTTATTCGTTCACCGTGACCACGATGTGGCTATTGCCGCGGTGAAAGCAAATTATTGGAGAGAGCACGGCCCCTGACGAGAGACGTTCGGCGCGGTTTTATTCGTTCACCGTGACCACGATGTCGGCTATTGCCGCGGTGAAAGCGAATTATTGGAGAGAGCACGGCCCCTGACGAGAGACGTTCAGCACGGTTTTATTCGTTCACTGTGTCCACGATGTCGGCTATTGCCGCGGTGAAAGCGAATTATTGGAGAGAGCACGGCCCCTGACGAGAGACGTTCGGCGCGCTTTATTCGTTCACCGTGACCACGATGTCGGCTATTGCCGCGGTGAAAGCGAATTATTGGAGAGAGCACGGCCCCTGACGAGAGACGTTCGGCGCGGTTTTATTCGTTCACCGTGACCACGATGTCGGCTATTGCCGCGGTGAAAGCGAATTATTGGAGAGAGCACGGCCCCTGACGAGAGACGTTCGGCGCGGTTTTATTCGTTCACCGTGACCACGATGTCGGCTATTGCCGCGGTGAAAGCGAATTATTGGAGAGAGCACGGCCCCTGACGAGAGACGTTCGGCGCGGTTTTATTCGTTCACCGTGACCACAATGTCGGCTATTGCCGCGGTGAAAGCAAATTATTGGAGAGAGCACGGCCCCTGACGAGAGACGTTCGGCGCGGTTTTATTCGTTCACCGTGACCACGATGTCGGCTATTGCCGCGGTGAAAGCGAATTATTGGAGAGAGCACGGCCCCTGACGAGAGACGTTCGGCGCGGTTTTATTCGTTCACCGTGACCACGATGTCGGCTATTGCCGCGGTGAAAGCGAATTATTGGAGAGAGCACGGCCCCTGACGAGAGACGTTCGGCGCGGTTTTATTCGTTCACCGTGTCCACGATGTCGGCTATTGCCGCTGTGAAAGCAAATTATTGGAGAAAGCACGGCCCCTGACGAGAGACGTTCGGCGCGGTTTTATTCGTTCACCGTGACCACGATCTCGCCTATTGCCGCGGTGAAAGCGAATTATTGGAGAAAGCACGGCCCCTGACGAGAGACGTTCGGCGCGGTTTTAATCGTTCACCGTGACCACGATCTCGCCTATTGCCGCGGTGAAAGCGAATTATTGGAGAGAGCACGGCCCCTGACGAGAGACGTTCGGCGCGGTTTTATTCGTTCACCGTGTCCACGATGTCGGCTATTGCCGCGGTGAAAGCGAATTATTGGAGAGAGCACGGCCCCTGACGAGAGACGTTCGGCGCGGGTTTATTCGTTCACCGTGTCCACGATGTCGGCTATTGCCGCGGTGAAAGCAAATTATTGGAGAGAGCACGGCCCCTGACGAGAGACGTTCGGCGCGGTTTTATTCGTTCACCGTGACCACGATCTCGCCTATTGCCGCGGTGAAAGCAAATTATTGGAGAAAGCACGGCCCCTGACGAGAGACGTTCGGCGCGGTTTTATTCGTTCATCGTGACCACGATCTCGCCTATTGCCGCGGTGAAAGCAAATTATTGGAGAGAGCACGGCCCCTGACGAGAGACGTTCGGCGCGGTTTTATTCGTTCACCGTGTCCACGATGTCGGCTATTGCCGCGGTGAAAGCGAATTATTGGAGAAAGCACGGCCCCTGACGAGAGACGTTCGGCGCGGTTTTATTCGTTCACCGTGACCACGATCTCGCCTATTGCCGCGGTGAAAGCAAATTATTGGAGAGAGCATGGCCCCTGACGAGAGACGTTCGGCGCGGTTTTATTCGTTCACCGTGTCCACGATGTCGGCTATTACCGCGGTGAAAGCGAATTATTGGAGAGAGCACGGCCCTGACGAGAGACGTTCGGCGCGGTTTCATTCGTTTACCGTGTCCACGATGTCGGCTATTGCCGCGGTGAAAGCGAATTATTGGAGAAAGCACGGCCCCTGACGAGAGACGTTCGGCGCGGTTTTATTCGTTCACCGTGACCACGATGTCGGCTATTGCCGCGGTGAAAGCAAATTATTGGAGAGAGCACGGCCCCTGACGAGAGACGTTCTTTGCGGTTTTATTCGTTCACCGTGTCCACGATGTCGGCTATTGCCGCGGTGAAAGCGAATTATTGGAGAAAGCACGGCCCCTGACGAGAGACGTTCGGCGCGGTTTTATTCGTTCACCGTGACCACGATCTCGCCTATGGCCGCGGTGAAAGCAAATTATTGGAGAGAGAGCGGCCCCTGACGAGAGACGTTCTTCGCGGTTTTATTCGTTCACCGTGTCCACGATGTCGGCTATTGCCGCGGTGAAAGAAATTATTGGAGAAAGCACGGCCCCTGACGAGAGACGTTCTTCGCGGTTTTATTCGTTCACCGTGTCCACGATGTCGGCTATTGCCGCGGTGAAAGCGAATTATTGGAGAAAGCACGGCCCCTGACGAGAGACGTTCGGCGCGGTTTTATTCGTTCACCGTGACCACGATCTCGCCTATTGCCGCGGTGAAAGCAAATTATTGGAGAGAGCACGGCCCCTGACGAGAGACGTTCGGCGCGGTTTTATTCGTTCACCGTGACCACGATGTCGGCTATTGCCGCGGTGAAAGCGAATTATTGGAGAGAGCACGGCCCCTGACGAGAGACGTTCGGCGCGGTTTTATTCGTTCACCGTGTCCACGATGTCGGCTATTGCCGCTGTGAAAGCAAATTATTGGAGAAAGCACGGCCCCTGACGAGAGACGTTCGGCGCGGTTTTATTCGTTCACCGTGACCACGATCTCGCCTATTGCCGCGGTGAAAGCGAATTATTGGAGAAAGCACGGCCCCTGACGAGAGACGTTCGGCGCGGTTTTATTCGTTCACCGTGACCACGATCTCGCCTATTGCCGCGGTGAAAGCGAATTATTGGAGAGAGCACGGCCCCTGACGAGAGACGTTCGGCGCGGTTTTATTCGTTCACCGTGTCCACGATGTCGGCTATTACCGCGGTGAAAGCGAATTATTGGAGAGAGCACGGCCCCTGACGAGAGACGTTCGGCGCGGGTTCATTCGTTCACCGTGTCCACGATGTCGGCTATTGCCGCGGTGAAAGCAAATTATTGGAGAGAGCACGGCCCCTGACGAGAGACGTTCGGCGCGGTTTTATTCGTTCACCGCGACCACGATCTCGCCTATTGTCGCGGTGAAAGCAAATTATTGGAGAAAGCACTGCCCTTGACGAGAGACGTTCGGCGCGGTTTTATTCGTTCATCGTGACCACGATCTCGCCTATTGCCGCGGTGAAAGCAAATTATTGGAGAGAGCACGGCCCCTGACGAGAGACGTTCGGCGCGGTTTTATTCGTTCACCGTGTCCACGATGTCGGCTATTGCCGCGGTGAAAGCAAATTATTGGAGAGAGCACGGCCCCTGACGAGAGACGTTCTTCGCGGTTTTATTCGTTCACCGTGTCCACGATGTCGGCTATTGCCGCGGTGAAAGCGAATTATTGGAGAAAGCACGGCCCCTGACGAGAGACGTTCGGCGCGGTTTTATTCGTTCACCGTGACCACGATCTCGCCTATTGCCGCGGTGAAAGCAAATTATTGGAGAGAGCACGGCCCCTGACGAGAGACGTTCGGCGCGGTTTTATTCGTTCACCGTGTCCACGATGTCGGCTATTGCCGCGGTGAAAGCGAATTATTGGAGAGAGCACGGCCCTGACGAGAGACGTTCGGCGCAGTTTTATTCGTTTACCGTGTCCACGATGTCGGCTATTGCCGCGGTGAAAGCGAATTATTGGAGAAAGCACGGCCCCTGACGAGAGACGTTCGGCGCGGTTTTATTCGTTCACCGTGACCACGATGTCGGCTATTGCCGCGGTGAAAGCAAATTATTGGAGAGAGCACGGCCCCTGACGAGAGACGTTCTTCGCGGTTTTATTCGTTCACCGTGTCCACGATGTCGGCTATTGCCGCGGTGAAAGCGAATTATTGGAGAAAGCACGGCCCCTGACGAGAGACGTTCGGCGCGGTTTTATTCGTTCACCGTGACCACGATCTCGCCTATGGCCGCGGTGAAAGCAAATTATTGGAGAGAGAGCGGCCCCTGACGAGAGACGTTCTTCGCGGTTTTATTCGTTCACCGTGTCCACGATGTCGGCTATTGCCGCGGTGAAAGCAAATTATTGGAGAAAGCACGGCCCCTGACGAGAGACGTTCTTCGCGGTTTTATTCGTTCACCGTGTCCACGATGTCGGCTATTGCCGCGGTGAAAGCGAATTATTGGAGAAAGCACGGCCCCTGACGAGAGACGTTCGGCGCGGTTTTATTCGTTCACCGTGACCACGATCTCGCCTATTGCCGCGGTGAAAGCAAATTATTGGAGAGAGCGCGGCCCCTGACGAGAGACGTTCTTCGCGGTTTTATTCGTTCACCGTGTCCACGATGTCGGCTATTGCCGCGGTGAAAGCAAATTATTGGAGAGAGCACGGCCCCTGACGAGAGACGTTCTTCGCGGTTTTATTCGTTCACCGTGTCCACGATGTCGGCTATTGCCGCGGTGAAAGCAAAATATTGGAGAAAGCACGGCCCCTGACGAGAGACGTTCGGCGCGGTTTTATTCGTTCACCGTGACCACGATCTTGCCTATTGCCGCGGTGAAAGCAAATTATTGGAGAGAGCACGGCCCCTGACGAGAGACGTTCGGCGCGGTTTTATTCGTTCACCGTATCCACGATGTCGGCTATTGCCGCGGTGAAAGCGAAATATTGGAGAAAGCACGGCCCCTGACGAGAGACGTTCGGCGCGTTTTTATTCGTTCACCGTGACCACGATCTCGCCTATTGCCGCGGTGAAAGCAAATTATTGGAGAGAGCACGGCCCCTGACGAGAGACGTTCTTCGCGGTTTTATTCGTTCACCGTGTCCACGATGTCGGCTATTGCCGCGGTGAAAGCAAATTATTGGAGAGAGCACGGCCCCTGACGAGAGACGTTCTTCGCGGTTTTATTCGTTCACCGTGTCCACGATGTCGGCTATTGCCGCGGTGAAAGCGAATTATTGGAGAAAGCACGGCCCCTGACGAGAGACGTTCTTCGCGGTTTTATTCGTTCACCGTGTCCACGATGTCGGCTATTGCCGCGGTGAAAGCAAATTATTGGAGAGAGCACGGCCCCTGACGAGAGACGTTCGGCGCGGTTTTATTCGTTCACCGTGTCCACGATGTCGGCTATTGCCGCGGTGAAAGCAAATTATTGGAGAGAGCACGGCCCCTGACGAGAGACGTTCTTCGCGGTTTTATTCGTTCACCGTGTCCACGATGTCGGCTATTGCCGCGGTGAAAGCGAATTATTGGAGAAAGCACGGCCCCTGACGAGAGACGTTTGGCGGGGTTTTATTCGTTCACCGTGACCACGATGTCGGCTATTGCCGCGGTGAAAGCGAATTATTGGAGAGAGCACGGCCCCTGACGAGAGACGTTCGGCGCGGTTTTATTCGTTCACCGTGTCCACGATGTCGGCTATTGCCGCGGTGAAAGCGAATTATTGGAGAGAGCACGGCCCCTGACGAGAGACGTTCGGCGCGGTTTTATTCGTTCACCGTGACCACGATGTGGCTATTGCCGCGGTGAAAGCAAATTATTGGAGAGAGCACGGCCCCTGACGAGAGATGTTCGGCGCGGTTTTATTCGTTCACCGTGACCACGATGTCGGCTATTGCCGCGGTGAAAGCGAATTATTGGAGAGAGCACGGCCCCTGACGAGAGACGTTCGGCACGGTTTTATTCGTTCACTGTGTCCACGATGTCGGCTATTGCCGCGGTGAAAGCGAATTATTGGAGAGAGCACGGCCCCTGACGAGAGACGTTCGGCGCGCTTTATTCGTTCACCGTGACCACGATGTCGGCTATTGCCGCGGTGAAAGCGAATTATTGGAGAGAGCACGGCCCCTGACGAGAGACGTTCGGCGCGGTTTTATTCGTTCACCGTGACCACGATGTCGGCTATTGCCGCGGTGAAAGCGAATTATTGGAGAGAGCACGGCCCCTGACGAGAGACGTTCGGCGCGGTTTTATTCGTTCACCGTGACCACGATGTCGGCTATTGCCGCGGTGAAAGCGAATTATTGGAGAGAGCACGGCCCCTGACGAGAGACGTTCGGCGCGGTTTTATTCGTTCACCGTGACCACAATGTCGGCTATTGCCGCGGTGAAAGCAAATTATTGGAGAGAGCACGGCCCCTGACGAGAGACGTTCGGCGCGGTTTTATTCGTTCACCGTGACCACGATGTCGGCTATTGCCGCGGTGAAAGCGAATTATTGGAGAGAGCACGGCCCCTGACGAGAGACGTTCGGCGCGGTTTTATTCGTTCACCGTGACCACGATGTCGGCTATTGCCGCGGTGAAAGCGAATTATTGGAGAGAGCACGGCCCCTGACGAGAGACGTTCGGCGCGGTTTTATTCGTTCACCGTGTCCACGATGTCGGCTATTGCCGCTGTGAAAGCAAATTATTGGAGAAAGCACGGCCCCTGACGAGAGACGTTCGGCGCGGTTTTATTCGTTCACCGTGACCACGATCTCGCCTATTGCCGCGGTGAAAGCGAATTATTGGAGAAAGCACGGCCCCTGACGAGAGACGTTCGGCGCGGTTTTAATCGTTCACCGTGACCACGATCTCGCCTATTGCCGCGGTGAAAGCGAATTATTGGAGAGAGCACGGCCCCTGACGAGAGACGTTCGGCGCGGTTTTATTCGTTCACCGTGTCCACGATGTCGGCTATTGCCGCGGTGAAAGCGAATTATTGGAGAGAGCACGGCCCCTGACGAGAGACGTTCGGCGCGGGTTTATTCGTTCACCGTGTCCACGATGTCGGCTATTGCCGCGGTGAAAGCAAATTATTGGAGAGAGCACGGCCCCTGACGAGAGACGTTCGGCGCGGTTTTATTCGTTCACCGTGACCACGATCTCGCCTATTGCCGCGGTGAAAGCAAATTATTGGAGAAAGCACGGCCCCTGACGAGAGACGTTCGGCGCGGTTTTATTCGTTCATCGTGACCACGATCTCGCCTATTGCCGCGGTGAAAGCAAATTATTGGAGAGAGCACGGCCCCTGACGAGAGACGTTCGGCGCGGTTTTATTCGTTCACCGTGTCCACGATGTCGGCTATTGCCGCGGTGAAAGCGAATTATTGGAGAAAGCACGGCCCCTGACGAGAGACGTTCGGCGCGGTTTTATTCGTTCACCGTGACCACGATCTCGCCTATTGCCGCGGTGAAAGCAAATTATTGGAGAGAGCACGGCCCCTGACGAGAGACGTTCGGCGCGGTTTTATTCGTTCACCGTGTCCACGATGTCGGCTATTACCGCGGTGAAAGCAAATTATTGGAGAGAGCACGGCCCCTGACGAGAGACGTTCTTTGCGGTTTTATTCGTTCACCGTGTCCACGATGTCGGCTATTGCCGCGGTGAAAGCGAATTATTGGAGAAAGCACGGCCCCTGACGAGAGACGTTCGGCGCGGTTTTATTCGTTCACCGTGACCACGATCTCGCCTATGGCCGCGGTGAAAGCAAATTATTGGAGAGAGAGCGGCCCCTGACGAGAGACGTTCGGCGCGGTTTTATTCGTTCACCGTGACCACGATCTCGCCTATTGCCGCGGTGAAAGCAAATTATTGGAGAGAGCACGGCCCCTGACGAGAGACGTTCGGCGCGGTTTTATTCGTTCACCGTATCCACGATGTCGGCTATTGCCGCGGTGAAAGCGAAATATTGGAGAAAGCACGGCCCCTGACGAGAGACGTTCGGCGCGGTTTTATTCGTTCACCGTGACCACGATCTCGCCTATTGCCGCGGTGAAAGCAAATTATTGGAGAGAGCACGGCCCCTCACGAGAGACGTTCTTCGCGGTTTTATTCGTTCACCGTGTCCACGATGTCGGCTATTGCCGCGGTGAAAGCAAATTATTGGAGAGAGCACGGCCCCTGACGAGAGACGTTCTTCGCGGTTTTATTCGTTCACCGTGTCCACGATGTCGGCTATTGCCGCGGTGAAAGCGAATTATTGGAGAAAGCACGGCCCCTGACGAGAGACGTTCTTCGCGGTTTTATTCGTTCACCGTGACCACGATCTCGCCTATTGCCGCGGTGAAAGCAAATTATTTGAGAGAGCACGGCCCCTGACGAGAGACGTTCTTCGCGGTTTTATTCGTTCACCGTGTCCACGATGTCGGCTATTGCCGCGGTGAAAGCAAATTATTGGAGAGAGCACGGCCCCTGACGAGAGACGTTCTTCGCGGTTTTATTCGTTCACCGTGTCCACGATGTCGGCTTTTGCCGCGGTGAAAGCGAATTATTGGAGAAAGCACGGCCCCTGACGAGAGACGTTCGGCGCGGTTTTATTCGTTCACCGTGACCACGATGCCGGCTATTGCCGCGGTGAAAGCAAATTATTGGAGAGAGCACGGCCCCTGACGAGAGACGTTCTTCGCGGTTTTATTCGTTCACCGTGTCCACGATGTCGGCTATTGCCGCGGTGAAAGCGAATTATTGGAGAAAGCACGGCCCCTGACGAGAGACGTTCGGCGCGGTTTTATTCGTTCACCGTGACCACGATCTCGCCTATTGCCGCGGTGAAAGCAAATTATTGGAGAGAGCACGGCCCCTGACGAGAGACATTCTTCGCGGTTTTATTCGTTCACCGTGTCCACGATGTCGGCTATTGCCGCGGTGAAAGCAAATTATTGGGGAGAGCACGGCCCCTGACGAGAGACGTTCTTCGCGGTTTTATTCGTTCACCGTGTCCACGATGTCGGCTATTGCCGCGGTGAAAGCGAATTATTGGAGAAAGCACGGCCCCTGACGAGAGACGTTCTTCGCGGTTTTATTCGTTCACCGTGACCACGATCTCGCCTATTGCCGCGGTGAAAGCAAATTATTGGAGAGAGCACGGCCCCTGACGAGAGACGTTCGGCGCGGTTTTATTCGTTCACCGTGTCCACGATGTCGGCTATTGCCGCGGTGAAAGCAAATTATTGGAGAAAGCACGGCCCCTGACGAGAGACGTTCGGCGCGGTTTTATTCGTTCACCGTGTCCACGATGTCGGCTATTGCCTCGGTGAAAGCGAATTATTGGAGAAAGCACGGCCCCTGACGAGAGACGTTCTTCGCGGTTTTATTCGTTCACCGTGTCCAGGATGTCGGCTATTGCCTCGGTGAAAGCGAATTATTGGAGAAAGCACGGCCCCTGACGAGAGACGTTCTTCGCGGTTTTATTCGTTCACCGTGTCCACGATGTCGGCTATTGCCTCGGTGAAAGCGAATTATTGGAGAAAGCACGGCCCCTGACGAGAGACGTTCGGCGCGGTTTTATTCGTTCACCGTGACCACGATCTCGCCTATTGCCGCGGTGAAAGCAAATTATTGGAGAGAGCACGGCCCCTGACGAGAGACGTTCTTCGCGGTTTTATTCGTTCACCGTGTCCACGATGTCGGCTATTGCCGCGGTGAAAGCAAATTATTGGAGAGAGCACGGCCCCTGACGAGAGACGTTCTTCGCGGTTTTATTCGTTCACCGTGTCCACGATGTCGGCTATTGCCGAGATGAAAGCGAATTATTGGAGAAAGCACGGCCCCTGACGAGAGACGTTCGGCGCGGTTTTATTCGTTCACCGTGACCACGATCTCGCCTATTGCCGCGGTGAAAGCAAATTATTGGAGAGAGCACGGCCCCTGACGAGAGACGTTCGGCGCGGTTTTATTCGTTCACCGTGTCCACGATGTCGGCTATTGCCGCGGTGAAAGCAAATTATTGGAGAAAGCACGGCCCCTGACGAGAGACGTTCGGCGTGGTTTTTATTCGTTCACCGTGACCACGATCTCGCCTATTGCCGCGGTGAAAGCAAATTATTGGAGAGAGCACGGCCCCTGACGAGAGACGTTCGGCGCGGTTTTATTCGTTCACCGTGTCCACGATGTCGGCTATTGCCTCGGTGAAAGCGAATTATTGGAGAAAGCACGGCCCCTGACGAGAGACGTTCGGCGCGGTTTTATTCGTTCACCGTGACCACGATCTCGCCTATTGCCGCGGTGAAAGCAAATTATTGGAGAGAGCACGGCCCCTGACGAGAGACGTTCGGCGCGGTTTTATTCGTTCACCGTGTCCACGATGTCGGCTATTGCCGCGGTGAAAGCAAATTATTGGAGAGAGCACAGCCCCTGACGAGAGACGTTCGGCGCGGTTTTATTCATTCACCGTGTCCACGATGTCGGCTATTGCCGCGGTGATAGCGAATTATTGGAGGAAGCACGGCCCCTGACGAGAGACGTTCTTCGCGGTTTTATTCGTTCACCGTGTCCACGATGTCGGCTATTGCCGCGGTGAAAGCAAATTATTGGAGAGAGCACGGCCCCTGACGAGAGACGTTCTTCGCGGTTTTATTCGTTCACCGTGTCCACGATGTCGGCTATTGCCGCGGTGAAAGCGAATTATTGGAGAAAGCACGGCCCCTGACGAGAGACGTTCGGCGCGGTTTTATTCGTTCACCGTGTCCACGATGTCGGCTATTGCCGCGGTGAAAGCGAATTATTGGAGAAAGCACGGCCCCTGACGAGAGACGTTCTTCGCGGTTTTATTCGTTCACCGTGTCCACGATGTCGGCTATTGCCGCGGTGAAAGCAAATTATTGGAGAGAGCACGGCCCCTGACGAGAGACGTTCTTCGCGGTTTTATTCGTTCACCGTGTCCACGATGTCGGCTATTGCCGCGGTGAAAGCGAATTATTGGAGAAAGCACAGCCCCTGACGTGAGACGTTCTTCGAGGTTTTATTCGTTCACCGTGACCACGATCTCGCCTATTGCCGCGGTGAAAGCAAATTATTGGAGAGAGCACGGCCCCTGACGAGAGACGTTCTTCGCGGTTTTATTCGTTCACCGTGTCCACGATGTCGGCTATTGCCGCGGTGAAAGCGAATTATTGGAGAAAGCACGGCCCCTGACGAGAGACGTTCGGCGCGGTTTTATTCGTTCACCGTGTCCACGATGTCGGCTATTGCCGCGGTGAAAGCGAATTATTGGAGAAAGCACGGCCCCTGACGAGAGACGTTCGGCGCGGTTTCATTCGTTCACCGTGTCCACGATGTCGGCTATTGCCGCGGTGAAAGCGAATTATTGGAGAAAGCACAGCCCCTGACGAGAGACGTTCTTCGCGGTTTTATTCGTTCACCGTGACCATGATCTCGCCTATTGCCGCGGTGAAAGCAAATTATTGGAGAGAGCACGGCCCCTGACGAGAGACGTTCTTCGCGGTTTTATTCGTTCACCGTGTCCACGATGTCGGCTATTGCCGCGGTGAAAGCGAATTATTGAAGAAAGCACGGCCCCTGACGAGAGACGTTCGGCGCGGTTTTATTCGTTCACCGTGTCCACGATGTCGGCTATTGCCGCGGTGAAAGCGAATTATTGGAGAAAGCACGGCCCCTGACGAGAGACGTTCTTCGCGGTTTTATTCGTTCACCGTGTCCACGATGTCGGCTATTGCCGCGGTGAAAGCAAATTATTGGAGAGAGCACGGCCCCTGACGAGAGACGTTCTTCGCGGTTTTATTCGTTCACCGTGTCCACGATGTCGGCTATTGCCGCGGTGAAAGCGAATTATTGGAGAAAGCACGGCCCCTGACGAGAGACGTTCGGCGCGGTTTTATTCGTTCACCGTGACCACGATCTCGCCTATTGCCGCGGTGAAAGCAAATTATTGGAGAGAGCACGGCCCCTGACGAGAGACGTTCTTCGCGGTTTTATTCGTTCACCGTGTCCACGATGTCGGCTATTGCCGCGGTGCAAGCGAATTATTGGAGAAAGCACGGCCCCTGACGAGAGACGTTAGCGCGGTTTTAATCGTTCACCGTGACCACGATCTCGCCTATTGCCGCGGTGAAAGCAAATTATTGGAGAGAGCACGGCCCCTGACGAGAGATGTTCGGCGCGGTTTTATTCGTTCACCATGTCCACGATGTCGGCTATTGCCGCGGTGAAAGCGAATTATTGGAGAAAGCACGGCCCCTGACGAGAGACGTTGGGCGCGGTTTTATTCGTTCACCGTGACCACGATCTCGCCTATTGCCGCGGTGAAAGCAAATTATTGGAGAGAGCACGGCCCCTGACGAGAGACGTTCGGCGCGGTTTTATTCGTTCACCGTGTCCACGATCTCGCCTATTGCCGCGGTGAAAGCAAATTATTGGAGAGAGCACGGCCCCTGACGAGAGACGTTCGGCGCGGTTTTATTCGTTCACCGTGACCACGATCTCGCCTATTGCCGCGGTGAAAGCGAATTATTGGAGAGAGCACGGCCCCTGACGAGAGACGTTCTGCGCGGTTTAATTCGTTAACCGTGTGCACGATCTCGCCTATTGCCGCGGTGAAAGCAAATTATTGGAGAGAGCACGGCCCCTGACGAGAGACGTTCGGCGCGGTTTTATTCGTTTACCGTGTGCACGATCTCGCCTATTGCCGCGGTGAAAGCGAATTATTGGAGAGAGCACGGCCCCTGACGAGAGACGTTCGGCGCGGTTTTATTCGTTTACCGTGTGCACGATCTCGCCTATTGCCGCGATGAAAGTGAATTATTGGAGAGAGCACGGCCCCTGACGAGAGACGTTCGGCGCGGTTTTATTCGTTTACCGTGTGCACGATCTCGCCTATTGCCGCGGTGAAAGCAAATTATTGGAGATAGCACGGCCCCTGACGAGAGACGTTCGGCGCGGTTTTATTCGTTTACCGTGTGCACGATCTCGCCTATTACCGCGGTGAAAGCAAATTATTGGAGAGAGCACGGCCCCTGACGAGAGACGTTCGGCGCGGTTTTATTCGTTTACCGTGTGCACGATCTCGCCTAGCGCCGCGGTGAAAGCGAATTATTGGAGAGAGCAAGGCTCCTGACGAGATACGTTCGGCGCGGTTTTATTCATTTACCGTGTGCACGATCTCGCCTATTGCCGCGGTGAAAGTGAATTATTGGAGAGAGCACGGCCCCTGACGAGAGACGTTCGGCGCGGTTTTATTCGTTTACCGTGTGCACGATCTCGCCTATTGCCGCGGTGAAAGCGAATTATTGGAGAGAGCACGGCCCCTGACGAGAGACGTTCGGCGCGGTTTTATTCGTTTACCGTGTGCACGATCTCGCCTATTGCCGCGGTGAAAGCAAATTATTGGAGATAGCACGGCCCCTGACGAGAGACGTTCGGCGCGGTTTTATTCGTTTACCGTGTGCACGATCTCGCCTATTGCCGCGGTGAAAGTGAATTATTGGAGAGAGCACGGCCCCTGACGAGAGACGTTCGGCGCGGTTTTATTCGTTTACCATGTGCACGATCTCGCCTATTGCCGCGGTGAAAGCAAATTATTGGAAAGAGCACGGCCCCTGACGAGAGACGTTTGGCGCGGTTTTATTCGTTTACCGTGTGCACGATCTCGCCTATTGCCGCGGTGAAAGCAAATTATTGGAGAGAGCACGGCCCCTGACGAGAGACGTTCGGCGCGGTTTTATTCGTTTACCGTGTTCACGATCTCGCCTATTGCCGCAGTGAATGCAAATTATTGGAGAGAGCACGGCCCCTGACGAGAGACGTTCGGCGCGGTTTTATTCGTTCACCGTGTCCACGATGTCGGCTATTGCCGCGGTGAAAGCGAATTATTGGAGAAAGCACGGCCCCTGACGAGAGACGTTCTTCGCGGTTTTATTCGTTCACCGTGTCCACGATGTCGGCTATTGCCGCGGTGAAAGCAAATTATTGGAGAGAGCACGGCCCCTGACGAGAGACGTTCTTCGCGGTTTTATTCGTTCACCGTGTCCACGATGTCGGCTATTGCCGCGGTGAAAGCGAATTATTGGAGAAAGCACAGCCCCTGACGAGAGACGTTCTTCGAGGTTTTATTCGTTCACCGTGACCACGATCTCTCCTGTTGCCGCGGTGAAAGCAAATTATTGGAGAGAGCACGGCCCCTGACGAGAGACGTTCTTCGCGGTTTTATTCGTTCACCGCGTCCACGATGTCGGCTATTGCCGCGGTGAAAGCGAATTATTGGAGAAAGCACGGCCCCTGACGAGAGACGTTCGGCGCGGTTTTATTCGTTCACCGTGTCCACGATGTCGGCTATTGCCGCGGTGAAAGCGAATTATTGGAGAAAGCACGGCCCCTGACGAGAGACGTTCGGCGCTGTTTTATTCGTTCACCGTGTCCACGATGTCGGCTATTGCCGCGGTGAAAGCGAATTATTGGAGAAAGCACAGCCCCTGACGAGAGACGTTCTTCGCGGTTTTATTCGTTCACCGTGACCATGATCTCGCCTATTGCCGCGGTGAAAGCAAATTATTGGAGAGAGCACGGCCCCTGACGAGAGACGTTCTTCGCGGTTTTATTCGTTCACCGTGTCCACGATGTCGGCTATTGCCGCGGTGAAAGCGAATTATTGGAGAAAGCACGGCCCCTGACGAGAGACGTTCGGCGCGGTTTTATTCGTTCACCGTGTCCACGATGTCGGCTATTGCCGCGGTGAAAGCGAATTATTGGAGAAAGCACGGCCCCTGACGAGAGACGTTCTTCGCGGTTTTATTCGTTCACCGTGTCCACGATGTCGGCTATTGCCGCGGTGAAAGCAAATTATTGGAGAGAGCACGGCCCCTGACGAGAGACGTTCTTCGCGGTTTTATTCGTTCACCGTGTCCACGATGTCGGCTATTGCCGCGGTGAAGGCGAATTATTGGAGAAAGCACGGCCCCTGACGAGAGACGTTCGGCGCGGTTTTATTCGTTCACCGTGACCACGATCTCGCCTATGGCCGCGGTGAAAGCAAATTATTGGAGAGAGCACGGCCCCTGACGAGAGACGTTCTTCGCGGTTTTATTCGTTCACCGTGTCCACGATGTCGGCTATTGCCGCGGTGAAAGCGAATTATTGGAGAAAGCACGGCCCCTGACGAGAGACGTTCGGCGCGGTTTTATTCGTACACCGTGACCACGATCTCGCCTATTGCCGCGGTGAAAGCAAATTATTGGAGAGAGCACGGCCCCTGACGAGAGATGTTCGGCGCGGTTTTATTCGTTCACCGTGTCCACGATGTCGGCTATTGCCGCGGTGAAAGCGAATTATTGGAGAAAGCACGGCCCCTGACGAGAGACGTTGGGCGCGGTTTTATTCGTTCACCGTGACCACGATCTCGCCTATTGCCGCGGTGAAAGCAAATTATTGGAGAGAGCACGGCCCCTGACGAGAGACGTTCGGCGCGGTTTTATTCGTTCACCGTGTCCACGATGTCTGCTATTGCCGCGGTGAAAGCAAATTATTGGAGAAAGCACGGCCCCTGACGAGAGATGTTCGGCGAGGTTTTATTCGTTCACCGTGACCACGATCTCGCCTATTGCCGCGGTGAAAGCAAATTATTGGAGAGAGCACGGCCCCTGACGAGAGACGTTCGGCGCGGTTTTATTCGTTCACCGTGTCCACGATGTCGGCTATTGCCGCGGTGAAAGCAAATTATTGGAGAGAGCACAGCCCCTGACGAGAGACGTTCTTTGCGGTTTTATTCGTTCACCGTGACCACGATGTCGGCTATTGCCGCGGTGAAAGCGAATTATTGGAGAAAGCACGGCCCCTGACGAGAGACGTTCGGCGCGGTTTTATTCGTTCACCGTGACCACGATCTCGCCTATTGCCGCGGTGAAAGCAAATTATTGGAGAGAGCACGGCCCCTGACGAGAGACGTTCGGCGCGGTTTTATTCGTTCACCGTGTCCACGATGTCGGCTATTGCCGCGGTGAAAGCAAATTATTGGAGAGAGCACAGCCCCTGACGAGAGACGTTCGGCGCGGTTTTATTCGTTCACCGTGTCCACGATGTCGGCTATTGCCGCGGTGAAAGCGAATTATTGGAGAAAGCACGGCCCCTGACGAGAGACGTTCTTCGCGGTTTTATTCGTTCACCGTGTCCACGATGTCGGCTATTGCCGCGGTGAAAGCAAATTATTGGAGAGAGCACGGCCCCTGACGAGAGACGTTCTTCGCGGTTTTATTCGTTCACCGTGTCCACGATGTCGGCTATTGCCGCGGTGAAAGCAAATTATTGGAGAGAGCACGGCCCCTGACGAGAGACGTTCTTCACGGTTTTATTCGTTCACCGTGTCCACGATGTCGGCTATGGCCGCGGTGAAAGCGAATTATTGGAGAAAGCACGGCCCCTGACGAGAGACGTTCGGCGCGGTTTTATTCGTTCACCGTGTCCACGATGTCGGCTATTGCCGCGGTGAAAGCGAATTATTGGAGAGAGCACGGCCCCTGACGAGAGACGTTCTTCGCGGTTTTATTCGTTCACCGTGTCCGCGATGTCGGCTATTGCCGCGGTGAAAGCGAATTATTGGAGAAAGCACGGCCCCTGACGAGAGACGTTCGGCGCGGTTTTATTCGTTCACCGTGTCCACGATGTGGGCTATTGCCGCGGTGAAAGCGAATTATTGGAGAAAGCACGGCCCCTGACGAGAGACGTTCTTCGCGGTTTTATTCGTTCACCGTGTCCACGATGTCGGCTATTGCCGCGGTGAAAGCAAATTATTGGAGAGAGCACGGCCCCTGACGAGAGACGTTCTTCGCGGTTTTATTCGTTCACCGTGTCCACGATGTCGGCTATTGCCGCGGTGAAAGCGAATTATTGGAGAAAGCACGGCCCCTGACGAGAGACGTTCGGCGCGGTTTTATTTGTTCACCGTGACCACGATCTCGCCTATTGCCGCGGTGAAAGCAAATTATTGGAGAGAGCACGGCCCCTGACGAGAGACGTTCTTCGCGGTTTTATTCGTTCACCGTGTCCACGATGTCGGCTATTGCCGCGGTGAAAGCGAATTATTGGAGAAAGCACGGCCCCTGACGAGAGACGTTCGGCGCGGTTTTATTCGTTCACCGTGACCACGATCTCGCCTATTGCCGCGGTGAAAGCAAATTATTGGAGAGAGCACGGCCCCTGACGAGAGACGTTCGGCGCGGTTTTATTCGTTCACCGTGTCCACGATGTCGGCTATTGCCGCGGTGAAAGCGAATTATTGGAGAAAGCACGGCCCCTGACGAGAGACGTTCGGCGCGGTTTTATTCGTTCACCGTGACCACGATCTCGCCTATTGCCGCGGTGAAAGCAAATTATTGGAGAGAGCACGGCCCCTGACGAGAGACGTTTGGCGCGGTTTTATTCGTTCACCGTGACCACGATCTCGCCTATTGCCGCGGTGAAAGCGAATTATTGGAGAGAGCACGGCCCCTGACGAGAGACGTTCGGCGCGGTTTTATTCGTTCACCGTGACCACGATCTCGCCTATTGCCGCGGTGAAAGCGAATTATTGGAGAGAGCACGGCCCCTGACGAGAGACGTTCGGCGCGGTTTTATTCGTTCACCGTGACCACGATCTCGCCTATTGCCGCGGTGAAAGCGAATTATTGAAGAGAGCACGGCCCCTGACGAGAGACGTTCGGCGCGGTTTTATTCGTTCACCGTGACCACGATCTCGCCTATTGCCGCGGTGAAAGCGAATTATTGGAGAGAGCACGGCCCCTGACGAGAGACGTTCGGCGCGGTTTTATTCGTTCACCGTGACCACGATCTCGCCTATTGCCGCGGTGAAAGCGAATTATTGGAGAGAGCACGGCCCCTGACGAGAGACGTTCGGCGCGGTTTTATTCGTTCACCGTGTCCACGATGTCGGCTATTGCCGCGGTGAAAGCGAATTATTGGAGAGAGCACGGCCCCTGACGAGAGACGTTCGGCGCGGGTTTATTCGTTCACCGTGTCCACGATGTCGGCTATTGCCGCGGTGAAAGCAAATTATTGGAGAGAGCACGGCCCCTGACGAGAGACGTTCGGCGCGGTTTTATTCGTTCACCGTGACCACGATCTCGCCTATTGCCGCGGTGAAAGCAAATTATTGGAGAAAGCACGGCCCCTGACGAGAGACGTTCGGCGCGGTTTTATTCGTTCATCGTGACCACGATCTCGCCTATTGCCGCGGTGAAAGCAAATTATTGGAGAGAGCACGGCCCCTGACGAGAGACGTTCGGCGCGGTTTTATTCGTTCACCGTGTCCACGATGTCGGCTATTGCCGCGGTGAAAGCAAATTATTGGAGAGAGCACGGCCCCTGACGAGAGACGTTCTTCGCGGTTTTATTCGTTCACCGTGTCCACGATGTCGGCTATTGCCGCGGTGAAAGCGAATTATTGGAGAAAGCACGGCCCCTGACGAGAGACGTTCGGCGCGGTTTTATTCGTTCACCGTGACCACGATCTCGCCTATGGCCGCGGTGAAAGCAAATTATTGGAGAGAGAGCGGCCCCTGACGAGAGACGTTCTTCGCTGTTTTATTCGTTCACCGTGTCCACGATGTCGGCTATTGCCGCGGTGAAAGCAAATTATTGGAGAAAGCACGGCCCCTGACGAGAGACGTTCTTCGCGGTTTTATTCGTTCACCGTGTCCACGATGTCGGCTATTGCCGCGGTGAAAGCGAATTATTGGAGAAAGCACGGCCCCTGACGAGAGACGTTCGGCGCGGTTTTATTCGTTCACCGTGACCACGATCTCGCCTATTGCCGCGGTGAAAGCAAATTATTGGAGAGAGCGCGGCCCCTGACGAGAGACGTTCTTCGCGGTTTTATTCGTTCACCGTGTCCACGATGTCGGCTATTGCCGCGGTGAAAGCAAATTATTGGAGAGAGCACGGCCCCTGACGAGAGACGTTCTTCGCGGTTTTATTCGTTCACCGTGTCCACGATGTCGGCTATTGCCGCGGTGAAAGCGAATTATTGGAGAAAGCACGGCCCCTGACGAGAGACGTTCGGCGCGGTTTTATTCGTTCACCGTGACCACGATCTCGCCTATTGCCGCGGTGAAAGCAAATTATTGGAGAGAGCACGGCCCCTGACGAGAGACGTTCGGCGCGGTTTTATTCGTTCACCGTATCCACGATGTCGGCTATTGCCGCGGTGAAAGCGAAATATTGGAGAAAGCACGGCCCCTGACGAGAGACGTTCGGCGCGGTTTTATTCGTTTACCGTGACCACGATCTCGCCTATTGCCGCGGTGAAAGCAAATTATTGGAGAGAGCACGGCCCCTGACGAGAGACGTTCTTCGCGGTTTTATTCGTTCACCGTGTCCACGATGTCGGCTATTGCCGCGGTGAAAGCAAATTATTGGAGAGAGCACGGCCCCTGACGAGAGACGTTCTTCGCGGTTTTATTCGTTCACCGTGTCCACGATGTCGGCTATTGCCGCGGTGAAAGCGAATTATTGGAGAAAGCACGGCCCCTGACGAGAGACGTTCTTCGCGGTTTTATTCGTTCACCGTGACCACGATCTCGCCTATTGCCGCGGTGAAAGCAAATTATTTGAGAGAGCACGGCCCCTGACGAGAGACGTTCTTCGCGGTTTTATTCGTTCACCGTGTCCACGATGTCGGCTATTGCCGCGGTGAAAGCAAATTATTGGAGAGAGCACGGCCCCTGACGAGAGACGTTCTTCGCGGTTTTATTCGTTCACCGTGTCCACGATGTCGGCTATTGCCGCGGTGAAAGCGAATTATTGGAGAAAGCACGGCCCCTGACGAGAGACGTTCGGCGCGGTTTTATTCGTTCACCGTGACCACGATGCCGGCTATTGCCGCGGTGAAAGCAAATTATTGGAGAGAGCACGGCCCCTGACGAGAGACGTTCTTCGCGGTTTTATTCGTTCACCGTGTCCACGATGTCGGCTATTGCCGCGGTGAAAGCGAATTATTGGAGAAAGCACGGCCCCTGACGAGAGACGTTCGGCGCGGTTTTATTCGTTCACCGTGACCACGATCTCGCCTATTGCCGCGGTGAAAGCAAATTATTGGAGAGAGCACGGCCCCTGACGAGAGACATTCTTCGCGGTTTTATTCGTTCACCGTGTCCACGATGTCGGCTATTGCCGCGGTGAAAGCAAATTATTGGAGAGAGCACGGCCCCTGACGAGAGACGTTCTTCGCGGTTTTATTCGTTCACCGTGTCCACGATGTCGGCTATTGCCGCGGTGAAAGCGAATTATTGGAGAAAGCACGGCCCCTGACGAGAGACGTTCTTCGCGGTTTTATTCGTTCACCGTGACCACGATCTCGCCTATTGCCGCGGTGAAAGCAAATTATTGGAGAGAGCACGGCCCCTGACGAGAGACGTTCTTCGCGGTTTTATTCGTTCACCGTGTCCACGATGTCGGCTATTGCCGCGGTGAAAGCAAATTATTGGAGAGAGCACGGCCCCTGACGAGAGACGTTCTTCGCGGTTTTATTCGTTCACCGTGTCCACGATGTCGGCTATTGCCGCGGTGAAAGCAAATTATTGGGGAGAGCACGGCCCCTGACGAGAGACGTTCTTCGCGGTTTTATTCGTTCACCGTGTCCACGATGTCGGCTATTGCCGCGGTGAAAGCGAATTATTGGAGAAAGCACGGCCCCTGACGAGAGACGTTCTTCGCGGTTTTATTCGTTCACCGTGTTCACGATGTCGGCTATTGCCGCGGTGAAAGCAAATTATTGGAGAGAGCACGGCCCCTGACGAGAGACGTTCTTCGCGGTTTTATTCGTTCACCATGTCCACGATGTCGGCTATTGCCGCGGTGAAAGCGAATTATTGGAGAAAGCACGGCCCCTGACGAGAGACGTTCGGCGCGGTTTTATTCGTTCACCGTGACCACGATCTCGCCTATTGCCGCGGTGAAAGCAAATTATTGGAGAGAGCACGGCCCCTGACAAGAGACGTTCGGCGCGGTTTTATTCGTTCACCGTGTCCTCGATGTCGGCTATTGCCGTGGTGAAAGCAAATTATTGGAGAAAGCACAGCCCCTGACGAGAGACGTTCGGCGCGGTTTTATTCGTTCACCGTGTCCACGATGTCGGCTATTGCCTCGGTGAAAGCGAATTATTGGAGAAAGCACGGCCCCTGACGAGAGACGTTCTTCGCGGTTTTATTCGTTCACCGTGTCCACGATGTCGGCTATTGCCTCGGTGAAAGCGAATTATTGGAGAAAGCACGGCCCCTGACGAGAGACGTTCTTCGCGGTTTTATTCGTTCACCGTGTCCACGATGTCGGCTATTGCCTCGGTGAAAGCGAATTATTGGAGAAAGCACGGCCCCTGACGAGAGACGTTCGGCGCGGTTTTATTCGTTCACCGTGACCACGATCTCGCCTATTGCCGCGGTGAAAGCAAATTATTGGAGAGAGCACGGCCCCTGACGAGAGACGTTCTTCGCGGTTTTATTCGTTCACCGTGTCCACGATGTCGGCTATTGCCGCGGTGAAAGCAAATTATTGGAGAGAGCACGGCCCCTGACGAGAGACGTTCTTCGCGGTTTTATTCGTTCACCGTGTCCACGATGTCGGCTATTGCCGAGGTGAAAGCGAATTATTGGAGAAAGCACGGCCCCTGACGAGAGACGTTCTTCGCGGTTTTATTCGTTCACCGTGTCCACGATGTCGGCTATTGCCGCGGTGAAAGCAAATTATTGGAGAGAGCACGGCCCCTGACGAGAGACGTTCTTCGCGGTTTTATTCGTTCACCGTGTCCACGATGTCGGCTATTGCCGCGGTGAAAGCGAATTATTGGAGAAAGCACGGCCCCTGACGAGAGACGTTCGGCGCGGTTTTATTCGTTCACCGTGACCACGATCTCGCCTATTGCCGCGGTGAAAGCAAATTATTGGAGAGAGCACGGCCCCTGACGAGAGACGTTCGGCGCGGTTTTATTCGTTCACCGTATCCACGATGTCGGCTATTGCCGCGGTGAAAGCGAAATATTGGAGAAAGCACGGCCCCTGACGAGAGACGTTCGGCGCGGTTTTATTCGTTTACCGTGACCACGATCTCGCCTATTGCCGCGGTGAAAGCAAATTATTGGAGAGAGCACGGCCCCTGACGAGAGACGTTCTTCGCGGTTTTATTCGTTCACCGTGTCCACGATGTCGGCTATTGCCGCGGTGAAAGCAAATTATTGGAGAGAGCACGGCCCCTGACGAGAGACGTTCTTCGCGGTTTTATTCGTTCACCGTGTCCACGATGTCGGCTATTGCCGCGGTGAAAGCGAATTATTGGAGAAAGCACGGCCCCTGACGAGAGACGTTCTTCGCGGTTTTATTCGTTCACCGTGACCACGATCTCGCCTATTGCCGCGGTGAAAGCAAATTATTTGAGAGAGCACGGCCCCTGACGAGAGACGTTCTTCGCGGTTTTATTCGTTCACCGTGTCCACGATGTCGGCTATTGCCGCGGTGAAAGCAAATTATTGGAGAGAGCACGGCCCCTGACGAGAGACGTTCTTCGCGGTTTTATTCGTTCACCGTGTCCACGATGTCGGCTATTGCCGCGGTGAAAGCGAATTATTGGAGAAAGCACGGCCCCTGACGAGAGACGTTCGGCGCGGTTTTATTCGTTCACCGTGACCACGATGCCGGCTATTGCCGCGGTGAAAGCAAATTATTGGAGAGAGCACGGCCCCTGACGAGAGACGTTCTTCGCGGTTTTATTCGTTCACCGTGTCCACGATGTCGGCTATTGCCGCGGTGAAAGCGAATTATTGGAGAAAGCACGGCCCCTGACGAGAGACGTTCGGCGCGGTTTTATTCGTTCACCGTGACCACGATCTCGCCTATTGCCGCGGTGAAAGCAAATTATTGGAGAGAGCACGGCCCCTGACGAGAGACATTCTTCGCGGTTTTATTCGTTCACCGTGTCCACGATGTCGGCTATTGCCGCGGTGAAAGCAAATTATTGGAGAGAGCACGGCCCCTGACGAGAGACGTTCTTCGCGGTTTTATTCGTTCACCGTGTCCACGATGTCGGCTATTGCCGCGGTGAAAGCGAATTATTGGAGAAAGCACGGCCCCTGACGAGAGACGTTCTTCGCGGTTTTATTCGTTCACCGTGACCACGATCTCGCCTATTGCCGCGGTGAAAGCAAATTATTGGAGAGAGCACGGCCCCTGACGAGAGACGTTCTTCGCGGTTTTATTCGTTCACCGTGTCCACGATGTCGGCTATTGCCGCGGTGAAAGCAAATTATTGGAGAGAGCACGGCCCCTGACGAGAGACGTTCTTCGCGGTTTTATTCGTTCACCGTGTCCACGATGTCGGCTATTGCCGCGGTGAAAGCAAATTATTGGGGAGAGCACGGCCCCTGACGAGAGACGTTCTTCGCGGTTTTATTCGTTCACCGTGTCCACGATGTCGGCTATTGCCGCGGTGAAAGCGAATTATTGGAGAAAGCACGGCCCCTGACGAGAGACGTTCTTCGCGGTTTTATTCGTTCACCGTGTTCACGATGTCGGCTATTGCCGCGGTGAAAGCAAATTATTGGAGAGAGCACGGCCCCTGACGAGAGACGTTCTTCGCGGTTTTATTCGTTCACCATGTCCACGATGTCGGCTATTGCCGCGGTGAAAGCGAATTATTGGAGAAAGCACGGCCCCTGACGAGAGACGTTCGGCGCGGTTTTATTCGTTCACCGTGACCACGATCTCGCCTATTGCCGCGGTGAAAGCAAATTATTGGAGAGAGCACGGCCCCTGACAAGAGACGTTCGGCGCGGTTTTATTCGTTCACCGTGTCCTCGATGTCGGCTATTGCCGTGGTGAAAGCAAATTATTGGAGAAAGCACAGCCCCTGACGAGAGACGTTCGGCGCGGTTTTATTCGTTCACCGTGTCCACGATGTCGGCTATTGCCTCGGTGAAAGCGAATTATTGGAGAAAGCACGGCCCCTGACGAGAGACGTTCTTCGCGGTTTTATTCGTTCACCGTGTCCACGATGTCGGCTATTGCCTCGGTGAAAGCGAATTATTGGAGAAAGCACGGCCCCTGACGAGAGACGTTCTTCGCGGTTTTATTCGTTCACCGTGTCCACGATGTCGGCTATTGCCTCGGTGAAAGCGAATTATTGGAGAAAGCACGGCCCCTGACGAGAGACGTTCGGCGCGGTTTTATTCGTTCACCGTGACCACGATCTCGCCTATTGCCGCGGTGAAAGCAAATTATTGGAGAGAGCACGGCCCCTGACGAGAGACGTTCTTCGCGGTTTTATTCGTTCACCGTGTCCACGATGTCGGCTATTGCCGCGGTGAAAGCAAATTATTGGAGAGAGCACGGCCCCTGACGAGAGACGTTCTTCGCGGTTTTATTCGTTCACCGTGTCCACGATGTCGGCTATTGCCGAGGTGAAAGCGAATTATTGGAGAAAGCACGGCCCCTGACGAGAGACGTTCGGCGCGGTTTTATTCGTTCACCGTGACCACGATCTCGCCTATTGCCGCGGTGAAAGCAAATTATTGGAGAAAGCACGGCCCCTGACGAGAGACGTTCTTCGCGGTTTTATTCGTTCACCGTGTCCACGATGTCGGCTATTGCCGCGGTGAAAGCGAATTATTGGAGAAAGCACGGCCCCTGACGAGAGACGTTCGGCGCGGTTTTATTCGTTCACCGTGACCACGATCTCGCCTATTGCCGCGGTGAAAGCAAATTATTGGAGAGAGCGCGGCCCCTGACGAGAGACGTTCTTCGCGGTTTTATTCGTTCACCGTGTCCACGATGTCGGCTATTGCCGCGGTGAAAGCAAATTATTGGAGAGAGCACGGCCCCTGACGAGAGACGTTCTTCGCGGTTTTATTCGTTCACCGTGTCCACGATGTCGGCTATTGCCGCGGTGAAAGCGAATTATTGGAGAAAGCACGGCCCCTGACGAGAGACGTTCGGCGCGGTTTTATTCGTTCACCGTGACCACGATCTCGCCTATTGCCGCGGTGAAAGCAAATTATTGGAGAGAGCACGGCCCCTGACGAGAGACGTTCGGCGCGGTTTTATTCGTTCACCGTATCCACGATGTCGGCTATTGCCGCGGTGAAAGCGAAATATTGGAGAAAGCACGGCCCCTGACGAGAGACGTTCGGCGCGGTTTTATTCGTTTACCGTGACCACGATCTCGCCTATTGCCGCGGTGAAAGCAAATTATTGGAGAGAGCACGGCCCCTGACGAGAGACGTTCTTCGCGGTTTTATTCGTTCACCGTGTCCACGATGTCGGCTATTGCCGCGGTGAAAGCAAATTATTGGAGAGAGCACGGCCCCTGACGAGAGACGTTCTTCGCGGTTTTATTCGTTCACCGTGTCCACGATGTCGGCTATTGCCGCGGTGAAAGCGAATTATTGGAGAAAGCACGGCCCCTGACGAGAGACGTTCTTCGCGGTTTTATTCGTTCACCGTGACCACGATCTCGCCTATTGCCGCGGTGAAAGCAAATTATTTGAGAGAGCACGGCCCCTGACGAGAGACGTTCTTCGCGGTTTTATTCGTTCACCGTGTCCACGATGTCGGCTATTGCCGCGGTGAAAGCAAATTATTGGAGAGAGCACGGCCCCTGACGAGAGACGTTCTTCGCGGTTTTATTCGTTCACCGTGTCCACGATGTCGGCTATTGCCGCGGTGAAAGCGAATTATTGGAGAAAGCACGGCCCCTGACGAGAGACGTTCGGCGCGGTTTTATTCGTTCACCGTGACCACGATGCCGGCTATTGCCGCGGTGAAAGCAAATTATTGGAGAGAGCACGGCCCCTGACGAGAGACGTTCTTCGCGGTTTTATTCGTTCACCGTGTCCACGATGTCGGCTATTGCCGCGGTGAAAGCGAATTATTGGAGAAAGCACGGCCCCTGACGAGAGACGTTCGGCGCGGTTTTATTCGTTCACCGTGACCACGATCTCGCCTATTGCCGCGGTGAAAGCAAATTATTGGAGAGAGCACGGCCCCTGACGAGAGACATTCTTCGCGGTTTTATTCGTTCACCGTGTCCACGATGTCGGCTATTGCCGCGGTGAAAGCAAATTATTGGAGAGAGCACGGCCCCTGACGAGAGACGTTCTTCGCGGTTTTATTCGTTCACCGTGTCCACGATGTCGGCTATTGCCGCGGTGAAAGCGAATTATTGGAGAAAGCACGGCCCCTGACGAGAGACGTTCTTCGCGGTTTTATTCGTTCACCGTGACCACGATCTCGCCTATTGCCGCGGTGAAAGCAAATTATTGGAGAGAGCACGGCCCCTGACGAGAGACGTTCTTCGCGGTTTTATTCGTTCACCGTGTCCACGATGTCGGCTATTGCCGCGGTGAAAGCAAATTATTGGAGAGAGCACGGCCCCTGACGAGAGACGTTCTTCGCGGTTTTATTCGTTCACCGTGTCCACGATGTCGGCTATTGCCGCGGTGAAAGCAAATTATTGGGGAGAGCACGGCCCCTGACGAGAGACGTTCTTCGCGGTTTTATTCGTTCACCGTGTCCACGATGTCGGCTATTGCCGCGGTGAAAGCGAATTATTGGAGAAAGCACGGCCCCTGACGAGAGACGTTCTTCGCGGTTTTATTCGTTCACCGTGTTCACGATGTCGGCTATTGCCGCGGTGAAAGCAAATTATTGGAGAGAGCACGGCCCCTGACGAGAGACGTTCTTCGCGGTTTTATTCGTTCACCATGTCCACGATGTCGGCTATTGCCGCGGTGAAAGCGAATTATTGGAGAAAGCACGGCCCCTGACGAGAGACGTTCGGCGCGGTTTTATTCGTTCACCGTGACCACGATCTCGCCTATTGCCGCGGTGAAAGCAAATTATTGGAGAGAGCACGGCCCCTGACGAGAGACGTTCGGCGCGGTTTTATTCGTTCACCGTGTCCTCGATGTCGGCTATTGCCGTGGTGAAAGCAAATTATTGGAGAAAGCACAGCCCCTGACGAGAGACGTTCGGCGCGGTTTTATTCGTTCACCGTGTCCACGATGTCGGCTATTGCCTCGGTGAAAGCGAATTATTGGAGAAAGCACGGCCCCTGACGAGAGACGTTCTTCGCGGTTTTATTCGTTCACCGTGTCCACGATGTCGGCTATTGCCTCGGTGAAAGCGAATTATTGGAGAAAGCACGGCCCCTGACGAGAGACGTTCTTCGCGGTTTTATTCGTTCACCGTGTCCACGATGTCGGCTATTGCCTCGGTGAAAGCGAATTATTGGAGAAAGCACGGCCCCTGACGAGAGACGTTCGGCGCGGTTTTATTCGTTCACCGTGACCACGATCTCGCCTATTGCCGCGGTGAAAGCAAATTATTGGAGAGAGCACGGCCCCTGACGAGAGACGTTCTTCGCGGTTTTATTCGTTCACCGTGTCCACGATGTCGGCTATTGCCGCGGTGAAAGCAAATTATTGGAGAGAGCACGGCCCCTGACGAGAGACGTTCTTCGCGGTTTTATTCGTTCACCGTGTCCACGATGTCGGCTATTGCCGAGGTGAAAGCGAATTATTGGAGAAAGCACGGCCCCTGACGAGAGACGTTCGGCGCGGTTTTATTCGTTCACCGTGACCACGATCTCGCCTATTGCCGCGGTGAAAGCAAATTATTGGAGAGAGCACGGCCCCTGACGAGAGACGTTCGGCGCGGTTTTATTCGTTCACCGTGTCCACGATGTCGGCTATTGCCGCGGTGAAAGCAAATTATTGGAGAAAGCACGGCCCCTGACGAGAGACGTTCGGCGTGGTTTTATTCGTTCACCGTGACCACAATCTCGCCTATTGCCGCGGTGAAAGCAAATTATTGGAGAGAGCACGGCCCCTGACGAGAGACGTTCGGCGCGGTTTTATTCGTTCACCGTGTCCACGATGTCGGCTATTGCCTCGGTGAAAGCGAATTATTGGAGAAAGCACGGCCCCTGACGAGAGACGTTCGGCGCGGTTTTATTCGTTCACCGTGACCACGATCTCGCCTATTGCCGCGGTGAAAGCAAATTATTGGAGAGAGCACGGCCCCTGACGAGAGACGTTCGGCGCGGTTTTATTCGTTCACCGTGTCCACGATGTCGGCTATTGCCGCGGTGAAAGCAAATTATTGGAGAGAGCACAGCCCCTGACGAGAGACGTTCGGCGCGGTTTTATTCATTCACCGTGTCCACGATGTCGGCTATTGCCGCGGTGAAAGCGAATTATTGGAGAAAGCACGGCCCCTGACGAGAGACGTTCTTCGCGGTTTTATTCGTTCACCGTGTCCACGATGTCGGCTATTGCCGCGGTGAAAGCAAATTATTGGAGAGAGCACGGCCCCTGACGAGAGACGTTCTTCGCGGTTTTATTCGTTCACCGTGTCCACGATGTCGGCTATTGCCGCGGTGAAAGCGAATTATTGGAGAAAGCACAGCCCCTGACGAGAGACGTTCTTCGCGGTTTTATTCGTTCACCGTGACCACGATCTCGCCTATTGCCGCGGTGAAAGCAAATTATTGGAGAGAGCACGGCCCCTGACGAGAGACGTTCTTCGCGGTTTTATTCGTTCACCGTGTCCACGATGTCGGCTATTGCCGCGGTGAAAGCGAATTATTGGAGAAAGCACGGCCCCTGACGAGAGACGTTCGGCGCGGTTTTATTCGTTCACCGTGTCCACGATGTCGGCTATTGCCGCGGTGAAAGCGAATTATTGGAGAAAGCACGGCCCCTGACGAGAGACGTTCTTCGCGGTTTTATTCGTTCACCGTGTCCACGATGTCGGCTATTGCCGCGGTGAAAGCAAATTATTGGAGAGAGCACGGCCCCTGACGAGAGACGTTCTTCGCGGTTTTATTCGTTCACCGTGTCCACGATGTCGGCTATTGCCGCGGTGAAAGCGAATTATTGGAGAAAGCACAGCCCCTGACGAGAGACGTTCTTCGAGGTTTTATTCGTTCACCATGACCACGATCTCGCCTATTGCCGCGGTGAAAGCAAATTATTGGAGAGAGCACGGCCCCTGACGAGAGACGTTCTTCGCGGTTTTAATCGTTCACCGTGTCCACGATGTCGGCTATTGCCGCGGTGAAAGCGAATTATTGGAGAAAGCACGGCCCCTGACGAGAGACGTTCGGCGCGGTTTTATTCGTTCACCGTGTCCACGATGTCGGCTATTGCCGCGGTGAAAGCGAATTATTGGAGAAAGCACGGCCCCTGACGAGAGACGTTCGGCGCGGTTTTATTCGTTCACCGTGTCCACGATGTCGGCTATTGCCGCGGTGAAAGCGAATTATTGGAGAAAGCACAGCCCCTGACGAGAGACGTTCTTCGCGGTTTTATTCGTTCACCGTGACCATGATCTCGCCTATTGCCGCGGTGAAAGCAAATTATTGGAGAGAGCACGGCCCCTGACGAGAGACGTTCTTCGCGGTTTTATTCGTTCACCGTGTCCACGATGTCGGCTATTGCCGCGGTGAAAGCGAATTATTGGAGAAAGCACGGCCCCTGACGAGAGACGTTCGGCGCGGTTTTATTCGTTCACCGTGTCCACGATGTCGGCTATTGCCACGGTGAAAGCGAATTATTGGAGAAAGCACGGCCCCTGACGAGAGACGTTCTTCGCGGTTTTATTCGTTCACCGTGTCCACGATGTCGGCTATTGCCGCGGTGAAAGCAAATTATTGGAGAGAGCACGGCCCCTGACGAGAGACGTTCTTCGCGGTTTTATTTGTTCACCGTGTCCACGATGTCGGCTATTGCCGCGGTGAAAGCGAATTATTGGAGAAAGCACGGCCCCTGACGAGAGACGTTCGGCGCGGTTTTATTCGTTCACCGTGACCACGATCTCGCCTATTGCCGCGGTGAAAGCAAATTATTGGAGAGAGCACGGCCCCTGACGAGAGATGTTCGGCGCGGTTTTATTCGTTCACCGTGTCCACGATGTCGGCTATTGCCGCGGTGAAAGCGAATTATTGGAGAAAGCACGGCCCCTGACGAGAGACGTTGGGCGCGGTTTTATTCGTTCACCGTGACCACGATCTCGCCTATTGCCGCGGTGAAAGCAAATTATTGGAGAGAGCACGGCCCCTGACGAGAGACGTTCGGCGCGGTTTTATTCGTTCACCGTGTCCACGATGTCTGCTATTGCCGCGGTGAAAGCAAATTATTGGAGAAAGCACGGCCCCTGACGAGAGATGTTCGGCGCGGTTTTATTCGTTCACCGTGACCACGATCTCGCCTATTGCCGCGGTGAAAGCAAATTATTGGAGAGAGCACGGCCCCTGACGAGAGACGTTCGGCGCGGTTTTATTCGTTCACCGTGTCCACGATGTCGGCTATTGCCGCGGTGAAAGCAAATTATTGGAGAGAGCACAGCCCCTGACGAGAGATGTTCTTCGCGGTTTTATTCGTTCACCGTGACCACGATGTCGGCTATTGCCGCGGTGAAAGCGAATTATTGGAGAAAGCACGGCCCCTGACGAGAGACGTTCGGCGGGGTTTTATTCGTTCACCGTGACCACGATCTCGCCTATTGCCGCGGTGAAAGCAAATTATTGGAGAGAGCACGGCCCCTGACGAGAGACGTTCGGCGCGGTTTTATTCGTTCACCGTGTCCACGATGTCGGCTATTGCCGCGGTGAAAGCAAATTATTGGAGAGAGCACAGCCCCTGACGAGAGACGTTCGGCGCGGTTTTATTCGTTCACCGTGTCCTCGATGTCGGCTATTGCCGCGGTGAAAGCGAATTATTGGAGAAAGCACGGCCCCTGACGAGAGACGTTCTTCGCGGTTTTATTCGTTCACCGTGTCCACGATGTCGGCTATTGCCGCGGTGAAAGCAAATTATTGGAGAGAGCACGGCCCCTGACGAGAGACGTTCTTCGCGGTTTTATTCGTTCACCGTGTCCACGATGTCGGCTATTGCCGCGGTGAAAGCGAATTATTGGAGAAAGCACAGCCCCTGACGAGAGACGTTCTTCGCGGTTTTATTCGTTCACCGTGACCACGATCTCGCCTATTGCCGCGGTGAAAGCAAATTATTGGAGAGAGCACGGCCCCTGACGAGAGACGTTCTTCACGGTTTTATTCGTTCACCGTGTCCACGATGTCGGCTATGGCCGCGGTGAAAGCGAATTATTGGAGAAAGCACGGCCCCTGACGAGAGACGTTCGGCGCGGTTTTATTCGTTCACCGTGTCCACGATGTCGGCTATTGCCGCGGTGAAAGCGAATTATTGGAGAGAGCACGGCCCCTGACGAGAGACGTTCTTCGCGGTTTTATTCGTTCACCGTGTCCGCGATGTCGGCTATTGCCGCGGTGAAAGCGAATTATTGGAGAAAGCACGGCCCCTGACGAGAGACGTTCGGCGCGGTTTTATTCGTTCACCGTGTCCACGATGTCGGCTATTGCCGCGGTGAAAGCGAATTATTGGAGAAAGCACGGCCCCTGACGAGAGACGTTCTTCGCGGTTTTATTCGTTCACCGTGTCCACGATGTCGGCTATTGCCGCGGTGAAAGCAAATTATTGGAGAGAGCACGGCCCCTGACGAGAGACGTTCTTCGCGGTTTTATTCGTTCACCGTGTCCACGATGTCGGCTATTGCCGCGGTGAAAGCGAATTATTGGAGAAAGCACGGCCCCTGACGAGAGACGTTCGGCGCGGTTTTATTCGTTCACCGTGACCACGATCTCGCCTATTGCCGCGGTGAAAGCAAATTATTGGAGAGAGCACGGCCCCTGACGAGAGACGTTCTTCGCGGTTTTATTCGTTCACCGTGTCCACGATGTCGGCTATTGCCGCGGTGAAAGCGAATTATTGGAGAAAGCACGGCCCCTGACGAGAGACGTTCGGCGCGGTTTTATTCGTTCACCGTGACCACGATCTCGCCTATTGCCGCGGTGAAAGCAAATTATTGGAGAGAGCACGGCCCCTGACGAGAGACGTTCGGCGCGGTTTTATTCGTTCACCGTGTCCACGATGTCGGCTATTGCCGCGGTGAAAGCGAATTATTGGAGAAAGCACGGCCCCTGACGAGAGACGTTCGGCGCGGTTTTATTCGTTCACCGTGACCACGATCTCGCCTATTGCCGCGGTGAAAGCAAATTATTGGAGAGAGCACGGCCCCTGACGAGAGACGTTTGGCGCGGTTTTATTCGTTCACCGTGACCACGATCTCGCCTATTGCCGCGGTGAAAGCGAATTATTGGAGAGAGCACGGCCCCTGACGAGAGACGTTCGGCGCGGTTTTATTCGTTCACCGTGACCACGATCTCGCCTATTGCCGCGGTGAAAGCAAATTATTGGAGAGAGCACGGCCCCTGACGAGAGACGTTCTTCGCGGTTTTATTCGTTCACCGTGTCCACGATGTCGGCTATTGCCGCGGTGAAAGCGAATTATTGGAGAAAGCACGGCCCCTGACGAGAGACGTTCGGCGCGGTTTTATTCGTTCACCGTGTCCACGATGTCGGCTATTGCCGCGGTGAAAGCGAATTATTGGAGAAAGCACGGCCCCTGACGAGAGACGTTCTTCGCGGTTTTATTCGTTCACCGTGTCCACGATGTCGGCTATTGCCGCGGTGAAAGCAAATTATTGGAGAGAGCACGGCCCCTGACGAGAGACGTTCTTCGCGGTTTTATTCGTTCACCGTGTCCACGATGTCGGCTATTGCCGCGGTGAAAGCGAATTATTGGAGAAAGCACAGCCCCTGACGAGAGACGTTCTTCGAGGTTTTATTCGTTCACCGTGACCACGATCTCGCCTATTGCCGCGGTGAAAGCAAATTATTGGAGAGAGCACGGCCCCTGACGAGAGACGTTCTTCGCGGTTTTATTCGTTCACCGTGTCTACGATGTCGGCTATTGCCGCGGTGAAAGCGAATTATTGGAGAAAGCACGGCCCCTGACGAGAGACGTTCGGCGCGGTTTTATTCGTTCACCGTGTCCACGATGTCGGCTATTGCCGCGGTGAAAGCGAATTATTGGAGAAAGCACGGCCCCTGACGAGAGACGTTCGGCGCGGTTTTATTCGTTCACCGTGTCCACGATGTCGGCTATTGCCGCGGTGAAAGCGAATTATTGGAGAAAGCACAGCCCCTGACGAGAGACGTTCTTCGCGGTTTTATTCGTTCACCGTGACCATGATCTCGCCTATTGCCGCGGTGAAAGCAAATTATTGGAGAGAGCACGGCCCCTGACGAGAGACGTTCTTCGCGGTTTTATTCGTTCACCGTGTCCACGATGTCGGCTATTGCCGCGGTGAAAGCGAATTATTGGAGAAAGCACGGCCCCTGACGAGAGACGTTCGGCGCGGTTTTATTCGTTCACCGTGTCCACGATGTCGGCTATTGCCGCGGTGAAAGCGAATTATTGGAGAAAGCACGGCCCCTGACGAGAGACGTTCTTCGCGGTTTTATTCGTTCACCGTGTCCACGATGTCGGCTATTGCCGCGGTGAAAGCAAATTATTGGAGAGAGCACGGCCCCTGACGAGAGACGTTCTTCGCGGTTTTATTCGTTCACCGTGTCCACGATGTCGGCTATTGCCGCGGTGAAAGCGAATTATTGGAGAAAGCACGGCCCCTGACGAGAGACGTTCGGCGCGGTTTTATTCGTTCACCGTGACCACGATCTCGCCTATTGCCGCGGTGAAAGCAAATTATTGGAGAGAGCACGGCCCCTGACGAGAGACGTTCTTCGCGATTTTATTCGTTCACCGTGTCCACGATGTCGGCTATTGCCGCGGTGAAAGCGAATTATTGGAGAAAGCACGGCCCCTGACGAGAGACGTTCGGCGCGGTTTTATTCGTTCACCGTGACCACGATCTCGCCTATTGCCGCGGTGAAAGCAAATTATTGGAGAGAGCACGGCCCCTGACGAGAGATGTTCGGCGCGGTTTTATTCGTTCACCGTTACCACGATCTCGCCTATTGCCGCGGTGAAAGCAAATTATTGGAGAGAGCACGGCCCCTGACGAGAGACGTTCGGCGCGGTTTTATTCGTTCACCGTGTCCACGATGTCTGCTATTGCCGCGGTGAAAGCAAATTATTGGAGAAAGCACGGCCCCTGACGAGAGATGTTCGGCGCGGTTTTATTCGTTCACCGTGACCACGATGTCGGCTATTGCCGCGGTGAAAGCGAATTATTGGAGAAAGCACGGCCCCTGACGAGAGACGTTCTTCGCGGTTTTATTCGTTCACCGTGTCCACGATGTCGGCTATTGCCGCGGTGAAAGCAAATTATTGGAGAGAGCACGGCCCCTGACGAGAGACGTTCTTCGCGGTTTTATTCGTTCACCGTGTCCACGATGTCGGCTATTGCCGCGGTGAAAGCGAATTATTGGAGAAAGCACGGCCCCTGACGAGAGACGTTCGGCGCGGTTTTATTCGTTCACCGTGACCACGATCTCGCCTATTGCCGCGGTGAAAGCAAATTATTGGAGAGAGCACGGCCCCTGACGAGAGACGTTCTTCACGGTTTTATTCGTTCACCGTGTCCACGATGTCGGCTATGGCCGCGGTGAAAGCGAATTATTGGAGAAAGCACGGCCCCTGACGAGAGACGTTCGGCGCGGTTTTATTCGTTCACCGTGTCCACGATGTCGGCTATTGCCGCGGTGAAAGCGAATTATTGGAGAGAGCACGGCCCCTGACGAGAGACGTTCTTCGCGGTTTTATTCGTTCACCGTGTCCGCGATGTCGGCTATTGCCGCGGTGAAAGCGAATTATTGGAGAAAGCACGGCCCCTGACGAGAGACGTTCGGCGCGGTTTTATTCGTTCACCGTGTCCACGATGTCGGCTATTGCCGCGGTGAAAGCGAATTATTGGAGAAAGCACGGCCCCTGACGAGAGACGTTCTTCGCGGTTTTATTCGTTCACCGTGTCCACGATGTCGGCTATTGCCGCGGTGAAAGCAAATTATTGGAGAGAGCACGGCCCCTGACGAGAGACGTTCTTCGCGGTTTTATTCGTTCACCGTGTCCACGATGTCGGCTATTGCCGCGGTGAAAGCGAATTATTGGAGAAAGCACGGCCCCTGACGAGAGACGTTCGGTGCGGTTTTATTCGTTCACCGTGACCACGATCTCGCCTATTGCCGCGGTGAAAGCAAATTATTGGAGAGAGCACGGCCCCTGACGAGAGACGTTCGGCGCGGTTTTATTCGTTCACCGTGTCCACGATGTCGGCTATTGCCGCGGTGAAAGCGAATTATTGGAGAAAGCACGGCCCCTGACGAGAGACGTTCGGCGCGGTTTTATTCGTTCACCGTGACCACGATCTCGCCTATTGCCGCGGTGAAAGCAAATTATTGGAGAGAGCACGGCCCCTGACGAGAGACGTTTGGCGCGGTTTTATTCGTTCACCGTGACCACGATCTCGCCTATTGCCGCGGTGAAAGCGAGTTATTGGAGAGAGCACGGCCCCTGACGAGAGACGTTCGGCGCGGTTTTATTCGTTCACCGTGACCACGATCTCGCCTATTGCCGCGGTGAAAGCGAATTATTGGAGAGAGCACGGCCCCTGACGAGAGACGTTCGGCGCGGTTTTATTCGTTCACCGTGACCACGATCTCGCCTATTGCCGCGGTGAAAGCGAATTATTGAAGAGAGCACGGCCCCTGACGAGAGACGTTCGGCGCGGTTTTATTCGTTCACCGTGACCACGATCTCGCCTATTGCCGCGGTGAAAGCGAATTATTGGAGAGAGCACGGCCCCTGACGAGAGACGTTCGGCGCGGTTTTATTTGTTCACCGTGACCACGATCTCGCCTATTGCCGCGGTGAAAGCGAATTATTGGAGAGAGCACGGCCCCTGACGAGAGACGTTCGGCGCGGTTTTATTCGTTCACCGTGTCCACGATGTCGGCTATTGCCGGGGTGAAAGCAAATTATTGGAGAAAGCACGGCCCCTGACGAGAGACGTTCGGCGCGGTTTTATTCGTTCACCGTGACCACGATCTCGCCTATTGCCGCGGTAAAAGCGAATTATTGGAGAGAGCACGGCCCCTGACGAGAGACGTTCGGCGCGGTTTTATTCGTTCACCGTGACGACGATCTCGCCTATTGCCGCGGTGAAAGCGAATTATTGGAGAGAGCACGGCCCCTGACGAGAGACGTTCGGCGCGGTTTCATTCGTTCACCGTGACCACGATCTCGCCTATTGCCGCGGTGAAAGCAAATTATTGGAGAGAGCACGGCCCCTGACGAGAGACGTTCTTCGCGGTTTTATTCGTTCACCGTGTCCACGATGTCGGCTATTGCCGCGGTGAAAGCGAATTATTGGAGAAAGCACGGCCCCTGACGAGAGACGTTCGGCGCGGTTTTATTCGTTCACCGTGACCACGATCTCGCCTATTGCCGCGGTGAAAGCAAATTATTGGAGAGAGCACGGCCCCTGACGAGAGACGTTCGGCGCGGTTTTATTCGTTCACCGTGTCCACGATGTCGGCTATTGCCGCGGTGAAAGCGAATTATTGGAGAGAGCACGGCCCCTGACGAGAGACGTTCGGCGCGGTTTTATTCGTTCACCGTGACCACGATGTCGGCTATTGCCGCGGTGAAAGCGAATTATTGGAGAAAGCACGGCCCCTGACGAGAGACGTTCGGCGCGGTTTTATTCGTTCACCGTGACCACGATGTCGGCTATTGCCTCGGTGAAAGCGAATTATTGGAGAGAGCACGGCCCCTGACGAAAGACGTTCGGCGCGGTTTTATTCGTTCACCGTGACCACGATGTCGGCTATTGCCGCGGTGAAAGCGAATTATTGGAGAGAGCACGGCCCCTGACGAGAGACGTTCGGCGCGGTTTTATTCGTTCACCGTGACCACGATCTCGCCTATTGCCGCGGTGAAAGCGAATTATTGGAGAGAGCACGGCCCCTGACGAGAGACGTTCGGCGCGGTTTTATTCGTTCACCGTGACCACGATCTCGCCTATTGCCGCGGTGAAAGCAAATTATTGGAGAGAGCACGGCCCCTGACGAGAGACGTTCGGCGCGGTTTTATTCGTTCACCGTGTCCACGATGTCGGCTATTGCCGCGGTGAAAGCAAATTATTGGAGAGAGCACGGCCCCTGACGAGAGACGTTCTTCGCGGTTTTATTCGTTCACCGTGTCCACGATGTCGGCTATTGCCGCGGTGAAAGCGAATTATTGGAGAAAGCACGGCCCCTGACGAGAGACGTTCGGCGCGGTTTTATTCGTTCACCGTGACCACGATGTCGGCTATTGCCGCGGTGAAAGCGAATTATTGGAGAGAGCACGGCCCCTGACGTGAGACGTTCGGCGCGGTTTTATTCGTTCACCGTGTCCACGATGTCGGCTATTGCCGCGGTGAAAGCGAATTATTGGAGAGAGCACGGCCCCTGACGAGAGACGTTCGGCGCGGTTTTATTCGTTCACCGTGACCACGATGTCGGCTATTGCCGCGGTGAAAGCGAATTATTGGAGAAAGCACGGCCCCTGACGAGAGACGTTCGGCGCGGTTTTATTCGTTCACCGTGACCACGATGTCGGCTATTGCCTCGGTGAAAGCGAATTATTGGAGAGAGCACGGCCCCTGACGAAAGACGTTCGGCGCGGTTTTATTCGTTCACCGTGACCACGATGTCGGCTATTGCCGCGGTGAAAGCGAATTATTGGAGAAAGCACGGCCCCTGACGAGAGACGTTCGGCGCGGTTTTATTCGTTCACCGTGACCACGATGTCGGCTATTGCCTCGGTGAAAGCGAATTATTGGAGAGAGCACGGCCCCTGACGAGAGACGTTCGGCGCGGTTTTATTCGTTCACCGTGACCACGATGTCGGCTATTGCCGGGGTGAAAGCAAATTATTGGAGAGAGCACGGCCCCTGACGAGAGACGTTCGGCGCGGTTTTATTCGTTCACCGTGAACACGATGTCGGCTATTGCCGCGGTGAAAGCGAATTATTGGAGAGAGCACGGCCCCTGACGAGAGACGTTCGGCGCGGTTTTAGTCGTTCACCGTGTCCACGATGTCGGCTATTGCCTCGGTGAAAGCGAATTATTGGAGAGAGCACGGCCCCTGACGAGAGACGTTCGGCGCGGTTTTATTCGTTCACCGTGACCACGATGTCGGCTATTGCCGCGGTGAAAGCGAATTATTGGAGAAAGCACGGCCCCTGACGAGAGACGTTCGGCGCGGTTTTATTCGTTCACCGTGACCACGATGTCGGCTATTGCCGCGGTGAAAGCAAATTATTGGAGACAGCACGGCCCCTGACAAGAGACTTTCGGCGCGGTTTTATTCGTTCACCGTGACCACGATGTCGGCTATTGCCGCGGTGAAAGCAAATTATTGGAGAGAGCACGGCCCCTGACGAGAGACGTTCGGCGCGGTTTTATTCGTTCACCGTGACCACGATGTCGGCTATTGCCGCGGTGAAAGCGAATTACTGGAGAGAGCACGGCCCCTGACGATAGACGTTCGGCGCGGTTTTATTCGTTCACCGTGTCCACGATGTCGGCTATTGCCTCGGTGAAAGCGAATTATTGGAGAGAGCACGGCCCCTGACGAGAGACGTTCGGCGCGGTTTTATTCGTTCACCGTGACCACGATGTTGGCTATTGCCGCGGTGAAAGCGAATTATTGGAGAGAGCACGGCCCCTGACGAGAGACGTTCGGCGCGGTTTTATTCGTTCACCGTGACCACGATGTCGGCTATTGCCGCGGTGAAAGCAAATTATTGGAGAGAGCACGGCCCCTGACGAGAGACGTTCGGCACGGTTTTATTCGTTCACCGTGACCACGATGTCGGCTATTGCCTCGGTGAAAGCGAATTATTGGAGAGAGCACGGCCCCTGACGAGAGACGTTCGGCGCGGTTTTATTCGTTCACCGTGACCATGATGTCGGCTATTGCCGCGGTGAAAGCAAATTATTGGAGAGAGCACGGCCCCTGACGAGAGACGTTCGGCGCGGTTTTATTCGTTCACCGTGACCACGATGTCGGCTATTGCCGCGGTGAAAGCAAATTATTTTAGAAAGCACGGCCCCTGACGAGAGACGTTCGGCGCGGTTTTATTCGTTCACCGTGACCACGATGTCGGCTATTGCCGCGGTGAAAGCGAATTATTGGAGAGAGCACGGCCCCTGACGAGAGACGTTCGGCGCGGTTTTATTCGTTCACCGTGTCCACGATGTCGGCTATTGCCGCGTTGAAAGCGAATTATTGGAGAGAGCACGGCCCCTGACGAGAGACGTTCGGCGCGGTTTTATTCGTTCACCGTGACCACGATGTCGGCTATTGCCGCGGTGAAAGCGAATTATTGGAGAAAGCACGGCCCCTGACGAGAGACGTTCGGCGCGGTTTTATTCGTTCACCGTGACCACGATGTCGGCTATTGCCGCGGTGAATGCAAATTATTGGAGAGAGCACGGCCCCTGACGAGAGACGTTCGGCGCGGTTTTATTCGTTCACCGTGACCACGATGTCGGCTATTGCCGCGGTGAAAGCAAATTATTGGAGAAAGCACGGCCCCTGACGAGAGACGTTCGGCGCGGGTTTTATTCGTTCACCGTGACCACGATGTCGGCTATTGCCGCGGTGAAAGCGAATTATTGGAGAGAGCACGGCCCCTGACGAGAGACGTTCGGCGCGGTTTTATTCGTTCACCGTGTCCACGATGTCGGCTATTGCCGCGGTGAAAGCGAATTATTGGAGAGAGCACGGCCCCTGACGAGAGACGTTCGGCGCGGTTTTATTCGTTCACCGTGACCACGATGTCGGCTATTGCCGCGGTGAAAGCGAATTATTGGAGAAAGCACGGCCCCTGACGAGAGACGTTCGGCGCGGTTTTATTCGTTCACCGTGACCACGATGTCGGCTATTGCCTCGGTGAAAGCGAATTATTGGAGAGAGCACGGCCCCTGACGAGAGACGTTCGGCGCGGTTTTATTCGTTCACCGTGACCACGATGTCGGGTATTGCCGCGGTGAAAGCGAATTATTGGAGAAAGCACGGCCCCTGACGAGAGACGTTCGGCGCGGTTTTATTCGTTCACCGTGACCACGATGTCGGCTATTGCCTCGGTGAAAGCGAATTATTGGAGAGAGCACGGCCCCTGACGAGAGACGTTCGGCGCGGTTTTATTCGTTCACCGTGACCACGATGTCGGCTATTGCCGCGGTGAAAGCGAATTATTGGAGAGAGCACGGCCCCTGACGAGAGACGTTCGGCGCGGTTTTATTCGTTCACCGTGACCATGATGTCGGCTATTGCCTCGGTGAAAGCGAATTATTGGAGAGAGCACGGCCCCTGACGAGAGACGTTCGGCGCGGTTTTATTCGTTCACCGTGACCACGATGTCGGCTATTGCCGCGGTGAAAAGCGAATTATTGGAGAAAGCACGGCCCCTGACGAGAGACGTTCGGCGCGGTTTTATTCGTTTACCGTGACCACGATGTCGGCTATTGCCGCGGTGAAAGCAAATTATTGGAGAGAGCACGGCCCCTGACGAGAGACGTTCGGCGCGGTTTTATTCGTTCACCGTGACCACGATCTCGCCTATTGCCGCGGTGAAAGCAAATTATGGGAGAGAGCACGGCCCCTGACGAGAGACGTTCGGCGCGGTTTTATTCGTTCACCGTGACCACGATGTCGGCTATTGCCGCGGTGAAAGCAAATTATTGGAGAGAGCACGGCCCCTGACGAGAGACGTTCGGCGCGGTTTTATTCGTTCACCATGACCACGATGTCGGCTATTGCCGCGGTGGAAAGCGAATTATTGGAGAAAGCACGGCCCCTGACGAGAGACGTTCGGCGCGGTTTTATTCGTTCACCGTGTCCACGATGTCGGATATTGCCTCGGTGAAAGCAAATTTTTGGAGAGAGCACGGCCCCTGACGAGAGACCTTCGGCGCGGTTTTATTCGTTCACCGTGTCCACGATGTCGGCTATTGCCGCGGTGAAAGCAAATTATTGGAGAAAGCACGGCCCCTGACGAGAGACGTCCGGCGCGGTTTTATTCGTTCACCGTGACCACGATCTCGCCTATTGCCGCGGTGAAAGCAAATTATTGGAGAGAGCACGGCCCCTGACGAGAGACGTTCGGCGCGGTTTTATTCGTGCACCGTGTCCACGATGTCGGCTATTGCCGCGGTGAAAGCAAATTATTGGAGAAAGCACGGCCCCTGACGAGAGACGTTCGGCGCGGTTTTATTCCTTCACCGTGACCACGATCTCGCCTATTGCCGCGGTGAAAGCGAATTATTGGAGAGAGCACGGCCCCTGACGAGAGACGTTCGGCGCGGTTTTATACGTTCACCGTGACCACGATCTCGCCTATTGCCGCGGTGAAAGCGAATTATTGGAGAGAGCACGGCCCCTGACGAGAGACGTTCGGCGCGGTTTTATTCGTTCACCGTTACCACGATCTCGCCTATTGCCGCGGTGAAAGCGAATTATTGGAGAAAGCACGGCCCCTGACGAGAGACGTTCGGCGCGGTTTTATTCGTTCACCGTGACCACGATCTCGCCTATTGCCGCGGTGAAAGCGAATTATTGGAGAGAGCACGGCCCCTGACGAGAGACGTTCGGCGCGGTTTTATTCGTTCACCGTGACCACGATCTCGCCTATTGCCGCGGTGAAAGCGAATTATTGGAGAAAGCACGGCCCCTGACGAGAGACGTTCGGCGCGGTTTTATTCGTTCACACGGGACCACGATCTCGCCTATTGCCGCGGTGAAAGCGAATTATTGGAGAGAGCACGGCCCCTGACGAGAGACGTTCGGCGCGGTTTTATTCGTTCACCGTGTCCACGATGTCGGCTATTGCCTCGGTGAAAGCAAATTTTTGGAGAGAGCACGGCCCCTGACGAGAGACGTTCGGCGCGGTTTTATTCGTTCACCGTGTCCACGATGTCGGCTATTGCCGCGGTGAAAGCAAATTATTGGAGAAAGCACGGCCCCTGACGAGAGACGTTCGGCGCGGTTTTATTCGTTCACCGTGACCACGATCTCGCCTATTGCCGCGGTGAAAGCAAATTATTGGAGAGAGCAAGGCCCCTGACGCGAGACGTTCGGCGCGGTTTTATTCGTTCACCGTGTCCACGATGTCGGCTATTGCCGCGGTGAAAGCAAATTATTGGAGAAAGCACGGCCCCTGACGAGAGACGTTCGGCGCGGTTTTATTCGTTCACCGTGACCACGATCTCGCCTATTGCCGCGGTGAAAGCGAATTATTGGAGAGAGCACGGCCCCTGACGAGAGACGTTCGGCGCGGTTTTATTCGTTCACCGTGACCACGATCTCGCCTATTGCCGCGGTGAAAGCGAATTATTGGAGAGAGCACGGCCCCTGACGAGAGACGTTCGGCGCGGTTTTATTCGTTCACCGTGACGACGATCTCGCCTATTGCCGCGGTGAAAGCGAATTATTGGAGAAAGCACGGCCCCTGACGAGAGACGTTCGGCGCGGTTTTATTCGTTCACCGTGACCACGATCTCGCCTATTGCCGCGTTGAAAGCGAAATATTGGAGAGAGCACGGCCCCTGACGAGAGACGTTCGGCGCGGTTTTTTTCGTTCACCGTGACCACGATCCCGCCTATTGCCGCGGTGAAAGCAAATTATTGGAGAGAGCACGGCCCCTGACGAGAGACGTTCGGCGCGGTTTTATTCGTTCACCGTGACCACGATCTCGCCTATTGCCGCGGTGAAAGCGAATTATTGGAGAAAGCACGGCCCCTGACGAGAGACGTTCGGCGCGGTTTTATTCGTTCACCGTGACCACGATGTCGGCTATTGCCGCGGTGAAAGCGAATTATTGGAGAGAGCACGGCCCCTGACGAGAGACGTTTGGCGCGGTTTTATTCGTTCACCGTGACCACGATCTCGCCTATTGCCGCGGTGAAAGCAAATTATTGGAGACAGCACGGCCCCTGACGAGAGACGTTCGGCGCGGTTTTATTCGTTCACCGTGTCCACGATGTCGGCTATTGCCGCGGTGAAAGCAAATTATTGGAGAGAGCACGGCCCCTGACGAGAGACGTTCTTCGCGGTTTTATTCGTTCACCGTGTCCACGATGTCGGCTATTGCCGCGGTGAAAGCGAATTATTGGAGAAAGCACGGCCCCTGACAAGAGACGTTCGGCGAGGTTTTATTCGTTCACCGTGACCACGATGTCGGCTATTGCCGCGGTGAAAGCAAATTATTGGAGAGAGCACGGCCCCTGACGAGAGACGTTCGGCGCGGTTTTATTCGTTCACCGTGACCACGATGTCGGCTATTGCCGCGGTGAAAGCGAATTATTGGAGAAAGCACGGCCCCTGACGAGAGACGTTCGGCGCGGTTTTATTCGTTCACCGGGACCACGATCTCGCCTATTGCCGCGGTGAAAGCGAATTATTGAAGAGAGCACGGCCCCTGACGAGAGACGTTCGGCGCGGTTTTATTCGTTCACCGTGTCCACGATGTCGGCTATTGCCTCGGTGAAAGCAAATTTTTGGAGAGAGCACGGCCCCTGACGAGAGACGTTCGGCGCGGTTTTATTCGTTCACCGTGTCCACGATGTCGGCTATTGCCGCGGTGAAAGCAAATTATTGGAGAAAGCACGGCCCCTGACGAGAGACGTTCGGCGCGGTTTTATTCGTTCACCGTGACCACGATCTCGCCTATTGCCGCGGTGAAAGCAAATTATTGGAGAGAGCAAGGCCCCTGACGCGAGACGTTCGGCGCGGTTTTATTCGTTCACCGTGTCCACGATGTCGGCTATTGCCGCGGTGAAAGCAAATTATTGGAGAAAGCACGGCCCCTGACGAGAGACGTTCGGCGCGGTTTTATTCGTTCACCGTGACCACGATCTCGCCTATTGCCGCGGTGAAAGCGAATTATTGGAGAGAGCACGGCCCCTGACGAGAGACGTTCGGCGCGGTTTTATTCGTTCACCGTGACCACGATCTCGCCTATTGCCGCGGTGAAAGCGAATTATTGGAGAGAGCACGGCCCCTGACGAGAGACGTTCGGCGCGGTTTTATTCGTTCACCGTGACGACGATCTCGCCTATTGCCGCGGTGAAAGCGAATTATTGGAGAAAGCACGGCCCCTGACGAGAGACGTTCGGCGCGGTTTTATTCGTTCACCGTGACCACGATCTCGCCTATTGCCGCGTTGAAAGCGAAATATTGGAGAGAGCACGGCCCCTGACGAGAGACGTTCGGCGCGGTTTTTTTCGTTCACCGTGACCACGATCCCGCCTATTGCCGCGGTGAAAGCAAATTATTGGAGAGAGCACGGCCCCTGACGAGAGACGTTCGGCGCGGTTTTATTCGTTCACCGTGACCACGATCTCGCCTATTGCCGCGGTGAAAGCGAATTATTGGAGAAAGCACGGCCCCTGACGAGAGACGTTCGGCGCGGTTTTATTCGTTCACCGTGACCACGATGTCGGCTATTGCCGCGGTGAAAGCGAATTATTGGAGAGAGCACGGCCCCTGACGAGAGACGTTTGGCGCGGTTTTATTCGTTCACCGTGACCACGATCTCGCCTATTGCCGCGGTGAAAGCAAATTATTGGAGACAGCACGGCCCCTGACGAGAGACGTTCGGCGCGGTTTTATTCGTTCACCGTGTCCACGATGTCGGCTATTGCCGCGGTGAAAGCAAATTATTGGAGAGAGCACGGCCCCTGACGAGAGACGTTCTTCGCGGTTTTATTCGTTCACCGTGTCCACGATGTCGGCTATTGCCGCGGTGAAAGCGAATTATTGGAGAAAGCACGGCCCCTGACAAGAGACGTTCGGCGAGGTTTTATTCGTTCACCGTGACCACGATGTCGGCTATTGCCGCGGTGAAAGCAAATTATTGGAGAGAGCACGGCCCCTGACGAGAGACGTTCGGCGCGGTTTTATTCGTTCACCGTGACCACGATGTCGGCTATTGCCGCGGTGAAAGCGAATTATTGGAGAGAGCACGGCCCCTGACGAGAGACGTTCGGCGCGGTTTTATTCGTTCACCGTGTCCACGATGTCGGCTATTGCCGCGGTGAAAGCAAATTATTGGAGAGAGCACGGCCCCTGACGAGAGACGTTCGGCGCGGTTTTATTCGTTCACCGTGACCACGATGTCGGCTATTGCCGCGGTGAAAGCGAATTTTTGGAGAGAGCACGGCCCCTGACGAGAGACGTTCGGCGCGGTTTTATTCGTTCACCGTGTCCACGATGTCGGCTATTGCCGCGGTGAAAGCGAATTATTGGAGAGAGCACGGCCCCTGACGAGAGACGTTCGGCGCGGTTTTATTCGTTCACCGTGTCCACGATGTCGGCTATTGCCGCGGTGAAAGCAAATTATTGGAGAGAGCACGGCCCCTGACGAGAGATGTTCGGCGCGGTTTTATTCGTTCACCGTGACAACGATGTCGGCTATTGCCGCGGTGAAAGCGAATTATTGGAGAGAGCACGGCCCCTGACGAGAGACGTTCGGCGCGGTTTTATTCGTTCACCGTGTCCACGATGTCGGCTATTGCCGCGGTGAAAGCAAATTATTGGAGAGAGCACGGCCCCTGACGAGAGACGTTCGGCGCGGTTTTATTCGTTCACCGTGTCCACGATGTCGGCTATTGCCGCGGTGAAAGCGAATTATTGGAGAGAGCACGGCCCCTGACGAGAGACGTTCGGCGCGGTTTTATTCGTTCACCGTGACCACGATGTCGGCTATTGCCGCGGTGAAAGCAAATTATTGGAGAGAGCACGGCCCCTGACGAGAGACGTTCGGCGCGGTTTTATTCGTTCACCGTGACCACGATGTCGGCTATTGCCGCGGTGAAAGCGAATTATTGGAGAGAGCACGGCCCCTGACGAGAGACGTTCGGCGCGGTTTTATTCGTTCACCGTGACCACGATGTCGGCTATTGCCGCGGTGAAAGCGAATTATTGGAGAGAGCACGGCCCCTGACGAGAGACGTTCGGCGCGGTTTTATTCGTTCACCGTGACCAAGATGTCGGCTATTGCCGCGGTGAAAGCGAATTATTGGAGAGAGCACGGCCCCTGACGAGAGACGTTCGGCGCGGTTTTATTCGTTCACCGTGACCACGATGTCGGCTATTGCCGCGGTGAAAGCAAATTATTGGAGAGAGCACGGCCCCTGACGAGAGACGTTCGGCGCGGTTTTATTCGTTCACCGTGTCCACGATTTCGGCTATTGCCGCGGTGAAAGCGAATTATTGGAGAGAGCACGGCCCCTGACGAGAGACGTTCGGCGCGGTTTTATTCGTTCACCGTGACCACGATCTCGCCTATTGCCGCGGTGAAAGCGAAATATTGGAGAGAGCACGGCCCCTGACGAGAGACGTTCGGCGCGGTTTCATTCGTTCACCGTGACCACGATCTCGCCTATTGCCGCGGTGAAAGCGAATTATTGGAGAGAGCACGGCCCCTGACGAGAGACGTTTGGCGCGGTTTTATTCGTTCACCGTGACCACGATCTCGCCTATTGCCGCGGTGAAAGCGAATTATTGGAGAAAGCACGGCCCCTGACGAGAGACGTTCGGCGCGGTTTTATTCGTTCACCGTGACCACGATGTCGGCTATTGCCGCGGTGAAAGCGAATTATTGGAGAGAGCACGGCCCCTGACGAGAGACGTTTGGCGCGGTTTTATTCGTTCACCGTGACCACGATCTCGCCTATTGCCGCGGTGAAAGCAAATTATTGGAGAGAGCACGGCCCCTGACGAGAGACGTTCGGCGCGGTTTTATTCGTTCACCGTGTCCACGATGTCGGCTATTGCCGCGGTGAAAGCAAATTATTGGAGAGAGCACGGCCCCTGACGAGAGACGTTCTTCGCGGTTTTATTCGTTCACCGTGTCCACGATGTCGGCTATTGCCGCGGTGAAAGCGAATTATTGGAGAAAGCACGGCCCCTGACGAGAGACGTTCGGCGTGGTTTTATTCGTTCACCGTGACCACGATGTCGGCTATTGCCGCGGTGAAAGCAAATTATTGGAGAGAGCACGGCCCCTGACGAGAGACGTTCGGCGCGGTTTTATTCGTTCACCGTGACCACGATGTCGGCTATTGCCGCGGTGAAAGCGAATTATTGGAGAGAGCACGGCCCCTGACGAGAGACGTTCGGCGCGGTTTTATTCGTTCACCGTGTCCACGATGTCGGCTATTGCCGCGGTGAAAGCAAATTATTGGAGAGAGCACGGCCCCTGACGAGAGACGTTCGGCGCGGTTTTATTCGTTCACCGTGACCACGATGTCGGCTATTGCCGCGGTGAAAGCGAATTATTGGAGAGAGCACGGCCCCTGACGAGAGACGTTCGGCGCGGTTTTATTCGTTCACCGTGTCCACGATGTCGGCTATTGACGCGGTGAAAGCGAATTATTGGAGAGAGCACGGCCCCTGACGAGAGACGTTCGGCGCGGTTTTATTCGTTCACCGTGTCCACGATGTCGGCTATTGCCGCGGTGAAAGCAAATTATTGGAGAGAGCACGGCCCCTGACGAGAGACGTTCGGCGCGGTTTTATTCGTTCACCGTGACCACGATGTCGGCTATTGCCGCGGTGAAAGCGAATTATTGGAGAGAGCACGGCCCCTGACGAGAGACGTTCGGTGCGGTTTTATTCGTTCACCGTGTCCACGATGTCGGCTATTGCCGCGGTGAAAGCAAATTATTGGAGAGAGCACGGCCCCTGACGAGAGACGTTCGGCGCGGTTTTATTCGTTCACCGTGTCCACGATGTCGGCTATTGCCGCGGTGAAAGCGAATTATTGGAGAGAGCACGGCCCCTGACGAGAGACGTTCGGCGCGGTTTTATTCGTTCACCGTGACCACGATGTCGGCTATTGCCGCGGTGAAAGCAAATTATTGGAGAGAGCACGGCCCCTGACGAGAGACATTCGGCGCGGTTTTATTCGTTCACCGTGACCACGATGTCGGCTATTGCCGCGGTGAAAGCGAATTATTGGAGAGAGCACGGCCCCTGACGAGAGACGTTCGGCGCGGTTTTATTCGTTCACCGTGACCACGATGTCGGCTATTGCCGCGGTGAAAGCGAATTATTGGAGAGAGCACGGCCCCTGACGAGAGACGTTCGGCGCGGTTTTATTCGTTTACCGTGACCACGATGTCGGCTATTGCCGCGGTGAAAGCGAATTATTGGAGAGAGCACGGCCCCTGACGAGAGACGTTCGGCGCGGTTTTATTCGTTCACCGTGACCACGATGTCGGCTATTGCCGCGGTGAAAGCAAATTATTGGAGAGAGCACGGCCCCTGACGAGAGACGTTCGGCGCGGTTTTATTCGTTCACCGTGTCCACGATGTCGGCTATTGCCGCGGTGAAAGCAAATTATTGGAGAGAGCACGGCCCCTGACGAGAGACGTTCGGCGCGGTTTTATTCGTTCACCGTGACCACGATGTCGGCTATTGCCGCGGTGAAAGCGAATTATTGGAGAGAGCACGGCCCCTGACGAGAGACGTTCGGCGCGGTTTTATTCGTTCACCGTGACCACGATGTCGGCTATTGCCGCGGTGAAAGCGAATTATTGGAGAGAGCACGGCCCCTGACGAGAGACGTTCGGCGCGGTTTTATTCGTTCACCGTGTCCACGATGTCGGCTATTGCCGCGGTGAAAGCGAATTATTGGAGAGAGCACGGCCCCTGACGAGAGACGTTCGGCGCGGTTTTATTCGTTCACCGTGACCACGATGTCGGCTATTGCCTCGGTGAAAGCAAATTATTGGAGAGATCACGGCCCCTGACGAGAGACGTTCGGCGCGGTTTTATTCGTTCACCGTGTCCACGATGTCGGCTTTTGCCGCGGTGAAAGCGAATTATTGGAGAGAGCACGGCCCCTGACGAGAGACGTTCGGCGCGGTTTTATTCGTTCACCGTGACCACGATGTCGGCTATTGCCGCGGTGAAAGCAAATTATTGGAGAGAGCACGGCCCCTGACGAGAGACGTTCGGCGCGGTTTTATTCGTTCACCGTGACCACGATGTCGGCTATTGCCGCGGTGAAAGCGAATTATTGGAGAGAGCACGGCCCCTGACGAGAGACGTTCGGCGCGGTTTCATTCGTTCACCGTGTCCACGATGTCGGCTATTGCCGCGGTGAAAGAGAATTATTGGAGAGAACACGGCCCCTGACGAGAGACGTTCGGCGCGGTTTTATTCGTTCACCGTGACCACGATGTCGGCTATTGCCGCGGGGAAAGCAAATTATTGGAGAGAGCACGGCCCCTGACGAGAGACGTTCTGCGCGGTTTTATTCGTTCACCGTGACCACGATGTCGGCTATTGCCGCGGTGAAAGCGAATTATTGGAGAGAGCACGGCCCCTGACGAGAGACGTTCGGCGCGGTTTTATTCGTTCACCGTGACCACGATGTCGGCTATTGCCGCGGTGAAAGCAAATTATTGGAGAGAGCACGGCCCCTGACGAGAGACGTTCGGCGGGGTTTTATTCGTTCACCGTGACCACGATGTCGGCTATTGCCGCGGTGAAAGCGAATTATTAGAGAGAGCACGGCCCCTGACGAGAGACGTTTGGCGCGGTTTTATTCGTTCACCGTGACCACGATGTCGGCTATTGCCGCGGTGAAAGCGAAGTATTGGAGAAAGCACGGCCCCTGACGAGAGACGTTCGGCGCGGTTTTATTCGTTCACCGTGTCCACGATGTCGGCTATTGCCTCGGTGAAAGCAAATTTTTGGAGAGAGCACGGCCCCTGACGAGAGACGTTCGGCGCGGTTTTATTCGTTCACCGTGTCCACGATGTCGGCTATTGCCGCGGTGAAAGCAAACTATTGGAGAAAGCACGGCCCCTGACGACAGACGTTCGGCGCGGTTTTATTCGTTCACCGTGACCACGATCTCGCCTATTGCCGCGGTGAAAGCAAATTATTGGAGAGAGCACGGCCCCTGACGAGAGACGTTCGGCGCGGTTTTATTCGTTCACCGTGTCCACGATGTCGGCTATTGCCGCGGTGAAAGCGAACTATTGGAGAGAGCACGGCCCCTGACGAGAGACGTTCGGCGCGGTTTTATTCGTTCACCGTGACCACGATGTCGGCTATTGCCGCGGTGAAAGCAAATTATTGGAGAGAGCACGGCCCCTGACGAGAGACGTTCGGCGCGGTTTTATTCGTTCACCGTGTCCACGATGTCGGCTTTTGCCGCGGTGAAAGCGAATTATTGGAGAGAGCACGGCCCCTGACGAGAGACGTTCGGCGCGGTTTTATTCGTTCACCGTGACCACGATGTCGGCTATTGCCGCGGTGAAAGCAAATTATTGGAGAGAGCACGGCCCCTGACGAGAGACGTTCGGCGCGGTTTTATTCGTTCACCGTGACCACGATGTCGGCTATTGCCGCGGTGAAAGCGAATTATTGGAGAGAGCACGGCCCCTGACGAGAGACGTTCGGCGCGGTTTTATTCGTTCACCGTGTCCACGATGTCGACTATTGCCGCGGTGAAAGAGAATTATTGGAGAGAGCACGGCCCCTGACGAGAGACGTTCGGCGCGGTTTTATTCGTTCACCGTGACCACGATGTCGGCTATTGCCGCGGTGAAAGCAAATTATTGGAGAGAGCACGGCCCCTGACGAGAGACGTTCTGCGCGGTTTTATTCGTTCACCGTGACCACGATGTCGGCTATTGCCGCGGTGAAAGCGAATTATTGGAGAGAGCACGGCCCCTGACGAGAGACGTTCGGCGCGGTTTTATTCGTTCACCGTGACCACGATGTCGGCTATTGCCGCGGTGAAAGCAAATTATTGGAGAGAGCACGGCCCCTGACGAGAGACGTTCGGCGGGGTTTTATTCGTTCACCGTGACCACGATGTCGGCTATTGCCGCGGTGAAAGCGAATTATTGGAGAGAGCACGGCCCCTGACGAGAGACGTTCGGCGCGGTTTTATTCGTTCACCGTGACCACGATGTCGGCTATTGCCGCGGTGAAAGCGAAGAATTGGAGAAAGCACGGCCCCTGACGAGAGACGTTCGGCGCGGTTTTATTCGTTCACCGTGTCCACGATGTCGGCTATTGCCTCGGTGAAAGCAAATTTTTGGAGAGAGCACGGCCCCTGACGAGAGACGTTCGGCGCGGTTTTATTCGTTCACCGTGTCCACGATGTCGGCTATTGCCGCGGTGAAAGCAAACTATTGGAGAAAGCACGGCCCCTGACGAGAGACGTTCGGCGCGGTTTTATTCGTTCACCGTGACCACGATCTCGCCTATTGCCGCGGTGAAAGCAAATTATTGGAGAGAGCACGGCCCCTGACGAGAGACGTTCGGCGCGGTTTTATTCGTTCACCGTGTCCACGATGTCGGCTATTGCCGCGGTGAAAGCAAATTATTGGAGAAAGCACGGCCCCTGACGAGAGACGTTCGGCGCGGTTTTATTCGTTCACCGTGACCACGATCTCGCCTATTGCCGCGGTGAAAGCGAATTATTGGAGAAAGCACGGCCCCTGACGAGAGACGTTGGGCGCGGTTTTATTCGTTCACCGTGACCACGATCTCGCTATTGCCGCGGTGAAAGCGAATTATTGGAGAAAGCACGGCCCCTGACGAGAGACGTTCGGCGCGGTTTTATTCGTTCACCGTGACCACGATGTCGGCTATTGCCGCGGTGAAAGCAAATTATTGGAGAAAGCACGGCCCCTGACGAGAGACGTTCGGCGCGGTTTTATTCGTTCACCGTGACCACGATCTCGCCTATTGCCGCGGTGAAAGCGAATTATTGGAGAAAGCACGGCCCCTGACGAGAGACGTTCGGCGTGGTTTTATTCGTTCACCGTGTCCACGATGTCGGCTATTGCCGCGGTGAAAGCAAATTATTGGAGAAAGCACGGCCCCTGACGAGAGACGTTCGGCGCGGTTTTATTCGTTCACCGTGACCACGATCTCGCCTATTGCCGCGGTGAAAGCAAATTATTGGAGAAAGCACGGCCCCTGACGAGAGACGTTCGGCGCGGTTTTATTCGTTCACCGTGTCCACGATGTCGGCTATTGCCGCGGTGAAAGCGAATTATTGGAGAGAGCACGGCCCCTGACGAGAGACGTTCGGCGCGGTTTTATTCGTTCACCGTGACCACGATCTCGCCTAATGCCGCGGTGAAAGCAAATTATTGGAGAAAGCACGGCCCCTGACGAGAGACGTTCGGCGCGGTTTTATTCGTTCACCGTGACCACGATCTCGCCTATTGCCGCGGTGAAAGCGAATTATTGGAGAGAGCACGGCCCCTGACGAGAGACGATCGGCGCGGTTTTATTCGTTCACCGTGTCCACGATGTCGGCTATTGCCGCGGTGAAAGCGAATTATTGGAGAGAGCACGGCCCCTGACGAGAGACGTTCGGCGCGGTTTTATTCGTTCACCGTGTCCACGATGTCGGCTATTGCCGCGGTGAAAGCAAATTATTGGAGAGAGCACGGCCCCTGACGAGAGACGTTCGGCGCGGTTTTATTCGTTCACCGTGTCCACGATGTCGGCTATCGCCGCGGTGAAAGCGAATTATTGGAGAGAGCACGGCCCCTGACCAGAGACGTTCGGCGCGGTTTTATTCGTTCACCGTGACCACGATGTCGGCTATTGCCGCGGTGAAAGCAAATTATTGAAGAGAGCACGGCCCCTGACGAGAGACGTTCGGCGCGGTTTTATTCGTTCACCGTGTCCACGATGTCGGCTATTGCCGCGGTGAAAGCGAATTATTGGAGAGAGCACGGCCCCTGACGAGAGACGTTCGGCGCGGTTTTATTCGTTCACCGTGACCACGATCTCGCCTATTGCCGCGGTGAAAGCAAATTATTGGAGAAAGCACGGCCCCTGACGAGAGACGTTCGGCGCGGCTTTATTCGTTCACCGTGACCACGATCTCGCCTATTGCCGCGGTGAAAGCGAATTATTGGAGAGAGCACGGCCCCTGACGAGAGACGTTCGGCGCGGTTTTATTCGTTCACCGTGACCACGATCTCGCCTATTGCCGCGGTGAAAGCGAATTATTGGAGAGAGCACGGCCCCTGACGAGAGACGTTCGGCGCGGTTTTATTCGTTCACCGTGTCCACGATGTCGGCTATTGCCGCGGTGAAAGCAAATTATTGGAGAGAGCACGGCCCCTGACGAGAGACGTTCGGCGCGGTTTTATCCGTTCACCGTGACCACGATCTTGCCTATTGCCGCGGTGAAAGCAAATTATTGGATAAAGCACGGCCCCTGACTAGAGACGTTCGGCGTGGTTTTATTCGTTCATCGTGACCACGATCTCGCCTATTGCCGCGGTGAAAGCAAATTATTGGAGAGAGCACGGCCCCTGACGAGAGACGTTCGGCGCGGTTTTATTCGTTCACCGTGTCCACGATGTCGGCTATTGCCGCGGTGAAAGCAAATTATTGGAGAAAGCACGGCCCCAGACGAGAGACGTTCGGCGCGGTTTTATTCGTTCACCGTGACCACGATCTCGCCTATTGCCGCGGTGAAAGCAAATTATTGGAAAAAGCACGGCCCCTGACGAGAGACGTTCGGCGCGGTTTTATTCGTTCATCGTGACCACGATCTCGCCTATTGCCGCGGTGAAAGCAAATTATTGGAGAGAGCACGGCCCCGGACGAGAGACGTTCGGCGCGGTTTTATTCGTTCACCGTGTCCACGATGTCGGCTATTGCCGCGGTGAAAGCAAATTATTGGAGAGAGCACGGCCCCTGACGAGAGACGTTCTTCGCGGTTTTATTCGTTCACCGTGTCCACGATGTCGGCTATTGCCGCGGTGAAAGCGAATTATTGGAGAAAGCACGGCCCCTGACGAGAGACGTTCGGCGCGGTTTTATTCGTTCACCGTGACCACGATCTCGCCTATTGCCGCGGTGAAAGCAAATTATTGGAGAGATCACGGCCCCTGACGAGAGACGTTCGGCGCGGTTTTATTCGTTCACCGTGTCCACGATGTCGGCTATTTCCGCGGTGAAAGCAAATTATTGGAGAAAGCACGGCCCCTGACGAGAGACGTTCGGCGCGGTTTTATTCGTTCACCGTGACCACTATCTCGCCTATTGCCGCGGTGAAAGCAAATTATTGGAGAGAGCACGGCCCCTGACGAGAGACGTTCGGCGCGGTTTTATTCGTTCACCGTGACCACGATCTCGCCTATTGCCGCGGTGAAACCAAATTATTGGAGAGAGCACGGCCCCTGACGAGAGACGTTCTTCGCGTTTTTATTCGTTCACCGTGTCCACGATGTCGGCTATTGCCGCGGTGAAAGCAAATTATTGGAGAGAGCACGGCCCCTGACGAGAGACGTTCTTCGCGGTTTTATTCGTTCACCGTGTCCACGATGTCGGCTATTGCCGCGGTGAAAGCGAATTATTGGAGAAAGCACGGCCCCTGACGAGAGACGTTCGGCGCGGTTTTATTCGTTCACCGTGACCACGATCTCGCCTATTGCCGCGGTGAAAGCAAATTATTGGAGAGAGCACGGCCCCTGACGAGAGACGTTCTTCGCGGTTTTATTCGTTCACCGTGTGCACGATGTCGGCTATTGCCGCGGTGAAAGCAAATTATTGGAGAGAGCACGGCCCCTGACGAGAGACGTTCTTCGCGGTTTTATTCGTTCACCGTGTCCACGATGTCGGCTATTGCCGCGGTGAAAGCGAATTATTGGAGAAAGCACGGCCCCTGACGAGAGACGTTCGGCGCGGTTTTATTCGTTCACCGTGACCATGATCTCGCCTATTGCCGCGGTGAAAGTAAATTATTGGAGAGAGCACGGCCCCTGACGAGAGACGTTCGGCGCGGTTTTATTCGTTCACCGTGTCCACGATGTCCGCTATTGCCGCGGTGAAAGCGAATTATTGGAGAAAGCACGGCCCCTGACGAGAGACGTTCGGCGCGGTTTTATTCGTTCACCGTGACCACGATCTCGCCTATTGCCGCGGTGAAAGCAAATTATTGGAGAGAGCACGGCCCCTGACGAGAGACGTTCTTCGCGGTTTTATTCGTTCACCGTGTCCACGATGTCGGCTATTGCCGCGGTGAAAGCAAATTATTGGAGAGAGCACGGCCCCTGACGAGAGACGTTCTTCGCGGTTTTATTCGTTCACCGTGTCCACGATGTCGGCTATTGCCGCGGTGAAAGCGAATTATTGGAGAAAGCACGGCCCCTGACGAGAGACGTTCTTCGCGGTTTTATTCGTTCACCGTGACCACGATCTCGCCTATTGCCGCGGTGAAAGCAAATTATTTGAGAGAGCACGGCCCTTGACGAGAGACGTTCTTCGCGGTTTTATTCGTTCACCGTGTCCACGATGTCGGCTATTGCCGCGGTGAAAGCAAATTATTGGAGAGAGCACGGCCCCTGACGAGAGACGTTCTTCGCGGTTTTATTCGTTCACCATGTCCACGATGTCGGCTATTGCCGCGGTGAAAGCGAATTATTGGAGAAAGCACGGCCCCTGACGAGAGAGGTTCGGCGCGGTTTTATTCGTTCACCGTGACCACGATGTCGGCTATTGCCGCGGTGAAAGCAAATTATTGGAGAGAGCACGGCCCCTGACGAGAGACGTTCTTCGCGGTTTTATTCGTTCACCGTGTCCACGATGTCGGCTATTGCCGCGGTGAAAGCGAATTATTGGAGAAAGCACGGCCCCTGACGAGAGACGTTCGGCGCGGTTTTATTCGTTCACCGTGACCACGATCTCGCCTATTGCCGCGGTGAAAGCAAATTATTGGAGAGAGCACGGCCCCTGACGAGAGACGTTCTTCGCGGTTTTATTCGTTCACCGTGTCCACGATGTCGGCTATTGCCGCGGTGAAAGCAAATTATTGGAGAGAGCACGGCCCCTGACGAGAGACGTTCTTCGCGGTTTTATTCGTTCACCGTGTCCACGATGTCGGCTATTGCCGCGGTGAAAGCAAATTATTGGAGAGAGCACGGCCCCTGACGAGAGACGTTCTTCGCGGTTTTATTCGTTCACCGTGTCCACGATGTCGGCTATTGCCGCGGTGAAAGCGAATTATTGGAGAAAGCACGGCCCCTGACGAGAGACGTTCTTCGCGGTTTTATTCGTTCACCGTGTCCACGATGTCGGCTATTGCCGCGGTGAAAGCAAATTATTGGAGAGAGCACGGCCCCTGACGAGAGACGTTCTTCGCGGTTTTATTCGTTCACCGTGTCCACGATGTCGGCTATTGCCGCGGTGAAAGCGAATTATTGGAGAAAGCACGGCCCCTGACGAGAGACGTTCGGCGCGGTTTTATTCGTTCACCGTGACCACAATCTCGCCTATTGCCGCGGTGAAAGCAAATTATTGGAGAGAGCACGTCCCCTGACGAGAGACGTTCGGCGCGGTTTTATTCGTTCACCGTGTCCACGATGTCGGCTATTGCCGCGGTGAAAGCAAATTATTGGAGAAAGCACGGCCCCTGACGAGAGACGTTCGGCGCGGTTTTATTCGTTCACCGTGTCCACGATGTCGGCTATTGCCTCGGTGAAAGCGAATTATTGGAGAAAGCACGGCCCCTGACGAGAGACGTTCTTCGCGGTTTTATTCGTTCACCGTGTCCACGATGTCGGCTATTGCCTCGGTGAAAGCGAATTATTGGAGAAAGCACGGCCCCTGACGAGAGACGTTCTTCGCGGTTTTATTCGTTCACCGTGTCCACGATGTCGGCTATTGCCTCAGTGAAAGCGAATTATTGGAGAAAGCACGGCCCCTGACGAGAGACGTTCGGCGCGGTTTTATTCGTTCACCGTGAACACGATCTCGCCTATTGCCGCGGTGAAAGCAAATTATTGGAGAGAGCACGGCCCCTGACGAGAGACGTTCTTCGCGGTTTTATTCGTTCACCGTGTCCACGATGTCGGCTATTGCCGCGGTGAAAGCAAATTATTGGAGAGAGCACGGCCCCTGACGAGAGACGTTCTTCGCGGTTTTATTCGTTCACCGTGTCCACGATGTCGGCTATTGCCGCGGTGAAAGCGAATTATTGGAGAAAGCACGGCCCCTGACGAGAGACGTTCTTCGCGGTTTTATTCGTTCACCGTGTCCACGATGTCGGCTATTGCCTCGGTGAAAGCGAATTATTGGAGAAAGCACGGCCCCTGACGAGAGACGTTCGGCGCGGTTTTATTCGTTCACCGTGACCACGATCTCGCCTATTGCCGCGGTGAAAGCAAATTATTGGAGAGAGCACGGCCCCTGACGAGAGACGTTCGGCGCGGTTTTATTCGTTCACCGTGACCACGATCTCGCCTATTGCCGCGGTGAAAGCAAATTATTGGAGAGAGCACGGCCCCTGACGAGAGACGTTCTTCGCGGTTTTATTCGTTCACCGTGTCAACGATGTCGGCTATTGCCGCGGTGAAAGCAAATTATTGGAGAGAGCACGGCCCCTGACGAGAGACGTTCGGCGCGGTTTTATTCGTTCACCGTGTCCACGATGTCGGCTATTGCCGCGGTGAAAGCGAATTATTGGAGAAAGCACGGCCCCTGACGAGAGACGTTCGGCGCGGTTTTATTCGTTCACCGTGACCACGATCTCGCCTATTGCCGCGGTGAAAGCAAATTATTGGAGAGAGCACGGCCCCTGACGAGAGACGTTCGGCGCGGTTTTATTCGTTCACCGTGTCCACGATGTCGGCTATTGCCGCAGTGAAAGCGAATTATTGGAGAAAGCACGTCCCCTGACGAGAGACGTTCTTCGCGGTTTTATTCGTTCACCGTGTCCACGATGTCGGCTATTGCCGCGGTGAAAGCGAATTATTGGAGAAAGCACGGCCCCTGACGAGAGACGTTCTTCGCGGTTTTATTCGTTCACCGTGTCCACGATGTCGGCTATTGCCTCGGTGAAAGCGAATTATTGGAGAAAGCACGGCCCCTGACGAGAGACGTTCGGCGCGGTTTTATTCGTTCACCGTAACCACGATCTCGCCTATTGCCGCGGTGAAAGCAAATTATTGGAGAGAGCACGGCCCCTGACGAGAGACGTTCTTCGCGGTTTTATTCGTTCACCGTGTCCACGATGTCGGCTATTGCCTCGGTGAAAGCGAATTATTGGAGAAAGCACGTCCCCTGACGAGAGACGTTCTTCGCGGTTTTATTCGTTCACCGTGTCCACGATGTCGGCTATTGCCGCGGTGAAAGCGAATTATTGGAGAAAGCACGGCCCCTGACGAGAGACGTTCGGCGCGGTTTTATTCGTTCACCGTGACCACGATCTCGCCTATTGCCGCGGTGAAAGCGAATTATTGGAGAAAGCACGGCCCCTGACGAGAGACGTTCTTCGCGGTTTTATTCGTTCACCGTGTCCACGATGTTGGCTATTGCCTCGGTGAAAGCGAATTATTGGAGAAAGCACGGCCCCTGACGAGAGACGTTCTTCGCGGTTTTATTCGTTCACCGTGTCCACGATGTCTCCTATTGCCGCGGTGAAAGCAAATTATTGGAGAGAGCACGGCCCCTGACGAGAGACGTTCTTCGCGGTTTTATTCGTTCACCGTGTCCACGATGTCGGCTATTGCCGCGGTGAAAGCAAATTATTGGAGAGAGCACGGCCCCTGACGAGAGACGTTCGGCGCGGTTTTATTCGTTCACCGTGTCCACGATGTCGGCTATTGCCGCGGTGAAAGCGAATTATTGGAGAAAGCACGGCCCCTGACGAGAGACGTTCGGCGCGGTTTTATTCGTTCACCGTGACCACGATCTCGCCTATTGCCGCGGTGAAAGCAAATTATTGGAGAGAGCACGGCCCCTGACGAGAGACGTTCGGCGCGGTTTTATTCGTTCACCGTGTCCACGATGTCGGCTATTGCCGCGGTGAAAGCGAATTATTGGAGAAAGCACGTCCCCTGACGAGAGACGTTCTTTGCGATTTTATTCGTTCACCGTGTCCACGATGTCGGCTATTGCCGCGGTGAAAGCGAATTATTGGAGAAAGCACGGCCCCTGACGAGAGACGTTCGGCGCGGTTTTATTCGTTCACCGTGACCACGATCTCGCCTATTGCCGCGGTGAAAGCAAATTATTGGAGAGAGCACGGCCCCTGACGAGAGACGTTCTTCGCGGTTTTATTCGTTCACCGTGTCCACGATGTCGGCTATTGCCGCGGTGAAAGCAAATTATTGGAGAGAGCACGGCCCCTGACGAGAGACGTTCTTCGCGGTTTTATTCGTTCACCGTGTTCACGATGTCGGCTATTGCCGCGGTGAAAGCGAATTATTGGAGAAAGCACGTCCCCTGACGAGAGACGTTCTTCGCGGTTTTATTCGTTCACCGTGACCACTATCTCGCCTATTGCCGCGGTGAAAGCGAATTATTGGAGAAAGCACGGCCCCTGACGAGAGACGTTCGGCGCGGTTTTATTCGTTCACCGTGACCACGATCTCGCCTATTGCAGCGGTGAAAGCAAATTATTGGAGAGAGCACGGCCCCTGACGAGAGACGTTCTTCGCGGTTTTATTCGTTCACCGTGTCCACGATGTCGGCTATTGCCGCGGTGAAAGCGAATTATTGGAGAAAGCACGTCCCCTGACGAGAGACGTTCTTCGCGGTTTTATTCGTTCACCGTGTCCACGATGTCGGCTATTGCCGCGGTGAAAGCGAATTATTGGAGAAAGCAGGGCCCCTGACGAGAGACGTTCGGCGCGGTTTTATTCGTTCACCGTGTCCACGATGTCGGCTATTGCCGCGGTGAAAGCAAATTATTGGAGAGAGCACGGCCCCTGACGAGAGACGTTCGGCGCGGTTTTATTCGTTCACCGTGTCCACGATGTCGGCTATTGCCGCGGTGAAAGCGAATTATTGGAGAGAGCACGGCCCCTGACGAGAGACGTTCTTCGCGGTTTTATTCGTTCACCATGTCCACGATGTCGGCTATTGCCGCGGTGAAAGCAAATTATTGGAGAGAGCACGGCCCCTGACGAGAGACGTTCGGCGCGGTTTTATTCGTTCACCGTGTCCACGATGTCGGCTATTGCCGCGGTGAAAGCGAATTATTGGAGAAAGCACGGCCCCTGACGAGAGACGTTCTTCGCGGTTTTATTCGTTCACCGTGACCACGATCTCGCCTATTGCCGCGGTGAAAGCAAATTATTGGAGAGAGCACGGCCCCTGACGAGAGACGTTCGGCGCGGTTTTATTCGTTCACCGTGTCCACGATGTCGGCTATTGCCGCGGTGAAAGCGAATTATTGGAGAAAGCACGGCCCCTGACGAGAGACGTTCTTCGCGGTTTTATTCGTTCACCGTGACCACGATCTCGCCTATTGCCGCGGTGAAAGCGAATTATTGGAGAGAGCACGGCCCCTGACGAGAGACGTTCTTCGCGGTTTTATTCGTTCACCATGTCCACGATGTCGGCTATTGCCGCGGTGAAAGCGAATTATTGGAGAGAGCACGGCCCCTGACGAGAGACGTTCTTCGCGGTTTTATTCGTTCACCGTGTCCACGATGTCGGCTATTGCCGCGGTGAAAGCGAATTATTGGAGAAAGCACGTCCCCTGACGAGAGACGTTCTTCGCGGTTTTATTCGTTCACCGTGTCCACGATGTCGGCTATTGCCGCGGTGAAAGCGAATTATTGGAGAGAGCACGGCCCCTGACGAGAGACGTTCTTCGCGGTTTTATTCGTTCACCGTGTCCACGATGTCGGCTATTGCCGCGGTGAAAGCAAATTATTGGAGAGAGCACGGCCCCTGACGAGAGACGTTCTTCGCGGTTTTATTCGTTCACCGTGTCCACGATGTCGGCTATTGCCGCGGTGAAAGCGAATTATTGGAGAAAGCACGTCCCCTGACGAGAGACGTTCTTCGCGGTTTTATTCGTTCACCGTGTCCACGATGTCGGCTATTGCCGCGGTGAAAGCGAATTATTGGAGAGAGCACGGCCCCTGACGAGAGACGTTCTTCGCGGTTTTATTCGTTCACCGTGTCCACGATGTCGGCTATTGCCGCGGTGAAAGCAAATTATTGGAGAGAGCACGTCCCCTGACGAGAGACGTTCTTCGCGGTTTTATTCGTTCACCGTGTCCACGATGTCGGCTATTGCCGCGGTGAAAGCAAATTATTGGAGAGAGCACGGCCCCTGACGAGAGACGTTCTTCGCGGTTTTATTCGTTCACCGTGTCCACGATGTCGGCTATTGCCGCGGTGAAAGCGAATTATTGGAGAGAGCACGGCCCCTGACGAGAGACGTTCTTCGCGGTTTTAATCGTTCACCGTGTCCACGATGTCGGCTATTGCCGCGGTGAAAGCGAATTATTGGAGAGAGCACGGCCCCTGACGAGAGACGTTCTTCGCGGTTTTATTCGTTCACCGTGTCCACGATGTCGGCTATTGCCGCGGTGAAAGCAAATTATTGGAGAGAGCACGGCCCCTGACGAGAGACGTTCTTCGCGGTTTTATTCGTTCACCGTGTCCACGATGTCGGCCATTGCCGCGGTGAAAGCGAATTATTGGAGAAAGCACGTCCCCTGACGAGAGACGTTCTTCGCGGTTTTATTCGTTCACCGTGTCCACGATGTCGGCTATTGCCTCGGTGAAAGCGAATTATTGGAGAAAGCACGGCCCCTGACGAGAGACGTTCGGCGCGGTTTTATTCGTTCACCATGACCACGATCTCGCCTATTGCCGCGGTGAAAGCAAATTATTGGAGAAAGCACGGCCCCTGACGAGAGACGTTCTTCGCGGTTTTATTCGTTCACCGTGTCCACGATGTCGGCTATTGCCGCGGTGAAAGCGAATTATTGGAGAAAGCACGTCCCCTGACGAGAGACGTTCTTCGCGGTTTTATTCGTTCACCGTGTCCACGATGTCGGCTATTGCCGCGGTGAAAGCGAATTATTGGAGAAAGCACGGCCCCTGACGAGAGACGTTCGGCGCGGTTTTATTCGTTCACCGTGACCACGATCTCGCCTATTGCCGCGGTGAAAGCAAATTATTGGAGAGAGCACGGCCCCTGACGAGAGACGTTCGGCGCGGTTTTATTCGTTCACCGTGTCCACGATGTCGGCTATTGCCTCGGTGAAAGCGAATTATTGGAGAAAGCACGGCCCCTGACGAGAGACGTTCTTCGCGGTTTTATTCGTTCACCGTGTCCACGATGTCGGCTATTGCCTCGGTGAAAGCGAATTATTGGAGAAAGCACGGCCCCTGACGAGAGACGTTCTTCGCGGTTTTATTCGTTCACCGTGTCCACGATGTCGGCTATTGCCTCGGTGAAAGCGAATTATTGGAGAAAGCACGGCCCCTGACGAGAGACGTTTGGCGCGGTTTTATTCGTTCACCATGACCACGATCTCGCCTATTGCCGCGGTGAAAGCAAATTATTGGAGAGAGCACGGCCCCTGACGAGAGACGTTCTTCGCGGTTTTATTCGTTCACCGTGTCCACGATGTCGGCTATTGCCGCGGTGAAAGCAAATTATTGGAGAGAGCACGGCCCCTGACGAGAGACGTTCTTCGCGGTTTTATTCGTTCACCGTGTCCACGATGTCGGCTATTGCCGCGGTGAAAGCGAATTATTGGAGAAAGCACGGCCCCTGACGAGAGACGTTCTTCGCGGTTTTATTCGTTCACCGTGTCCACGATGTCGGCTATTGCCTCGGTGAAAGCGAATTATTGGAGAAAGCACGGCCCCTGACGAGAGACGTTCGGCGCGGTTTTATTCGTTCACCGTGACCACGATCTCGCCTATTGCCGCGGTGAAAGCAAATTATTGGAGAAAGCACGGCCCCTGACGAGAGACGTTCGGCGCGGTTTTATTCGTTCACCGTGACCACGATCTCGCCTATTGCCGCGGTGAAAGCAAATTATTGGAGAGAGCACGGACCCTGACGAGAGACGTTCTTCGCGGTTTTATTCGTTCACCGTGTCCACGATGTCGGCCATTGCCGCGGTGAAAGCAAATTATTGGAGAGAGCACGGCCCCGGACGAGAGACGTTCTTCGCGGTTTTATTCGTTCACCGTGTCCACGATGTCGGCTATTGCCGCGGTGAAAGCGAATTATTGGAGAAAGCACGGCCCCTGACGAGAGACGTTCTTCGCGGTTTTATTCGTTCACCGTGTCCACGATGTCGGCTATTGCCTCGGTGAAAGCGAATTATTGGAGAAAGCACGCCCCTGACGAGAGACGTTCGGCGCGGTTTTATTCGTTCACCGTGACCACGATCTCGCCTATTGCCGCGGTGAAAGCAAATTATTGGAGAGAGCACGGCCCCTGACGAGAGACGTTCTTCGCGGTTTTATTCGTTCACCGTGTCCACGATGTCGGCTATTGCCGCGGTGAAAACAAATTATTGGAGAGAGCACGGCCCCTGACGAGAGACGTTCTTCGCTGTTTTATTCGTTCACCGTGTCCACGATGTCGGCTATTGCCGCGGTGAAAGCGAATTATTGGAGAAAGCACGGCCCCTGACGAGAGACGTTCTTCGCGGTTTTATTCGTTCACCGTGTCCACGATGTCGGCTATTGCCTCGGTGAAAGCGAATTATTGGAGAAAGCACGGCCCCTGACGAGAGACGTTCGGCGCGGTTTTATTCGTTCACCGTGACCACGATCTCGCCTATTGCCGCGGTGAAAGCAAATTATTGGAGAGAGCACGGCCCCTGACGAGAGACGTTCTTCGCGGTTTTATTCGTTCACCGCGTCCACGATGTCGGCTATTGCCGCGGTGAAAGCAAATTATTGGAGAGAGCACGGCCCCTGACGAGAGACGTTCTTCGCGGTTTTATTCGTTCAGCGTGTCCACGATGTCGGCTATTGCCTCGGTGAAAGCGAATTATTGGAGAAAGCACGGCCCCTGATGAGAGACGTTCTTCGCGGTTTTATTCGTTCACCGTGTCCACGATGTCGGCTATTGCCTCGGTGAAAGCGAATTATTGGAGAAAGCACGGCCCCTGACGAGAGACGTTCGGCGCGGTTTTATTCGTTCACCGTGACCACGATCTCGCCTATTGCCGCGGTGAAAGCAAATTATTGGAGAGAGCACGGCCCCTGACGAGAGACGTTCGGCGCGGTTTTATTCGTTCACCGTGTCCACGATGTCGGCTATTGCCGCGGTGAAAGCAAATTATTGGAGAAAGCACGGCCCCTGACGAGAGACGTTCGGCGCGGTTTTATTCGTTCAGCGTGACCACGATCTCGCCTATTGCCGCGGTGAAAGCAAATTATTGGAGAGAGCACGGCCCCTGACGAGAGACGTTCGGCGCGGTTTTATTTGTTCACCGTGTCCACGATGTCGGCTATTGCCTCGGTGAAAGCGAATTATTGGAGAAAGCACGGCCCCTGACGAGAGACGTTCGGCGCGGTTTTATTCGTTCACCGTGACCACGATCTCGCCTATTGCCGCGGTGAAAGCAAATTATTGGAGAGAGCACGGCCCCTGACGAGAGACGTTCGGCGCGGTTTTATTCGTTCACCGTGTCCACGATGTCGGCTATTGCCGCGGTGAAAGAAAATTATTGGAGAGAGCACAGCCCCTGACGAGAGACGTTCGGCGCGGTTTTATTCGTTCACCGTGTCCACGATGTCGGCTATTGCCGCGGTGAAAGCGAATTATTGGAGAAAGCACGGCCCCTGACGAGAGACGTTCTTCGCGGTTTTATTCGTTCACCGTGTCCACGATGTCGGCTATTGCCGCGGTTAAAGCAAATTATTGGAGAGAGCACGGCCCCTGACGAGAGACGTTCTTCGCGGTTTTATTCGTTCACCGTGTCCACGATGTCGGCTATTGCCGCGGTGAAAGCGAATTATTGGAGAGAGCACGGCCCCTGACGAGAGACGTTCTTCGCGGTTTTATTCGTTCACCGTGTCCACGATGTCGGCTATTGCCGCGGTGAAAGCAAATTATTGGAGAGAGCACGTCCCCTGACGAGAGACGTTCTTCGCGGTTTTATTCGTTCACCGTGTCCACGATGTCGGCTATTGCCGCGGTGAAAGCAAATTATTGGAGAGAGCACGGCCCCTGACGAGAGACGTTCTTCGCGGTTTTATTCGTTCACCGTGTCCACGATGTCGGCTATTGCCGCGGTGAAAGCGAATTATTGGAGAGAGCACGGCCCCTGACGAGAGACGTTCTTCGCGGTTTTAATCGTTCACCGTGTCCACGATGTCGGCTATTGCCGCGGTGAAAGCGAATTATTGGAGAGAGCACGGCCCCTGACGAGAGACGTTCTTCGCGGTTTTATTCGTTCACCGTGTCCACGATGTCGGCTATTGCCGCGGTGAAAGCGAATTATTGGAGAAAGCACAGCCCCTGACGAGAGACGTTCTTCGAGGTTTTATTCGTTCACCGTGACCACGATCTCGCCTATTGCCGCGGTGAAAGCAAATTATTGGAGAGAGCACGGCCCCCCACGAGAGACGTTCTTCGCGGTTTTATTTGTTCACCGTGTCCACGATGTCGGCTATTGCCGCGGTGAAAGCGAATTATTGGAGAAAGCACGGCCCCTGACGAGAGACGTTCGGCGCGGTTTTATTCGTTCACCGGGTCCACGATGTCGGCTATTGCCGCGGTGAAAGCGAATTATTGGAGAAAGCACGGCCTCTGACGAGAGACGTTCGGCGCGGTTTTATTCGTTCACCGTGTCCACGATGTCGGCTATTGCCGCGGTGAAAGCGAATTATTGGAGAAAGCACAGCCCCTGACGAGAGACGTTCTTCGCGGTTTTATTCGTTCACCGTGACCATGATCTCGCCTATAGCCGCGGTGAAAGCAAATTATTGGAGAGAGCACGGCCCCTGACGAGAGACGTTCTTCGCGGTTTTATTCGTTCACCGTGTCCACGATGTCGGCTATTGCCGCGGTGAAAGCGAATTATTGGAGAAAGCACGGCCCCTGACGAGAGACGTTCGGCGCGGTTTTATTCGTTCACCGTGTCCACGATGTCGGCTATTGCCGCGGTGAAAGCGAATTATTGGAGAAAGCACGGCCCCTGACGAGAGACGTTCTGCGCGGTTTTATTCGTTCACCGTGTCCACGATTTCGGCTATTGCCGCGGGGAAAGCAAATTATTGGAGAGAGCACGGCCCCTGACGAGAGACGTTCTTCGCGGTTTTATTCGTTCACCGTGTCCACGATGTCGGCTATTGCCGCGGTGAAAGCGAATTATTGGAGAAAGCACGGCCCCTGACGAGAGACGTTCGGCGCGGTTTTATTCGTTCACCGTGACCACGATCTCGCCTATTGCCGCGGTGAAAGCAAATTATTGGAGAGAGCACGGCCCCTGACGAGAGACGTTCTTCGCGGTTTTATTCGTTCACCGTGTCCACGATGTCGGCTATTGCCGCGGTGAAAGCGAATTATTGGAGAAAGCACGGCCCCTGACGAGAGACGTTCGGCGCGGTTTTATTCGTTCACCGTGACCACGATCTCGCCTATTGCCGCGGTGAAAGCAAATTATTGGAGAGAGCACGGCCCCTGACGAGAGACGTTCGGCGCGGTTTTATTCGTTCACCGTGTCCACGATGTCGGCTATTGCCGCGGTGAAAGCGAATTATTGGAGAAAGCACGGCCCCTGACGAGAGACGTTCGGCGCGGTTTTATTCGTTCACCGTGACCACGATCTCGCCTATTGCCGCGGTGAAAGCAAATTATTGGAGAGAGCACGGCCCCTGACGAGAGACGTTCGGCGCGGTTTTATTCGTTCACCGTGTTAACGATGTCGGCTATTGCCGCGGTGAAAGCAAATTATTGGAGAAAGCACGGCCCCTGACGAGAGATGTTCGGCGCGGTTTTATTCGTTCACCGTGACCACGATCTCGCCTATTGCCGCGGTGAAAGCAAATTATTGGAGAGAGCACGGCCCCTGACGAGAGACGTTCGGCGCGGTTTTATTCGTTCACCGTGTCCACGATGTCGGCTATTGCCGCGGTGAAAGCAAATTATTGGAGAGAGCACAGCCCCTGACGAGAGACGTTCTTCGCGGTTTTATTCGTTCACCGTGACCACGATGTCGGCTATTGCCGCGGTGAAAGCAAATTATTGGAGAGAGCACGGCCCCTGACGAGAGACGTTCGGCGCGGTTTTATTCGTTCACCGTGTCCACGATGTCGGCTATTGCCGCGGTGAAAGCGAATTATTGGAGAAAGCACAGCCCCTGACGAGAGACGTTCTTCGCGGTTTTATTCGTTCACCGTGTCCACGATGTCGGCTATTGCCGCGGTGAAAGCGAATTATTGGAGAGAGCACAGCCCCTGACGAGAGACGTTCTTCGCGGTTTTATTCGTTCACCGTGTCCACGATGTCGGCTATTGCCGCGGTGAAAGCAAATTATTGGAGAAAGCACGGCCCCTGACGAGAGACGTTCGGCGCGGTTTTATTCGTTCACCGTGTCCACGATGTCGGCTATTGCCGCGGTGAAAGCGAATTATTGGAGAATGCACAGCCCCTGACGAGAGACGTTCTTCGCGGTTTTATTCGTTCACCGTGTCCACGATGTCGGCTATTGCCGCGGTGAAAGCAAATTATTGGAGAAAGCACGGCCCCTGACGAGAGACGTTCGGCGCGGTTTTATTCGTTCACCGTGTCCACGATGTCGGCTATTGCCGCGGTGAAAGCGAATTATTGGAGAAAGCACAGCCCCTGACGAGAGACGTTCTTCGCGGTTTCATTCGTTCACCGTGTCCACGATGTCGGCTATTGCCGCGGTGAAAGCGAATTATTGGAGAGAGCACAGCCCCTGACGAGAGACGTTCTTCGCGGTTTTATTCGTTCACCGTGACCACGATGTCGGCTATTGCCGCGGTGAAAGCAAATTATTGGAGAAAGCACGGCCCCTGACGAGAGACGTTCGGCGCGGTTTTATTCGTTCACCGTGACCACGATGTCGGCTATTTGCCGCGGTGAAAGCAAATTATTGGAGAGAGCACGGCCCCTGACGAGAGACGTTCGGCGCGGTTTTATTCGTTCACCGTGTCCACGATGTCGGCTATTGCCTCGGTGAAAGCGAATTATTGGAGAAAGCACGGCCCCCGACGAGAAACGTTCGGCGCGGTTTTATTCGTTCACCGTGACCACGATCTCGCCTATTGCCGCGGTGAAAGAAAATTATTGGAGAGAGCACGGCCCCTGACGAGAGACGTTCGGCGCGGTTTTATTCGTTCACCGTGACCACGATCTCGCCTATTGCCGCGGTGAAAGCAAATTATTGGAGAGAGCACGGCCCCTGACGAGAGACGTTCGGCGCGGTTTTATTCGTTCACCGTGTCCACGATGTCGGCTATTGCCGCGGTGAAAGCGAATTATTGGAGAAAGCACGGCCCCTGACGAGAGACGTTCGGCGCGGTTTTATTCGTTCACCGTGACCACGATCTCGCCTATTGCCGCGGTGAAAGCAAATTATTGGAGAGAGCACGGCCCCTGACGAGAGACGTTCGGCGCGGTTTTATTCGTTCACCGTGTCCACGATGTCGGCTATTGCCGCGGTGAAAGCGAATTATTGGAGAAAGCACGGCCCCTGACGAGAGACGTTCGGCGCGGTTTTATTCGTTCACCGTGACCACGATCTCGCCTATTGCCGCGGTGAAAGCAAATTATTGGAGAGAGCACGGCCCCTGACGAGAGACGTTCGGCGCGGTTTTATTCGTTCACCGTGACCACGATCTCGCCTATTGCCGCGGTGAAAGCAAATTATTGGAGAAAGCACGGCCCCTGACGAGAGACGTTCGGCGCGGTTTTATTCGTTCAACGTGACCACGATCTCGCCTATTGCCGCGGTGAAAGCAAATTATTGGAGAGAGCACGGCCCCTGACGAGAGACGTTCGGCGCGGTTTTATTCGTTCACCGTGTCCACGATGTCGGCTATTGCCGCGGTGAAAGCGAATTATTGGAGAAAGCACGGCCCCTGACGAGAGACGTTCGGCGCGGTTTTATTCGTTCACCGTGACCACGATCTCGCCTATTGCCGCGGTGAAAGCGAATTATTGGAGAAAGCACGGCCCCTGACGAGAGACGTTCGGCGCGGTTTTATTCGTTCACCGTGACCACGATCTCGCCTATTGCCGCGGTGAAAGCAAATTATTGGAGAGAGCACGGCCCCTGACGAGAGACGTTCGGCGCGGTTTTATTCGTTCACCGTGACCACGATCTCGCCTATTGCCGCGGTGAAAGCAAATTATTGGAGAGATCACGGCCCCTGACGAGAGACGTTCGGCGCGGTTTTATTCGTTCACCGTGACCACGATCTCGCCTATTGCCGCGGTGAAAGCAAATTATTGGAGAAAGCACGGCCCCTGACGAGAGACGTTCGGCGCGGTTTTATTCGTTCACCGTGTCCACGATGTCGGCTATTGCCGCGGTGAAAGCGAATTATTGGAGAAAGCACGGCCCCTGACGAGAGACGTTCGGCGCGGTTTTATTCGTTCACCGTGACCACGATCTCGCCTATTGCCGCGGTGAAAGCAAATTATTGGAGAGAGCACGGCCCCTGACGAGAGACGTTCGGCGCGGTTTTATTCGTTCACCGTGACCACGATCTCGCCTATTGCCGCGGTGAAGGCAAATTATTGGAGAGAGCACGGCCCCTGACGAGAGACGTTCGGCGCGGTTTTATTCGTTCACCGTGACCACGATCTCGCCTATTGCCGCGGTGAAAGCAAATTATTGGAGAAAGCACGGCCCCTGACGAGAGACGTTCGGCGCGGTTTTATTCGTTCACCGTGACCACGATCTCGCCTATTGCCGCGGTGAAAGCAAATTATTGGAGAGAGCACGGCCCCTGACGAGAGACGTTCGGCGCGGTTTTATTCGTTCACCGTGACCACGATCTCGCCTATTGCCGCGGTGAAAGCAAATTATTGGAGAAAGCACGGTTTCTGACGAGAGACGTTCGGCGCGGTTTTATTCGTTCACCGTGACCACGATCTCGCCTATTGCCGCGGTGAAAGCAAATTATTGGAGAGAGCACGGCCCCTGACGAGAGACGTTCGGCGCGGTTTTATTCGTTCACCGTGTCCACGATGTCGGCTATTGCCGCGGTGAAAGCGAATTATTGGAGAAAGCACGGCCCCTGACGAGAGACGTTCGGCGCGGTTTTATTCGTTCACCGTGACCACGATCTCGCCTATTGCCGCGGTGAAAGCAAATTATTGGAGAGAGCACGGCCCCTGACAAGAGACGTTCGGCGCGGTTTTATTCGTTCACCGTGACCACGATCTCGCCTAGTGCCGTGGTGAAAGCAAATTATTGGAGAAAGCACGGCCCCTGACGAGAGACGTTCGGCGCGGTTTTATTCGTTCACCGTGACCACGATCTCGCCTATTGCCGCGGTGAAAGCAAATTATTGGAGAGAGCACGGCCCCTGACGAGAGACGTTCGGCGCGGTTTTATTCGTTCACCGTGTCCACGATGTCGGCTATTGCCGCGGTGAAAGCGAATTATTGGAGAAAGCACGGCCCCTGACGAGAGACGTTCGGCGCGGTTTTATTCGTTCACCGTGACCACGATCTCGCCTATTGCCGCGGTGAAAGCAAATTATTGGAGAAAGCACGGCCCCTGACGAGAGACGTTCGGCGCGGTTTTATTCGTTCACCGCGACCACGATCTCGCCTATTGCCGCGGTGAAAGCAAATTATTGGAGAGAGCACGGCCCCTGACGAGAGACGTTCGGCGCGGTTTTATTCGTTCACCGTGTCCACGATCTCGCCTATTGCCGCGGTGAAAGCGAATTATTGGAGAAAGCACGGCCCCTGACGAGAGACGTTCGGCGCAGTTTTATTCGTTCACCGTGACCACGATCTCGCCTATTGCCGCGGTGAAAGCAAATTATTGGAGAGAGCACGGCCCCTGACGAGAGACGTTCGGCGCGGTTTTATTCGTTCACCGTGACCACGATCTCGCCTATTGCCGCGGTGAAAGCAAATTATTGGAGAAAGCACGGCCCCTGACGAGAGACGTTCGGCGCGGTTTTATTCGTTCACCGTGACCACGATCTTGCCTATTGCCGCGGTGAAAGCAAATTATTGGAGAGAGCACGGCCCCTGACGAGAGACGTTCGGCGCGGTTTTATTCGTTCACCGTGACCACGATCTCGCCTATAGCCGCGGTGAAAGCAAATTATTGGAGAAAGCACGGCCCCTGACGAGAGACGTTCGGCGCGGTTTTATTCGTTCACCGTGACCACGATCTCGCCTAATGCCGCGGTGAAAGCAAATTATTGGAGAGAGCACGGCCCCTGACGAGAGACGTTCGGCGCGGTTTTATTCGTTCACCGTGTCCACGATGTCGGCTATTGCCGCGGTGAAAGCGAATTATTGGAGAAAGCTCGGCCCCTGACGAGAGACGTTCGGCGCGGTTTTATTCGTTCACCGTGACCACGATCTCGCCTATTGCCGCGGTGAAAGCAAATTATTGGAGAGAGCACGGCCCCTGACGAGAGACGTTCGGCGCGGTTTTATTCGTTCACCGTGACCACGATCTCGCCTATTGCCGCGGTGAAAGCAAATTATTGGAGAAAGCACGGCCCCTGACGAGAGACGTTCGGCGCGGTTTTATTCGTTCACCGTGACCACGATCTAGCCTATTGCCGCGGTGAAAGCAAATTATTGGAGAGAGCACGGCCCCTGACGAGAGACGTTCGGCGCAGTTTTATTCGTTCACCGTGTCCACGATGTCGGCTATTGCCGCGGTGAAAGCGAATTATTGGAGAAAGCACGGCCCCTGACGAGAGACGTTCGGCGCGGTTTTATTCGTTCACCGTGACCACGATCTCGCCTATTGCCGCAGTGAAAGCAAATTATTGGAGAGAGCACGGCCCCTGACGAGAGACGTTCGGCGCGGTTTTATTCGTTCACCGTGACCGCGATCTCGCCTATTGCCGCGGTGAAAGGAAATTATTGGAGAGAGCACGGCCCCTGACGAGAGACGTTCGCCGCGGTTTTATTCGTTCACCGTGACCACGATCTCGCCTATTGCCGCGGTGAAAGCAAATTTTTGGAGAAAGCACGGCCCCTGACGTGAGACGTTCGGCGCGGTTTTATTCGTTCACCGTGACCACGATCTCGCCTATTGCCGCGGTGAAAGCAAATTATTGGAGAGAGCACGGCCCCTGGCGAGAGACGTTCGGCGCGGTTTTATTCGTTCACCGTGTCCATGATCTCGCCTATTGCCGCGGTGAAAGCGAATTATTGGAGAAAGCACGGCCCCTGACGAGAGACGTTCGGCGCGGTTTTAATCGTTCACCGTGACCACGATCTCGCCTATTGCCGCGGTGAAAGCAAATTATTGGAGAGAGCACGGCCCCTGACGAGAGACGTTCGGCGCGGTTTTATTCGTTCACCGTGACCACGATCTCGCCTATTGCCGCGGTGAAGGCAAATTATTGGAGAGAGCACGGCCCCTGACGAGAGACGTTCGGCGCGGTTTTATTCGTTCACCGTGACCACGATCTCGCCTATTGCCGCGGTGAAAGCAAATTATTGGAGAAAGCACGGCCCCTGACGAGAGACGTTCGGCGCGGTTTTATTCGTTCACCGTGACCACGATCTCGCCTATTGCCGCGGTGAAAGCAAATTATTGGAGAGAGCACGGCCCCTGACGAGAGACGTTCGGCGCGGTTTTATTCGTTCACCGTGACCACGATCTCGCCTATTGCCGCGGTGAAAGCAAATTATTGGAGAAAGCACGGTTTCTGACGAGAGACGTTCGGCGCGGTTTTATTCGTTCACCGTGACCACGATCTCGCCTATTGCCGCGGTGAAAGCAAATTATTGGAGAGAGCACGGCCCCTGACGAGAGACGTTCGGCGCGGTTTTATTCGTTCACCGTGTCCACGATGTCGGCTATTGCCGCGGTGAAAGCGAATTATTGGAGAAAGCACGGCCCCTGACGAGAGACGTTCGGCGCGGTTTTATTCGTTCACCGTGACCACGATCTCGCCTATTGCCGCGGTGAAAGCAAATTATTGGAGAGAGCACGGCCCCTGACAAGAGACGTTCGGCGCGGTTTTATTCGTTCACCGTGACCACGATCTCGCCTAGTGCCGTGGTGAAAGCAAATTATTGGAGAAAGCACGGCCCCTGACGAGAGACGTTCGGCGCGGTTTTATTCGTTCACCGTGACCACGATCTCGCCTATTGCCGCGGTGAAAGCAAATTATTGGAGAGAGCACGGCCCCTGACGAGAGACGTTCGGCGCGGTTTTATTCGTTCACCGTGTCCACGATGTCGGCTATTGCCGCGGTGAAAGCGAATTATTGGAGAAAGCACGGCCCCTGACGAGAGACGTTCGGCGCGGTTTTATTCGTTCACCGTGACCACGATCTCGCCTATTGCCGCGGTGAAAGCAAATTATTGGAGAAAGCACGGCCCCTGACGAGAGACGTTCGGCGCGGTTTTATTCGTTCACCGCGACCACGATCTCGCCTATTGCCGCGGTGAAAGCAAATTATTGGAGAGAGCACGGCCCCTGACGAGAGACGTTCGGCGCGGTTTTATTCGTTCACCGTGTCCACGATCTCGCCTATTGCCGCGGTGAAAGCGAATTATTGGAGAAAGCACGGCCCCTGACGAGAGACGTTCGGCGCGGTTTTATTCGTTCACCGTGACCACGATCTCGCCTATTGCCGCGGTGAAAGCAAATTATTGGAGAGAGCACGGCCCCTGACGAGAGACGTTCGGCGCGGTTTTATTCGTTCACCGTGACCACGATCTCGCCTATTGCCGCGGTGAAAGCGAATTATTGGAGAAAGCACGGCCCCTGACGAGAGACGTTCGGCGCGGTTTTATTCGTTCACCGTGTCCACGATGTCGGCTATTGCCTCGGTGAAAGCGAATTATTGGAGAAAGCACGGCCCCTGACGAGAGACGTTCTTCGCGGTTTTATTCGTTCACCGTGTCCACGATGTCGGCTATTGCCTCGGTGAAAGCGAATTATTGGAGAAAGCACGGCCCCTGACGAGAGACGTTTGGCGCGGTTTTATTCGTTCACCATGACCACGATCTCGCCTATTGCCGCGGTGAAAGCAAATTATTGGAGAGAGCACGGCCCCTGACGAGAGACGTTCTTCGCGGTTTTATTCGTTCACCGTGTCCACGATGTCGGCTATTGCCGCGGTGAAAGCAAATTATTGGAGAGAGCACGGCCCCTGACGAGAGACGTTCTTCGCGGTTTTATTCGTTCACCGTGTCCACGATGTCGGCTATTGCCGCGGTGAAAGCGAATTATTGGAGAAAGCACGGCCCCTGACGAGAGACGTTCTTCGCGGTTTTATTCGTTCACCGTGTCCACGATGTCGGCTATTGCCCTCGGTGAAAGCGAATTATTGGAGAAAGCACGGCCCCTGACGAGAGACGTTCGGCGCGGTTTTATTCGTTCACCGTGACCACGATCTCGCCTATTGCCGCGGTGAAAGCAAATTATTGGAGAAAGCACGGCCCCTGACGAGAGACGTTCGGCGCGGTTTTATTCGTTCACCGTGACCACGATCTCGCCTATTGCCGCGGTGAAAGCAAATTATTGGAGAGAGCACGGACCCTGACGAGAGACGTTCTTCGCGGTTTTATTCGTTCACCGTGTCCACCGATGTCGGCCATTGCCGCGGTGAAAGCAAATTATTGGAGAGAGCACGGCCCCGGACGAGAGGACGTTCTTCGCGGTTTTATTCGTTCACCGTGTCCCACGATGTCGGCTATTGCCGCGGTGAAAGCGAATTATTGGAGAAAGCACGGCCCCTGACGAGAGGACGTTCTTCGCGGTTTTATTCGTTCACCGTGTCCACGATGTCGGCTATTGCCTCGGTGGAAGAGCGAATTATTGGAGGAAAGCACGCCCCTGACGAGAGACGTTCGGCGCGGTTTTATTCGTTCACCGTGACCACGATCTCGCCTATTGCCGCGGTGAAAGCAAATTATTGGAGAGAGCACGGCCCCTGACGAGAGACGTTCTTCGCGGTTTTATTCGTTCACCGTGTCCACGATGTATTGCCGCGGTGAAAGCGAATTATTGGAGAAAGCACGGCCCCTGACGAGAGACGTTCGGCGCGGTTTTATTCGTTCACCGTGACCACGATCTCGCCTATTGCCGCGGTGAAAGCAAATTATTGGAGAGAGCACGGCCCCTGACGAGAGACGTTCTTCGCGGTTTTATTCGTTCACCGTGTCCACGATGTCGGCTATTGCCGCGGTGAAAGCAAATTATTGGAGAGAGCACGGCCCCTGACGAGAGACGTTCTTCGCGGTTTTATTCGTTCACCGTGTCCACGATGTCGGCTATTGCCGCGGTGAAAGCGAATTATTGGAGAAAGCACGGCCCCTGACGAGAGACGTTCTTCGCGGTTTTACTCGTTCACCGTGACCACGATCTCGCCTATTGCCGCGGTGAAAGCAAATTATTTGAGAGAGCACGGCCCCTGACGAGAGACGTTCTTCGCGGTTTTATTCGTTCACCGTGTCCACGATGTCGGCTATTGCCGCGGTGAAAGCAAATTATTGGAGAGAGCACGGCCCCTGACGAGAGACGTTCTTCGCGGTTTTATTCGTTCACCGTGACCACGATGTCGGCTATTGCCGCGGTGAAAGCAAATTATTGGAGAGAGCACGGCCCCTGACGAGAGACGTTCTTCGCGGTTTTATTCGTTCACCGTGTCCACGATGTCGGCTATTGCCGCGGTGAAAGCGAATTATTGGAGAAAGCACGGCCCCTGACGAGAGACGTTCGGCGCGGTTTTATTCGTTCACCGTGACCACGATCTCGCCTATTGCCGCGGTGAAAGCAAATTATTGGAGAGAGCACGGCCCCTGACGAGAGACGTTCTTCGCGGTTTTATTCGTTCACCGTGTCCACGATGTCGGCTATTGCCGCGGTGAAAGCAAATTATTGGAGAGAGCACGGCCCCTCACGAGAGACGTTCTTCGCGGTTTTATTCGTTCACCGTGTCCACGATGTCGGCTATTGCCGCGGTGAAAGCGAATTATTGGAGAAAGCACGGCCCCTGACGAGAGACGTTCTTCGCGGTTTTATTCGTTCACCGTGACCACGATCTCGCCTATTGCCGCGGTGAAAGCAAATTATTGGAGAGAGCACGGCCCCTGACGAGAGACGTTCTTCGCGGTTTTATTCGTTCACCGTGTCCACGATGTCGGCTATTGCCGCGGTGAAAGCAAATTATTGGAGAGAGCACGGCCCCTGACGAGAGACGTTCTTCGCGGTTTTATTCGTTCACCGTGTCCACGATGTCGGCTATTGCCGCGGTGAAAGCAAATTATTGGAGAGAGCACGGCCCCTGACGAGAGACGTTCTTCGCGGTTTTATTCGTTCACCGTGTCCACGATGTCGGCTATTGCCGCGGTGAAAGCGAATTATTGGAGAAAGCACGGCCCCTGACGAGAGACGTTCTTCGCGGTTTTATTCGTTCACCGTGTCCATGATGTCGGCTATTGCCGCGGTGAAAGCAAATTATTGGAGAGAGCACGGCCCCTGACGAGAGACGTTCTTCGCGGTTTTATTCGTTCACCGTGTCCACGATGTCGGCTTTTGCCGCGGTGAAAGCGAATTATTGGAGAAAGCACGGCCCCTGACGAGAGACGTTCGGCGCGGTTTTATTCGTTCACCGTGACCACGATCTCGCCTATTGCCGCGGTGAAAGCAAATTATTGGAGAGAGCACGGCTCCTGACGAGAGACGTTCGGCGCGGTTTTATTCGTTCACCGTGTCCACGATGTCGGCTATTGCCGCGGTGAAAGCAAATTATTGGAGAAAGCACGGCCCCTGACGAGAGACGTTCGGCGCGGTTTTATTCGTTCACCGTGTCCACGATGTCGGCTATTGCCTCGGTGAAAGCGAATTATTGGAGAAAGCACGGCCCCTGACGAGAGACGTTCTTCGCGGTTTTATTGGTTCAACGTGTCCACGATGTCGGCTATTGCCTCGGTGAAAGCGAATTATTGGAGAAAGCACGGCCCCTGACGAGAGACGTTCTTCGCGGTTTTATTCGTTCACCGTGTCCACGATGTCGGCTATTGCCTCGGTGAAAGCGAATTATTGGAGAAAGCACGGCCCCTGACGAGAGACGTTCGGCGCGGTTTTATTCGTTCACCGTGACCACGATCTCGCCTATTGCCGCGGTGAAAGCAAATTATTGGAGAGAGCACGGCCCCTGACGAGAGACGTTCTTCGCGGTTTTATTCGTTCACCGTGTCCACGATGTCGGCTATTGCCGCGGTGAAAGCAAATTATTGGAGAGAGCACGGCCCCTGACGAGAGACGTTCTTCGCGGTTTTATTCGTTCACCGTGTCCACGATGTCGGCTATTGCCGCGGTGAAAGCGAATTATTGGAGAAAGCACGGCCCCAGACGAGAGACGTTCGGCGCGGTTTTTATTCGTTCACCGTGACCACGATCTCGCCTATTGCCGCGGTGAAAGCAAATTATTGGAGAGAGCACGGCCCCTGACGAGAGACGTTCGGCGCGGTTTTATTCGTTCACCGTGTCCACGATGTCGGCTATTGCCTCGGTGAAAGCGAATTATTGGAGAAAGCACGGCCCCTGACGAGAGACGTTCGGCGCGGTTTTATTCGTTCACCGTGACCACGATCTCGCCTATTGCCGCGGTGAAAGCAAATTATTGGAGAGAGCACGGCCCCTGACGAGAGACGTTCGGCGCGGTTTTATTCGTTCACCGTGTCCACGATGTCGGCTATTGCCGCGGTGAAAGCAAATTATTGGAGAAAGCACGGCCCCTGACGAGAGACGTTCGGCGCGGTTTTATTCGTTCACCGTGACCACAATCTCGCCTATTGCCGCGGTGAAAGCAAATTATTGGAGAGAGCACGGCCCCTGACGAGAGACGTTCGGCGCGGTTTTATTCGTTCACCGTGTCCACGATGTCGGCTATTGCCTCGGTGAAAGCGAATTATTGGAGAAAGCACGGCCCCTGACGAGAGACGTTCGGCGCGGTTTTATTCGTTCACCGTGACCACGATCTCGCCTATTGCCGCGGTGAAAGCAAATTATTGGAGAGAGCACGGCCCCTGACGAGAGACGTTCGGCGCGGTTTTATTCGTTCACCGTGTCCACGATGTCGGCTATTGCCGCGGTGAAATCAAATTATTGGAGAGAGCACAGCCCCTGACGAGAGACGTTCGGCGCGGTTTTATTCGTTCACCGTGTCCACGATGTCGGCTATTGCCGCGGTGAAAGCGAATTATTGGAGAAAGCACGGCCCCTGACGAGAGACGTTCTTCGCGGTTTTATTCGTTCACCGTGTCCACGATGTCGGCTATTGCCGCGGTGAAAGCAAATTATTGGAGAGAGCACGGCCCCTGACGAGAGACGTTCTTCGCGGTTTTATTCGTTCACCGTGTCCACGATGTCGGCTATTGCCGCGGTGAAAGCGAATTATTGGAGAAAGCACAGCCCCTGGCGAGAGACGTTCTTCGCGGTTTTATCCGTTCACCGTGACCACGATCTCGCCTATTGCCGCGGTGAAAGCAAATTATTGGAGAGAGCACGGCCCCTGACGAGAGACGTTCTTCGCGGTTTTATTCGTTACCCTGTCCACGATGTCGGCTATTGCCGCGGTGAAAGCGAATTATTGGAGAAAGCACGGCCCCTGACGAGAGACGTTCGGCGCGGTTTTATTCGTTCACCGTGTCCACGATGTCGGCTATTGCCGCGGTGAAAGCGAATTATTGGAGAAAGCACGGCCCCTGACGAGAGACGTTCTTCGCGGTTTTATTCGTTCACCGTGTCAACGATGTCGGCTATTGCCTCGGTGAAAGCAAATTATTGGAGAGAGCACGGCCCCTGACGAGAGACGTTCTTCGCGGTTTTATTCGTTCACCGTGTCCACGATGTCGGCTATTGCCGCGGTGAAAGCGAATTATTGGAGAAAGCACAGCCCCTGACGAGAGACGTTCTTCGAGGTTTTATTCGTTCACCGTGTCCACGATGTCGGCTATTGCCGCGGTGAAAGCAAATTATTGGAGAGAGCACGGCCCCTGACGAGAGACGTTCTTCGCGGTTTTATTCGTTTACCGTGTGCACGATCTCGCCTATTGCCGCGGTGAAAGTGAATTATTGGAGAGAGCACGGCCCCTGACGAGAGACGTTCGGCGCGGTTTTATTCGTTTACCGTGTGCACAATCTCGCCTATTGCCGCGGTGAAAGTGAATTATTGGAGAGAGCACGGCCCCTGACGAGAGACGTTCGGCTCGGTTTTATTCGTTTACCGTGTGCACGATCTCGCCTATTGCCGCGGTGAAAGTGAATTATTGGAGAGAGCACGGCCCCTGACGAGAGACGTTCGGCGCGGTTTTATTCGTTTACCGTGTGCACGATCTCGCCTATTGCCGCGGTGAAAGTGAATTATTGGAGAGAGCACGGCCCCTGACGAGAGACGTTCGGCGCGGTTTTATTCGTTTACCGTGTGCACGATCTCGCCTATTGCCGCGGTGAAAGTGAATTATTGGAGAGAGCACGGCCCCTGACGAGAGACGTTCGGCGCGGTTTTATTCGTTTACCGTGTGCACGATCTCGCCTATTGCCGCGGTGAAAGTGAATTATTGGAGAGAGCACGGCCCCTGACGAGAGACGTTCGGCGCGGTTTTATTCGTTTACCGTGTGCACGATCTCGCCTATATCCGCGGTGAAAGTGAATTATTGGAGAGAGCACGGCCCCTGACGGGAGACGTTCGGCGCGGTTTTATTCGTTTACCGTGTGCACGATCTCGCCTATTGCCGCGGTGAAAGTGAATTATTGGAGAGAGCACGGGCCCTGACGAGAGACGTTCGGCGCGGTTTTATTCGTTTACCGTGTGCACGATCTCGCCTATTGCCGCGGTGAAAGTGAATTATTGGAGAGAGCACGGCCCCTGACGAGAGACGTTCGGCGCGGTTTTATTCGTTTACCGTGTGCACGATCTCGCCTATATCCGCGGTGAAAGTGAATTATTGGAGAGAGCACGGCCCCTGACGAGAGACGTTCGGCGCGGTTTTATTCGTTTACCGTGTGCACGATCTCGCCTATTGCCGCGGTGAAAGTGAATTATTGGAGAGAGCACGGCCCCTGACGAGAGACGTTCGGCGCGGTTTTATTCGTTTACCGTGTGCACGATCTCGCCTATTGCCGCGGTGAAAGTGAATTATTGGAGAGAGCACGGCCCCTGACGAGAGACGTTCGGCGCGGTTTTATTCGTTTACCGTGTGCACGATCTCGCCTATTGCCGCGGTGAAAGTGAATTATTGGAGAGAGCACGGCCCCTGACGAGAGACGTTCGGCGCGGTTTTATTCGTTTACCGTGTGCACGATCTCGCCTATTGCCGCGGTGAAAGTGAATTATTGGAGAGAGCACGGCCCCTGACGAGAGACGTTCGGCGCGGTTTTATTCGTTCACCGTGTGCACGATCTCGCCTATTGCCGCGGTGAAAGTGAATTATTGGAGAGAGCACGGCCCCTGACGAGAGACGTTCGGCGCGGTTTTATTCGTTTACCGTGTGCACGATCTCGCCTATTGCCGCGGTGAAAGTGAATTATTGGAGAGAGCACGGCCCCTGACGAGAGACGTTCGGCGCGGTTTTATTCGTTTACCGTGTGCAGGATCTCGCCTATTGCCGCGGTGAAAGTGAAATATTGGAGAGAGCACGGCCCCTGACGAGAGACGTTCGGCGCGGTTTTATTCGTTTACCGTGTGCACGATCTCGCCTATTGCCGCGGTGAAAGTGAATTATTGGAGAGAGCACGGCCCCTGACGAGAGACGTTCGGCTCGGTTTTATTCGTTTACCGTGTGCACGATCTCGCCTATTGCCGCGGTGAAAGCGAATTATTGGAGAGAGCACGGCCCCTGACGAGAGGCGTTCGGCGCGGTTTTATTCGTTTACCGTGTGCACGATCTCGCCTATTGCCGCGGTGAAAGTGAATTATTGGAGAGAGCACGGCCCCTGACGAGAGACGTTCGGCGCGGTTTTATTCGTTTACCGTGTGCACGATCTCGCCTATTGCCGCGGTGAAAGTGAATTATTGGAGAGAGCACGGCCCCTGACGAGAGACGTTGGGCGCGGTTTTATTCGTTTACCGTGTGCACGATGTCGCCTATTGCCGCGGTGAAAGTGAATTATTGGAGAGAGCACGGCCCCTGACGAGAGACGTTCGGCGCGGTTTTATTCGTTTACCGTGTGCACGATCTCGCCTATTGCCGCGGTGAAAGTGAATTATTGGAGAGAGCACGGCCCCTGACGAGAGACGTTCGGCGCGGTTTTATTCGTTTACCGTGTGCACGATCTCGCCTATTGCCGCGGTGAAAGTGAATTATTGGAGAGAGCACGGCCCCTGACGAGAGACGTTCGGCGCGGTTTTATTCGTTTACCGTGTGCACGATCTCGCCTATTGCCGCGGTGAAAGCGAATTATTGGAGAAAGCACGGCCCCTGACGAGAGACGTTCGGCGCGGTTTTATTCGTTTACCGTGTGCACGATCTCGCCTATTGCCGCGGTGAAAGTGAATTATTGGAGAGAGCACGGCCCCTGACGAGAGACGTTCGGCGCGGTTTTATTCGTTTACCGTGTGCACGATCTCGCCTATTGCCGCGGTGAAAGTGAATTATTGGAGAGAGCACGGCCCCTGACGAGAGACGTTCGGCGCGGCTTTATTCGTTTACCGTGTGCACGATCTCGCCTATTGCCGCGGTGAAAGTGAATTATTGGAGAGAGCACGGCCCCTGACGAGAGACGTTCGGCGCGGTTTTATTCGTTTACCGTGTGCACGATCTCGCCTATATCCGCGGTGAAAGTGAATTATTGGAGAGAGCACGGCCCCTGACGAGAGACGTTCGGCGCGGTTTTATTCGTTTACCGTGTGCACGATCTCGCCTATTGCCGCGGTGAAAGTGAATTATTGGAGAGAGCACGGCCCCTGACGAGAGGCGTTCGGCGCGGTTTTATTCGTTTACCGTGTGCACGATCTCGCCTATTGCCGCGGTGAAAGTGAATTATTGGAGAGAGCACGGCCCCTGACGAGAGACGTTCGGCGCGGTTTTATTCGTTTACCTTGTGCACGATCTCGCCTATTGCCGCGGTGAAAGTGAATTATTGGAGAGAGCACGGCCCCTGACGAGAGACGTTCGGCGCGGTTTTATTCGTTTACCGTGTGCACGATCTCGCCTATATCCGCGGTGAAAGTGAATTATTGGAGAGAGCACGGCCCCTGACGAGAGACGTTCGGCGCGGTTTTATTCGTTTACCGTGTGCACGATCTCGCCTATTGCCGCGGTGAAAGTGAATTATTGGAGAGAGCACGGCCCCTGACGAGAGACGTTCGGCGCGGTTTTATTCGTTTACCGTGTGCACGATCTCGCCTATTGCCGCGGTGAAAGTGAATTATTGGAGAGAGCACGGCCCCTGACGAGAGACGTTCGGCGCGGTTTTATTCGTTTACCGTGTGCACGATCTCGCCTATATCCGCGGTGAAAGTGAATTATTGGAGAGAGCACGGCCCCTGACGAGAGACGTTCGGTGCGGTTTTATTCGTTTACCGTGTGCACGATCTCGCCTATTGCCGCGGTGAAAGCAAATTATTGGAGAGAGCACGGCCCCTGACGAGAGACGTTCGGCGCGGTTTTATTCGTTTACCGTGTGCACGATCTCGCCTATTGCCGCGGTGAAAGTGAATTATTGGAGAGAGCACGGCCCCTGACGAGAGACGTTCGGCGCGGTTTTATTCGTTTACCGTGTGCACGATCTCGCCTATTGCCGCGGTGAAAGCGAATTATTGGAGAGAGCACGGCCCCTGACGAGAGACGTTCGGCGCGGTTTTATTCGTTTACCGTGTGCACGATCTCGCCTATTGCCGCGGTGAAAGTGAATTATTGGAGAGAGCACGGCCCCTGACGAGAGACGTTCGGCGCGGTTTTATTCGTTTACCGTGTGCACGATCTCGCCTATTGCCGCGGTGAAAGTGAATTATTGGAGAGAGCACGGCCCCTGAGGAGAGACGTTCGGCGCGGTTTTATTCGTTTACCGTGTGCACGATCTCGCCTATTGCCGCGGTGAAAGTGAATTATTGGAGAGAGCACGGCCCCTGACGAGAGACGTTCGGCGCGGTTTTATTCGTTTACCGTGTGCACGATCTCGCCTATTGCCGCGGTGAAAGCAAATTATTGGAGAGAGCACGGCCCCTGACGAGAGACGTTCGGCGCGGTTTTATTCGTTTACCGTGTGCTCGATCTCGCCTATTGCCGCGGTGAAAGTGAATTATTGGAGAGAGCACGGCCCCTGACGAGAGACGTTCGGCGCGGTTTTATTCGTTTACCGTGTGCACGATCTCGCCTATTGCCGCGGTGAAAGCGAATTATTGGAGAGAGCACGGCCCCTGACGAGAGACGTTCGGCGCGGTTTTATTCGTTTACCGGGTGCACGATCTCGCCTATTGCCGCGGTGAAAGTGAATTATTGGAGAGAGCACGGCCCCTGACGAGAGACGTTCGGCGCGGTTTTATTCGTTTACCGTGTGCACGATCTCGCCTATTGCCGCGGTGAAAGTGAATTATAGGAGAGAGCACGGCCCCTGACGAGAGACGTTCGGCGCGGTTTTATTCGTTTACCGTGTGCACGATCTCGCCTATTGCCGCGGTGAAAGTGAATTATTGGAGAGAGCACGGCCCCTGACGAGAGACGTTCGGCGCGGTTTTATTCGTTTACCGTGTGCACGATCTCGCCTATTGCCGCGGTGAAAGTGAATTATTGGAGAGAGCACGGCCCCTGACTAGGGACGTTCGGCGCGGTTTTATTCGTTTACCGTGTGTACGATCTCGCCTATTGCCGCGGTGAAAGTGAATTATTGGAGAGAGCACGGCCCCTGACGAGAGACGTTCGGCGCGGTTTTATTCGTTTACCGTGTGCACGATCTCGCCTATTGCCGCGGTGAAAGCGAATTATCGGAGAGAGCACGGCCACTGACGAGAGACGTTCAGCGCGGTTTTATTCGTTCACCGTGACCACGATCTCGCCTATTGCCGCGGTTAAAGCAAATTCCACCAAATGTCACGGGTGGTGACCAAAATAAAAGGAAATAAACGGGAAGAAATAAACGTTTAATGTGGCGAACTTGTGCCAAAAAAAATAAAGGGAGAACGAAGATAATAACAGAGCGTCGCGGGCGTCGAAGTCGGCGTAGCAGCACAGTCGAACGCTGGAGCGAACCTGACTCGACAAGGTCGCGGGCGGCCTCTTATCTAGAGTGCGTCGCTATCTCGAAGATTCGGCGAAAGCGGCTCGAGCGTCGCGTGATCGGGGCGAGAATGAACACGCACTTTCTAGAAAACAAAAGCAGAAGATACATGGATATAAATAATAGAAGTTCCGTGCGCTACATGAATAAACGGGAACTTTCTGGAGGTCCGTGACCGAGCGTTGCTTTCTCAGCCCTGCGCGCGGCAATATTAATGAAACTCTTAGAATGCTCTTGTAAGAAGTCTTGAAGTTCATACATCACAGCTATGCCAGCACTTGGTGGCCTGTAAACAGCTCTAACAAGAAGAAATGAGTTACAGAGAAAAAGTTTCACCCATAGAACCTCAGCTGTGAACTTCGTATTTAGCTGGAAAAAATCGATGCTATTTTTAATAACGATTGCGACCCCCCCCCCCCTCCTCGGGAGGAACGGTCCTTACGAACAATTTTATAAGACTGCGGAACAATCTCAATATCAGATATACTATCCGTGAGCCAAGTCTCAGTAACTATTATTATATCGGGGTCATAACTGAGAATTATATCTTCGATTTCAACCGTTTTATTTACAATGCTTCTAGCATTTAAGTTAATTAATCTAAGCGCTTTATTAGCTACGGTGCGGGGATTATTAGTTACAGTACAAGGATTATTTTCGGGAGCAGTTGACGGAAACCGGTCTAAAACTGGGGGGGGGGGGGGGGGAGGGTACTGGCCCGTAGTCAATTAGTATCTTCGTGCCTGGTATAGTTCAGTGGCACTCTTTTGTTCGCACTGTCATCCCAGCGAAAGGCCTTGCCATTTATTTTTATTTTGTCGAAAGATAAGATAACTTTATCGCCATTTTTTCGTAGGTCTTCGGAACTTTCCCATAGCTTTTTTCGAATTTGTTGCACTCGTGGGGAAACATCTTCCGAAATGCTATAAGCCGAACCCTTCAGAAGCCGGCAACTGGTCAAAATTTTAGTTTTGTCCCTACCATCAAGCAGTTTAAGAATGATTGGCCTGGTTTTGTTTGGGCTTTTCCTGCCCAGTCGATGTATTCTTTCTACTCCAGCAGTTTGAACTTTCAGGATACTTTGAAACACATCCTTCTCCAGAAAGTTTTCAAGAAAGGTGTTATCCTCATCCGTTGATTCGTGAATTCCGCACACAATCAAGTTATTACGTCTGCTCCGGTTTTCTAAGTCATCAATTTTAGCCATTAGAAAGTTGACATTCCTGTCAAGAGACAAGATCTTATCCTGGAAGGCCGTCACAGTTGCTGTCAGCTCGGTCAGGCTGTCCACTCTTTGTTCGATTGTGGTCAGTCTCCCGTTTCTGCTATTAGTGAGTCCGTCACAGCCTTCCCTTCTTTGATATCTTTCACGTCTCTGGCGATTATCTGCAGCTGTTCCGTAAGCTGAGCCATGTCGGGTCCAGGATTAGACTCGACGTCACCGCTCGACATGAGAAGCATATTAAATACACTCCTACAAAGGCGAATAACATCGCACAATGGCCGTGGGCACGGCAACTCGAACAGACAAACATCATTGCTACTATAGCACTGTTCGTAACGTTCGTCTCTTACCTGGACGAAAAGAGCGAAAGGGCTGTTTAGGCGCATAGTCCTGGTGGGCTCGCCGTGCCTACTGACGAGTCCCAAGTGTGGGCGTAGTTTTGTATCCAGCGTTGACTGCGATGACGTTATCGATGGGGCTTGCCGAAGTTGTCGATGCAAAAAATTGTCCGCCGTGGGATTGTTGATTGTTGCTTTGTCAGCGCGTACTGGCGTGGTCCAAAGCGATACGCAGTCCCGGTTCGTCGCTGGTCGTTCGATGACTGTTCCTCGCCCAGTTGCGAGAATCGGAAAAGCCACTTGCACCGCCAGTATCTGGACGAAAAGAGCGAAAGGGTTGTTTAGGCGCATAGTCCTGGTGGAGTCGCTGTGCCCACTGACGAGTCCCAAGTGTGGGCGTAGTTTTGTATCTAGCGTTGACTGCGATGACGTTATCGATGGGGCTTGCCGAAGTTGCCGATGCAAAAAATTGTCCGCCGTGGGATTGTTGATTGTTGCTTTGTCAGCGCGTACTGGCGTGGTCCAAAGCGATACGCAGTCCCGGTTCGTCGCAGGTCGTTCGATGACTGTTCCTCGCACAGTTGCGAGAATCGGAAAAGCCACTTGCACCGCCAGTATCTGGACGAAAAGAGCGAAAGGGTTGTTTATAGGCGCATAGTCCTGGTGGAGTCGCCGTGCCCACTGACGACTCCCAAGTGTGGGCGTAGTTTTGTATCCAGCGTTGACTGCGATGACGTTATCGATGGGGCTTGCCGAAGTTGTCGATGCGAAAAATTGTCCGCCGTGGGATTGTTGATTATTGCTTTGTCAGCGCGTACTGGCGTGGTCCAAAGCGATACGCAGTCCCGGTTCGTCGCAGGTCGTTCGATGACTGTTCCTCGCCCAGTTGCGAGAATCGGAAAAGCCACTTGCACCGCCAGTATCTGGACGAAAAAAGCGAAAGGGTTGTTTAGGCGCATAGTCCTGGTGGAGTCGCCGTGCCCACTGAAAGGATTGAATCCTGCGGGAATTATCTAATATAGATGATATAAAATTGGCAGCCCGGCAGTAAGTAGATTGAAAATCGGAATCTGACTAATATACATCTTGAAAAAAAAAAAAAAACAAAAAAAAAAACAATCGGGCTATTTTTCGTCTTCTTTCTAGATGAGGAGGATTTATGTTAGCTTTTAAAGCGGAGACACTAGTTTCGGATGAATAATCACTGCATATAAATCTGGCTGCTTTGTTCTGAAGATTCGAGCCTCGAGATTAGGTAACTTATGTGTGGATTCCAAATTATGCTTGCGTATTCTAATTTTGGGAGGATTAAATGTTTTGTACGCGAGTAGTTTTGTTTCAATGGAAGCTATATATAATGCCCACCTAATGAAAACAAGTGTTTTTAGTGCGCTATTTGTTATTCGCTCAATCCATGATAACGAGTCTGTCAAATACACGCCCAAATACTTGTACGAAAATGAGTGTTCTTGTGGTTGTGAAAGTAATGAGTATTGGGTTAGTGTTTTAGTGGAGGATTTAGTTACGGACATTTGTTTGCATTTACGAGTGTTAATGTTCATCTGCTATCGGTAACACCATGATGATATCGTATCTAAATCGTCTTGGACAATATTGTGATCATTAGGTGTATTAATGTTCCGGTAAATAACTCAGCCATCAGCGAATAGTCTAATTGTCGATTTAATTGATGATGGTAGGTCATTGATATATATTAGGAACAATAGAGGCCCGAGTAATAGCGTTGTCAATGGTTAACTTTAGAATTTTGTTTGGTATATTTTATGAATCTTTTTAGCCACCATGCTATAGCTACATAGCATTTCCTTTGGTTTCTTTAGCCGTCTATAGCTCCTTGTATGGTCTCTTATAGATATTTCTATGGGTGTCTTTAGCCAGCATGTTTGTACAGCCGCCCATGGCTTCTCTTGTAGTTTTTTTAGCCCTCTATAGCTTCTTGTATGATATGCTATAGAGATTCCTATGGCTATGGTTCCTTTACCCATATATTGCTTCTTGTACGGTCTGTTATAGATTTGTATGGCTTTTTAGAGCGCAGCTCTTAGCCTCTCGTTTCCGGCTTGAGCAGCGACGCCGTCGCCGTGGGCGTAACCGCGCATTGCATTATGGGAAGTTTCCCATAATGACATCACACGTGACGTCACGAGGGTCACGAGTGACCGTGACGTCACTCGGGAAGGTCACGACGAAGGTTACAACCTTCACAGTGACCTTCGTGACCGTCACTCCTGACCTTCGTCGTGGCCTTCACGACGAAAGTCACGACCTTCACATGACCCTCATGACGTCGCGAAGGTCCCGAATGACGTCACGAGGGGGGAGGGAGGGGGACGAAGGGAGGAGGAGAGGAGGAGGATGAAGGATGGGGAGGAGAAGGGGAGGAGGAGAAGGGGAGAAGGAGAGGAGGAGGGGAGGGTACGGAGGATGTGAAGGGCATAGCCTCCTCTCCTCCTCAAGAGCTGCGCTCTAATTCGGCATTACAGGGAATTAATTGTACACGTCTTTCATTTTTTTATGGATCTCTTTTTCCAGCGAGCTATAGCTGCTGATAGTTTCCCCTTGGTTGCTTTAGTCACCTATAGCTTCTTGTATGGTTGGCTATAGATATTTCTAGGGGTTACTCTATGCATTTTTCTAGCCAGCGTGGTATAGCCGCCTATGACGTTTCCTATGTCTTTTTAGCACCCATATTGCCCTCTGCAGGGGCTGGTATAGCTTATTCCATAGCTCGTCCAATGATTCTTTTTGCACATCGTGCTATAGCTTTACATATTGTTACCTTAGCCGCCTATTGGCTTTCCTACGGTCTGACATAGGTTATTATATAACTCGCCCTATCGGTCCCACATTGCTATAGCTGCTTACAGTGTTTCCTGTTTACCGCAATCGTATAAAATGTAAAACAAATTATTTGTTGTCGCTACATCTTAGCAAATAAAAGCGCCGACCTTGTTGCTGGATATAAAAAGAAGTTTGGACGTCTCAAACTTATTTAAAACGTGTAGAACTTAATAAACCTATTTAAAACATGGTCGAAACACCTTAAAAAATCTACTTGCCCACATGCTTGGGAATAGACAGGCAAACAGACATAAGGCATTGTTTTGTAATATCCTAGAAGTTTATTACGCACAGCCTATTCCGTAGACAAGGAGTGCAAAGCAATCAAGAATCGGGGTAATTCTAGGGCAGCATCTATTCTTCCGGCCGCCGAGAGAATAATTTCCCCGAAATTCTACTGGCAGTCGCCTCTCATTGGCGGTGACATTCAGTTCATCGAACGATGTTTCACCTACAGATCGTTTCACAGAGAGCTGAGATTAGCTTTTAATCTAAAATGAGCCACCCCGGATACTATCGCCGCGAAGCGACGTGTCCGGGTGGACCAGGTGGGTTAACGCTTTTGTAACGAGCGCGCTTAAACTGTCGCCTCGAAGTGGCATGAACGGTTGGGTTGAGTCGGTTTACACGTGCCTCAGTTATAGACACCCATCTGTCGTGTCCAGATACTGAAAGAAGTCTGGCAATGCTGGTTCGGCGAGAGACACCATATCAAAAGAGCGGGAAACAAACGTTCACCTCGATCTCGTCTCTTACGCTCTTGGAGGTTCGCACACGGTACACGACATGGTGGCAGCGGTGAGATTCGAGCCGACGCCTCCGAAGAGACTGGCTGGAGTCGGTTTCCGATGGCAGAAAACCAGCCGGGGCCTTCTCAAGCGGGAGATACCGCTGCACAAGCGGGCGAGGCTTCGTTCTTCAACCCGTTCGCCGTTGAAACTCCGGCGAAGCTCGACTTTAGAGACCCAAACGACTGGAGGAGGTGGATCGCACAATGGGAACGCTATCGCATCATCTCCGGGCTCCATCTACGAGACCAAACGACCCAGGTGAACACATTTCTCTACGCTATGGGCCGAGAGGCCGAGGGCGTTATATTTTCACTGAAGCTGTCAGCGGACGAACTAAACGTCTACGATACTGTGAAAGAAAGGTTTGAAGCCCTCTTAATTCATCATACGAACGTCATATTTGAACGGGCAAAGTTTAACATGAGGAAACAAGAAACGCACGAGACAGCGGAGGCATTCATAACAGACTTGCGCAGGATGGCAGACACCTGCGACTACGGAAGCCTCAGGGAAGACCTGATCAGAGATCGGCTGGTCGTGGGCCTCCTAGATAATAAGTTGAGTGAAGAGCTTCAACTTGACGCAAGACTAACGCTACAAGGAGCGATTGCGGTGGCTCGTAACTCCGAAACAGTTAAGCGTCAACAGCATGAACTGCGTGGTCACGAGGCAGCGCGTGCCGACGTCGACGAAGTTCAAAAGCGAGGAGGCCGTTATTGTCCACCGCACCGCGAACATAAAAAGCTACCGACAGCGTCGAAACATCGTGGTCCTGCAGATGGTGTGACGGCACTCTGAGATATAGCAAGACGCAGTGCCCAGCAAAGGGGAAGAAATGCAATAGATGCAGTTCAATAGATGCAAGAAATGCAATAGATGCAAGAAAACTGGCCATTTTCAAGCGGTGTGCATGGTCAGAGACCGTCCAACACATGCACGCTCAAGCAACAATGGGTGACAAAGAAACTCCGCTGTGGAGGAGCTATTCGTGGGACAGGTGCTACACTCAAGGAACGGACGACCATGGACGGTAAGAACCAGAATTGGACAAAAGACGCTGACATTCAAGGTCGTCACCGGTGCAGATGTCACGGTGATTCCCGCCACAGAATATGATGAATGTGCCATGCGTACCCTGACGATGGCCAACAACAAGCTTCTCACGATAGGAAGAGCACACCTCCCCACCCTTGGACAGTTCATCTCGTCAACCCAGTGGAACGACAAGACGACCCAGCAGAACATCTTTGTTGCTGAAGGTCTCCACTTCGCATTACTGGGACGTTCAGCGATTCAAGCACTCAACGTGCTCCCGGCAATGCATGAGATCAGCACTACCAGCAGCCATTGTTCAAAGGAATACGAATCGCTTCTGGAGGATCGTCTGGGAACAATGAAGACGACGTACAAGATCGCACTTCACCCTGATGCCAAGCCCTTTGCGATCACATATCCTCGACGTGTGCCTATCTCAATCCCTCCAAAAGTTCGTCAGGAGATACAGCGAATGCTGGATTTTGGAGGGATCCAACAGGTACAGCACGCAACGGAATGGTGTGCGCCAATGGTAGTCGCAAAAAAAAAGACGACAGCCTGAGGATCTGTGTCGACTACACAGAGCTCAACAACCAGGTCATTCGAGAACGCGTCATTATGCCCACAGTCGTAGAGAACTTGGCAAAGCTCGCTGGAGCGCGTATTTTTAGCAAGCTGAGCGCAGACGCGGGTTACTGGCAGGTTCCCTTGACACCCGAATCCAAGAAACTGACAGCGTTCATCACGCCCGTAGGACGCTTCCAGCTCCAACGGCTGCCATTTGGTATCTCAACAGCACCTGAATTCTTCCAGAAAGAGATGCTCCGATTTGTCGAGGGTATACCAGGTCCAGTATGTCACATGGACGACATATTGGTGTTCGGGACTGACAGGAAAGAACATGACAGGAACCTCGAGCAGGTACTTCAATGTCTACGCAACGCAGGAGCCGCCCTAAGCAAGAACAAATATGTCAAATTGTAAAAAACAAAGTCAAGCTCTTCGGTCACATCGTGGACAGCACAGGCATCACAGCTGACCCACAGAAGACAGCAGCTGTGACCAACATGCCAGTACCTTTAAACCTGAAGAGCTGCGGTCTTTCCTAGAAATGGTCAACCATCTGGCAAAATTCCTTCCCATGACGGCACAAAAGACAAGGCCGCTGAGGGACTTGCTGCACAGCGACGCAAGTTGGTATTGGGGGGAACCACAAGAGAGCGCCTTTCAACAAATCAAGGCCGAACTGAGTACGACTCCGGTCCTCGCTTACTCTAATCCTCAAGCGCAGATCACTCTTTCATCGAATGCGTCATCATGCGGACTTGGGTCTGTACTGCTACAGGAAGACCAAGATGGCAACAGACTTCTTGTGGCTTACGCTTCTCAAGCCATGACGGAAGCGGGACAAAAATACACTCGAGTAGAAAAGGAAGCACTCGCTCTCACATGGGCATGCGAACACTTCCGAATGTACCTACTAAGACTGAGATTTCACGTGGAACTGTACCACAAACCACTGGGACCGTTGTTCTCAACAAAATGACTAGACTAGATGACGCCGGGTGTATCTCGAAACAACCCACTCTTATTTGAACACTTCTCGTTTGAACCCATTCGCAAAACGCCCTTCTCGTTTTAACCTTTCACGTTTCGACCCTTTCTTATTTATACCCGTCTCATTTGAACTCATTCTCATTTGAACCCTTCTCGTCTGAACCCATTCGGAAAACACCCTTCGCGTTTTAACCTTTCGCGTTTCGACCCTTTCTCATTTGAACCCGTTGTCATTTGAACACCGTAGTGAGGTATAGAAAGAAGGAAAAACAGTTGAGGATGAAGGTTGAAGATGAAGCGAAGCGGCACCATCTCTTGCATAGCACATGAAACATATTTCCTTATGCCTGCGTGCCACCCCGAGTCTGTTGACGTAGCTACGTGGTCACATGGTGACGTGGTCTCAAAAGTGCTAGCGCAGATTCGGTACTTCAATTCTCTCCTGTCGCTGTATGTCGTTAAGATGTCGTCGTTTGGAGCGGATGGATCATTGTGCTAGTCGTGTGTTATTGCTTGTAATGGCCAATTCGGATGGTCATTTTCCCTGAAAAAAATATTTTCCCATATCTTCGGCAAGGGCGTTCGCGTGGTGAAAGGCTGGCGAGTGCAAGCTTTTCGGGTTGCGCTTCTCAGGCGTGTACTGGCAATTTACCAGCAGAAGTTTTCCCGAGCTCCAAGAGGTCGGGCAGCTTGTCTGCCAGACTGTATCCGGTATCGTCACATCCGAATCGGGATAGGGAACCAAACGAAACAATGCTCGCTGAGGCGGCAAATAGCGGGTTCGAGTGGCAAACGAAGCCATCGAGACAGGCACCCTTTTGTGCTCTGAGACAAGATAGCAAAAACAACGAAGCGAAAGATAATTTATGTTTCAAAGAAAGTAAAATTTTTGGAAGAATTTATCCAGCCTGAGCAAGGTATGTTTGCTTTGAGACACGGGCTGCATCATACATCACTTTATTTTACAACTCTGTAATAACAAGGTATTACACCGCTGAAAAAGAAAGTATGCATAGTGATGCAGTTTGAAACTTAAACACGCATTACAATTTCAAGGAGGGTGGGTGCAATGAGAAGACTGAGGATTCCAAAAAAGGTACTAGAAAGTTTTAGTAGATCGTTCCGATACCCCCGATAGCCGCGATAACGATACTATGCATGCGCAAGGAAGGCGGTGGCGGAGTATCGGGTATCGTTATCGGAGTCATGGGAACGATCGACAAAAACTCTCTACTAAGAGTAAGCAGAATATGGAAAGCGACGCTAGCAAGCCTCCGTGGCAACAGTTAATCAAAACTCCAGACGAAGTTTATTAAAATTTGACGCGCGTGCGGGCAGCACCACACTGATTTATAGATCTGCCCTTTCATTGATTTTATATTTTAATATTCTGTCAGCTGTACGGACTTGTGGTAATGCCAATATTTTGAAAAGTTTTGTGAAGCCGCCTCTGTTTACACATATCGCAAAGAGTCGTAATTTATGTTGTTGGCGTATGCAGCGTGCTCATGGTACCATAGAATGATCGAAGAAGAAGTTAACAGAGCTCACTCGCGACCCAAAAACGCCTGTTCATTGTACTTTGCATTCGGTTGGAGACGTGATGCGCCGCTGGCGCGTTTTTGGTCGCCGGTGCAACAGGCATGGGCTCGAAGGCAATTAATTACCCAAATTCGCCATAAATACCGCAGAAAGATTGCGAGATCATGATGTTGGATTAATTTGGGTTCGAAATGAGAGAGGTTAAAATGAGAAAAGTCTTTCTGACAATGGTCAAAACCAGAAAGTATGTTTTGAGAAAATTTGAAATGAGAAAGGTTAAAATGAGAAAAGTCGTTTTGAGAAGGGTCAAAACCCGAAAGTTTGTTTTGAGAACGGTTTAAATGAGAAAGGGAGAAACGCGAAAGTTGTTTTGCGCTCGGTTGAAATGAGCAGGTAAAAACGAGAAGGTAGAAATGCGAACGGGTTCAACTGAGAACCACCCGATGACACCACGTCTACAACGCTTGCGGATGAGGGATCCTGGAGAACGACTTCACAATATCTCACACACCAGGCAAGGAGATGCACACCGCCGACGTACTATCGCGGAAGCTCCACACATCCCAAGCAAGCCTCACAGACAAGGAGGAATCCTACATAAAAGAGTATGAACTCTTAGCCCTGGAACTCTTGCCTGTGTCATCTGAACTACTCGACAAACTCAGGTCCGAATAGATTAAGGATGTGACCACGGCACGGATCATGCTCTACTGCAAAAGCCAGTGGCCGGTGCTCATAGACTTGACACCCGAAGCAGGGAAGTACGGGAGCGTGGCATTAGAACTTACCACAGTTCAAGGACTCCTGATGAGGAAAAGCAGACTTGCTATTCCACCTGTAATGCGGCAAGACATTTTCGAACGCCTGCACAGTAGACACCAGGCCATCGTGAGATGTCGAGCCAGGGTAAGGGACTTGGTTTGGTGGCCAGGCATCAGTCAACTGATCCCCGATTACGTCAACCTGTGCCCTACCTGCCAGAAGTTCCGGCAACCAGGTGCAGAACCCATAATCCTGACACCTCTGCCCGAACGCCCATGGCAGGAAATCGGTATGGATCTGTTCCTCTTGGACGGGAAAAACTACTTGGTGGTCATTTACTACTTCTCCAGGTTCTTTGAGCTTAAGCAAGACGACGTCAAAAGACGTCATCGAAGCACTGAGTGAAATATTCGCACGATTTGAAATCCCGGAGGTCATTCGTTCCGACGGTGGACCCCAGTTTGCATCAAGCGAATTCAAGTGCTTTACACACAAGTGGAAAGCGTGAGAAGTAACGTTAAGTCCCTACTATCCTCAAAGCAATGGCGAGGCAGAAGGAGCCGTCCAAACCGTAAAGAACCCGCTTAGGAAGTCCGAGGTCCCTGCACAGGCTCTTCTGGCTCACAGGACTACGCCAGGAAAGGAGGGCTATTTGCCAGCGGAACTGTTGATGGAACGACGACTGAAGTCTACAGTTCCTGTGTCACCGAAGCTTCTGACGCCCAACTGGAAATACACTGCTCGCTATAGGCAGTCTCACAACGTAGTGAAAGCCATAGAGGCAAGCCACTACAACAAGCGTCAAAGAGCAAGAGACAGAGCTGAATTGGCACCGAGATCGGCAGTCTGGATGTACGCAAACGCCGCACACCAAGAAGTGGTGCTACAGCAGACCCGCGAACCACGGTCATACCTGGTGCAGACTGAACATGGTGCATTACGTCGCACTACCAGACATCTGCAGACTGCGAGACAAGACACCACACCCAGTATGGTCGCAGACAAGGGACCACCAGCTTCATCTGGCAGCAATAACGGCCGGGTGACCAGAAGCGGAAGGATCTCTAGAGCACCGGCACGATATAGACAATAGGTTTTAAAAGGGAAGGTGTCGTGTTCAGAGACTGAAAGAAGTCTGGCAACGCTTGTTCGGCGAGAGACGCCATATTAAAAGAGCGGAAAACAAACGTTCACCTCGACCTCGTCTCTTACGTTCTTGGAGGTTCGCGCACGGTACACGACAACCAATATGTCCCTACAGTGTTCAATTCGCGTAATGAATGTTGAAGGAACGTTAGTGGCAACGAAACGTACGTTCATGAAACATGTATCCACGAAAAGTTATCCATGACAGGTGTTTCCACTACATGCCGGGAAATTAAGAAAGTCAGTATTTTACTGGCTGTTGTCACGTGAATTCAAATAGCATCTGGGAGACGACTGCCGGTAGAACTTCGGGGAAATTATTCTCGCTGCTGCCGGGAAAATAGATACTGCATACTCTTAGAGGTAATCCGTAAAAGTACCGGTAGAAAAACGGTGAATCGTATCCAAGAAGTAGATTGCGGTGCACATGTAATGAAAAAAGCGAACTTGAAAGATGCAATCCGAGGTATATGTCGACGCGGGTACTGCAGTAAAACCACACAAACACAAAAACGAAAAGTGCTCCGTGAATATTCAACGCGATGTGGCACAAGCTGTCATTTGCCGAGCCGAACAATGCACGCGTCACAAGAATTTATTGGCCTCTTTGAAGAAATTGCTGGTTGCCGATATAAGCGTAGGACTTTTCGGACCATTTACCACCGAAATCCATGGTAGCCCCTCAGGCCGCAGCAGAAACACAACTAGTTCTGCATGCAGGCATTCCGGGATTGGGAAACTCTACTGCGTTATCCGTCAATCTTTTACCACGTAATCACACTCACAGAGAGCCGAATCAAGTAACAAAAAGCCTACGGTTAATTGGTCCGGCGAGCACGCAACTTCAACCACCCTCTTTGCTTAGAGAGAGAGAGAGAGAGAGAAGAGTAGGAAAGCAGGAGCTCCTTCATGGCCAGAACTCAGAGAGCTGACAAAATGATAATTTTCAGGGAGCATCCCAAGAATGAACACAGCGAGAGGATTTATCACTTGTATCGTCTTGTAAGTTCGTCGCAAAGTTGATACTGATAGTGCAGTGGATGCTCTGTGTGTGGCCTACCAACAAGTGGCCTTCAGGTAGGTGCCGTGCCCTGCCTTATCACCAGCTTGGAGGCTGTGACCAGGTGACCCTAACCGGAGACAAGCTTGGCCTAGAACAGCTTTGCGTCTACTCTGCTTTAAACAGCGAGTGAGCAGGACAGCTACATGAAGTTTAGTTTTGAAAGTTCAAAAGACATCGCCAAGCCCCAAAGTGAATACAAAAAACGGGAAGTATGAATATCCTCTGCTTTACATCGTATAATGCACATTTTAAATTCAAATGCAGAATTAACCGCGACTCCTTTCTGCGCACGATGTCCGGAAATAAATATATATTAACAAGAAATTTAAAATTATGGATACACTTAGATTCCCGTTCTTTAAATTCAGCGGTCAGAATCTTTGCATCCTTGTTGTTTTTATTATTATACTGTTTAAGAAATGATACAGTTTCTTTGCTGCATGTACACGGCCCTTGCAATATATATATATATATATATATATATATATATATTTGTGCTATCATCGGCGTGCTGCGAAATGTATGGTACGGTTTAGGTCGTAATATTTTTTTTTTCATTCGTAGCTTCAATTTATAGGGCTGTCATCAAATAAACAATCTCTGCCAACCACGAGGAGAACACATTGTAGATTTGTGGGCTCGAAGAAGCTCAAACGACTTTAATATCTTATAATAAAATAAAAAAAAATAAAAATCAGCAACAGCGCATTTCTATGGTTGGCTGCAGACCAGTGAAGGGTCGTGCGTCTATAGGAAGAGCAAGTTGTCTGCTTCTAGTGCAGGATATGCCGTGACGTCAGAACAACACCGAGCTCTAATTAAGTTTGATTGAAAGGATAGTGGGTAGACCTCGATGCTAGATGCCTCCAGGTCTACCCACTATTTGTTTCAACACTTGTGCAAGAAGCAGAAGCAACCCTTAGCTGTGCAAGGAGCAGACGAGCCTGCGCGTCGGATAGCTCTGAGGCAATAACTATTGCTGGATACAGGAAATTAAATGGTTGCCTTTCTTTAGCTTTTGGGACAGACCCTTGTCTATAGCTATCTACAAGCAATTAAGTGTCCGCGGGTCTAGAGCTTTAAATACATTGATACTTTTCTCTAGCAGGCTACAGACAACCGAATGGTCAAACCTCTATAGCCTTGGAGATATAAACTTATCTGTAACCGGCTATGGAGCATTTGAATAATTTAATGTGGCTAGTTTCGGATAAATACAGATTTCTATAGCCGTTTAAAGGAAATGTTACGGTTACAAATCTCTAACCTATGTGCCATAAAAAAAAAAAAAAATTTTGTTGAGGGTTTAAAGGGGCACTGACACCCCAAAGGTCGTATTTATTTTTATTGTCTAAAACGATGCAAGTTGCAGTCATAGACACGCAGAAAAAACCGCATCGCGAAAAAAAATTTTCCCGCGCGCGCGCGCGCCTTTTTATTTTTGGCGTTTGATTTTCCCGCCTCTCGCCTCCTCGCTTCTTTTGATCGGTGACGTCAAAAATCAGGAAATTTAGAAGCTTTGTAGGCGACATCTCTATAACATTTAATTACGGCAATCGTAAAACATGTTTTTTAACGCAATTGCGAACGCACTACGGCCCTTCTTTTTGAAATACCAAAAATCGGGAGTTCGTTGTGGTGCCGTCTCCTGGATTTGTATCCTCCAACGGAAAACAGGCGACACCGCTCAAAACCGGTCCGCCGTAACGCCGCCGCTCACTCCTTTCCTCCTCGCTTTGGCAACAGCAGGGAGTGGTGAAAGAAAGTCGACTCTCAGGTCTCCGCGATTTTTGACGTCAAGGCACCGGCGCCGATCGCGCGGGAACTTCGAATTCGGCATTTGGAAATTGTTTTTTTACTTCACAAATACTAAACTCCCAAATTTCAAATTTTGAGGGTAATGTCCCGGCATCGTTTTCAATCGTTTCGGATAATAAAAAAAAATATGATTTTGATGTGTCAGTGCCCCTTTAACTAGTGTCATAATTTTTTTATCGCCGAATATAGAGGGCCATAGACGGTTATAGCTATATGTATGTTTGTCTATAGACATACATAGACTATTTCCCGCGAGAAATGGACGCTTCTATCTAAGATCCTCCAATGTCAGCTATATTATTCTTCAGGGATGGGCAGTATTTCAAATACAAGTATTTGAAATACGTATTTCAAATACTTTGTGTACTTTGCATTTGTATTTAATTACAAATTAGGTAATGTATTTGACGTGTGTATTTAAATACTAAAACGTGGGTATTTCAAATACAATTGTAATTAAATACAATTTTGTGGGCGAAAATACATCCCTTAAATTTATTGTCACTCTCCAGAGCAAGAAGAAAACTACGTTCTGCACTGAATGCAGTGTCTCTCAATCAAGCACAAGCGTTTAGTAACTTTGTGATTACGGTGCTAGTCCAAAGCAAGAATAGTGACGAAATCGACGTTCACGGGCAGACTGCCTAAATAATTAAGTGCCTGTGACAACTTGTGATGCTTTACAGCCTGATTTCCATCCATATTTTTGCCTGGAACATTCTAAATGCGCGGCTCGTCCATATTTTCGTAACTGGTGCGAGTTGCAACAATAAAATATTCTCTAGCTAGTGGTGCGCATCTTGGTCGTCTCGGTTCTTTGTTGGTCTAGGGGTCTCAAACTGATTTGAGTGCGAGGGCCAATTACCCCATCCCCCGAAAGGTCGAGGGCCAACTTAGGGGGGGGGGGGGGAGGGAGGGAGGGAGGGGGGCGGGGCTTAAAGGTCATGCTCTCGCTTTTTTTTTTGTAATCTCCCGGTGTAGGTACTGACATCTTCAGTTTTGCTTTCTTTATACGACTAATTTGGGCCCTTGCCTGATGTGATAACAATAATTAAATGGGCACTGCTCCTAAGAGAGCATTCACACTGCTGTTTTTGTTCACCAATTCACTCGGGAATTATTCAAGCTCTAGATTTCTTTAAAAGAGAAAGAAATCTCTTCATATCACAGTGCTTTGTTTCTAGGGAATTCTTGATAGCAGCAGTCTAAAAAAATAATTGTAGTCGAATGGCGATTTTTTCTGAAGGAAGAAATCTCAAGCTCTTAGCTTTACCTTTGACCATTCCTCTGCTGAGCGAAGTATGTCCTTGAACAAAGTGCTCGCGCTTGGAGCCCCAAAGCGAAATTGTGGTACGGGTGACTAACGTGACAAAATTTGGGGGAAAAAAAAAGAAGACTCAAGGCAAATGAAAGCACAATGGTAACTGTGTGGATACGTTATAAGAGCAGAGCTATGTTTAAGCGAAAATAAATCTGCAACATGATATCATTATAGCGCATGCCATTTCTTGCGCTCAGTGCATGGGAACGAGGGCTCGCAGACCGTCGCCCGCGGGCCGCGTCCCAGCGACTCGTGAGCCGCATGCGGCCCGCGGGCCGCGTGTTTGAGACCCCACTCTATACTAAAATGTAATAAAAAAAAAAGCTGCTTGAAGCTCTGTTTCTTTTTTCACCTATTACGTCCCAGCTGATTACATTTTTTTTGTGATTATATTTCTATTACGTTACTAGAGCCTCGCGCACTAACTCCCGAGTGTGCCATGCGAAATTAAAATGAGATACCCAGAAACCCGTTGCAGAAGCCCTAAAGTCGCTGACGCAAATTTTGAAGAATTTATTTGGAAAAGTACTTGGAGGAGACCGAATACATTTGGTTGTATTTGTATCTTGTATTTAAATGATTTTTTGGAAATGTAATTAGATTTGTAATTAAATACACTTTTGACGAAGTATTTTGTATTTTATTTCGATGCATATCTGCATGTATTTTGCCCATCCCTGTTTTGCTTTCTCTATCGAGGGTCTAGTCGGCGTCTCTATCAGTGTCAACAGGGCCACAAGCAACCAATCAGCGCTACGTATAGTTCCGTCTACGCGCCAGCCCCTCCGGAATGCGCCACTCGCCACGATCGTCGGGCGCAGCTTTCATTTTGCCGGCGCTGTACGAGAAGACCGTGCGCGCGGTGGCAGCCGAACCGAGGCTCCAACGCCGTGGGTGGAGATAGGAGATCCAGCGGCGAGCACACGAGGGCGCAAGCCGCGCGTCCCTCTGCCGCGGGAGGCCGTTTTTAGGGGCGAAGCTCCTTAGGGTCTAGCCTTCCGTCCGTCCGTCCGTCCGTCCGGCGTCCGTGCTAACATAAAAAGAAAAAAAAAATGTTTGCAGTCGACAGGATTCGAACATGTGCGGGGAGACCCCAATGAATTTCTAGTCCAGCGCATTAACCACTCGGCCACGACTGCGGGACGAGTAGGGGGCTCTGAGATGTGGTAGTTACTCAAGAGCTGCGGATGTCATGGATGAAACGTTGCATGTAACCGCTCAACTTCTATACAGGAGAGGGCGCTGCGGTCAAATGCGTTTATAATCGCGTTAAACTTTGCATGCATTGGCTCAACGTTTATAGACGAGAGGGCGCTCCGGTCAAAAACAAGCATTCTCAAAAAGATCCTCTCGCTTTGACCCGTTGCATTTGGCCCTTTCCCGTTTCGTCCTTCGTATTTCAACGCCCCTAATTTGAACCCGTTCTCTTTTCGCCCTTCTCAATTGGCCCTTCTCAAAACAAGCATTCTGAAAAAGATCTTCTCGCTTTGACCCGTTGCATTTGGCCCTTTCCCCTTTCGTCCTTCGTATTTCAACGCCCCTTATTTGAACCCGTTCTCTTTTCGCCCTTCTCACTTGGCCCTTCTCAAAACAAGCATTCTCAAAAAGATCTTCTCGCTTTGACCCGTTGCATTTGGCCCTTTCCCGTTTCGTCCTTCGTAATTCAACGCCCTTCATTTGAGCCCGTTCTCTTTTCGCCCTTCTCACTTGGCCCTTCTCAAAACAAGCATTTTAAAAAAGATCTTCTCGCTTTGACCCGTTGCATTTGGCCCTTTCCCGTTTCGTCCTTCGTATTTCAACGCCCTTCATTTGAGCCCGTTCTCTTTTCGCCCTTCTCACTTGGCCCTTCTCAAAACAAGCATTCTCAAAAAGATCTTCTCGCTTTGACCCGTTGCATTCGGCCCTTTCCCGTTTCGTCCTTCGTAATTCAACGCCCTTCATTTGAGCCCGTTCTCTTTTCGCCCTTCTCACTTGGCCCTTCTCAAAACAAGCATTCTCAAAAAGATCTTCTCGCTTTGAACCGTTGCATTTGGCCCTTTCCCCTTTCGTCCTTCGTATTTCAACGCCCCTTATTTAAACCCGTTCTCTTTTCGCCCTTCTCACTTGGCCCTTCTCAAAACAAGCATTCTCAAAAAGATCTTCTCGCTTTGACCCGTTGCATTTGACCCTTTCCCGTTTCGTCCTTCGTATTTCAACGCCCCTTATTTGAACCCGTTCTCTTTTCGCCCTTCTCACTTGGCCCTTCTCAAAACAACCATTCTCAAAAAGATCTTCTCGCTTTGACCCGTTGCATTTGGCCCTTTCCCGTTTCGTCCTTCGTAATTCAACGCCCTTCATTTGAGCCCGTTCTCTTTTCGCGCTTCTCACTTGGCCCTTCTCAAAACAACCATTCTCAAAAAGATCTTTTCGCTTTGACCCGTTGCATTTGGCCCTTTCCCCTATCGTCCTTCGTATTTCAACGCCCCTTATTTGAACCCGTTCTCTTTTCGCCCTTCTCACTTGGCCCTTCTCAAAACAAGCATTCTCAAAAAGATCTTCTCGCTTTGACCCGTTGCATTTGGCCCTTTCCCCTTTCGTCCTTCGTATTTCAACGCCCCTTATTTGAACCCGTTCTCTTTTCGCCCTTCTCACTTGGCCCTTCTCAAAACAAGCATTCTCAAAAAGATCTTCTCGCTTTGACCCGTTGCATTTGGCCCATTCCCGTTTCGTCCTTATTTAATTCAACGCCCTTCATTTGAGCCCGTTCTCTTTTCGCGCTTCTCACTTGGCCCTTCTCAAAACAAGCATTCTCAAAAAGATCTTTTCGCTTTGACCCGTTGCATTTGGCCCTTTCCCCTTTCGTCCTTCGTATTTCAACGCCCCTTATTTGAACCCGTTCTCTTTTCGCCCTTCTCACTTGGCCCTTCTCAAAACAAGCATTCTCAATAAGATCTTCTCGCTTTGACCCGTTGCATTTGGCCCATTCCCGTTTCGTCCTTATTTAATTCAACGCCCTTCATTTGAGCCCGTTCTCTTTTCGCGCTTCTCACTTGGCCCTTCTCAAAACAACCATTCTCAAAAAGATCTTTTCGCTTTGACCCGTTGCATTTGGCCCTTTCCCGTTTCGTCCTTATTTAATTCAACGCCCTTCATTTGAGCCCGTTCTCTTTTCGCGCTTCTCACTTGGCCCTTCTCAAAACAACCATTCTCAAAAAGATCTTTTCGCTTTGACCCGTTGCATTTGGCCCTTTCCCCTATCGTCCTTCGTATTTCAACGCCCCTTATTTGAACCCGTTCTCTTTTCGCCCTTCTCACTTGGCCCTTCTCAAAACAAGCATTCTCAAAAAGATCTTCTCGCTTTGATCCGTTGCATTTGGCCCTTTCCCGTTTCGTCCTTCGTAATTCAACGCCCCTAATTTGAACCCGTTCTCTTTTCGCCCTTCTCACTTGGCCCTTCTCAAAACAAGCATTCTCAAAAAGATCTCGCTTTGACCTGTTGCATTTGGCCCTTTCCCGTTTCGTCCTTCGTAATTCAACGCCCCTTATTTGAACCCGTTCTCTTTTCGCCCTTCTCACTTGGCCCTTCTCAAAACAAGCATTCTCAAAACGATCTTCTCGCTTTGACCCGTTGCATTTGGCCCTTTCCCGTTTCGTCCTTCGTAATTCAACGCCCCTAATTTGAACCCGTTCTCTTTTCGCCCTTCTCACTTGGCCCTTCTCAAAACAAGCATTCTCAAAAAGATCTCGCTTTGACCTGTTGCATTTGGCCCTTTCCCGTTTCGTCCTTCGTAATTCAACGCCCTTCATTTGAGCCCGTTCTCTTTTCGCGCTTCTCACTTGGCCCTTCTCAAAACAACCATTCTCAAAAAGATCTTTTCGCTTTGACCCGTTGCATTTGGCCCTTTCCCCTATCGTCCTTCGTATTTCAACGCCCCTTATTTGAACCCGTTCTCTTTTCGCCCTTCTCACTTGGCCCTTCTCAAAACAAGCATTCTCAAAAAGATCTTCTCGCTTTGACCCGTTGCATTTGGCCCTTTCCCCTTTCGTCCTTCGTATTTCAACGCCCCTTATTGGAACCCGTTCTCTTTTCGCCCTTCTCACTTGGCCCTTCTCAAAACAAGCATTCTCAAAAAGATCTTCTCGCTTTGACCCGTTGCATTTGGCCCTTTCCCGTTTCGTCCATCGTAATTCAACGCCCTTCATTTGAGCCCGTTCTCTTTTCGCCCTTCTCACTTGGCCCTTCTCAAAACAAGCATTCTCAAAAAGATCTTCTCGCTTTGACCCGTTGCATTTGGCCCTTTCCCGTTTCGTCCTTCGTATTTCAACGCCCTTCATTTGAGCCCGTTCTCTTTTCGCCCTTCTCACTTGGCCCTTCTCAAAACAAGCATTCTCAAAAAGATCTTCTCGCTTTGACCCGTTGCATTTGGCCCTTTCCCGTTTCGTCCTTCGTAATTCAACGCCCTTCATTTGAGCCCGTTCTCTTTTCGCCCTTCTCACTTGGCCCTTCTCAAAACAAGCATTCTCAAAAAGATCTTCTCGCTTTGACCCGTTGCATTTGGCCCTTTCCCCTTTCGTCCTTCGTATTTCAACGCCCCTTATTTGAACCCGTTCTCTTTTCGCCCTTCTCACTTGGCCCTTCTCAAAACAAGCATTCTCAAAAAGATCTTCTCGCTTTGACCCGTTGTATTTGGCCCTTTCCCGTTTCGTCCTTCGTATTTCAACGCCCCTTATTTGAACCCGTTCTCTTTTCGCCCTTCTCACTCAAAACAACCATTCTCAAAAAGATCTTCTCGCTTTGACCCGTTGCATTTGGCCCTTTCCCGTTTCGTCCTTCGTAATTCAACGCCCTTCATTTGAGCCCGTTCTCTTTTCGCGCTTTTCACTTGGCCCTTCTCAAAACAACCATTCTCAAAAAGATCTTTTCGCTTTGACCCGTTGCATTTGGCCCTTTCCCCTATCGTCCTTCGTATTTCAACGCCCCTTATTTGAACCCGTTCTCTTTTCGCCCTTCTCACTTGGCCCTTCTCAAAACAAGCATTCTCAAAAAGATCTTCTCGATTTGACCCGTTGCATTTGGCCCTTTCCCCTTTCGTCCTTCGTATTTCAACGCCCCTTATTTGAACCCGTTCTCTTTTCGCCCTTCTCACTTGGCCCTTCTCAAAACAAGCATTCTCAAAAAGATCTTCTCGCTTTGACCCGTTGCATTTGGCCCATTCCCGTTTCGTCCTTATTTAATTCAACGCCCTTCATTTGAGCCCGTTCTCTTTTCGCGCTTCTCACTTGGCCCTTCTCAAAACAAGCATACTCAAAAAGATCTTTTCGCTTTGACCCGTTGCATTTGGCCCTTTCCCCTTTCGTCCTTCGTATTTCAACGCCCCTTATTTGAACCCGTTCTCTTTTCGCTCTTCTCACTTGGCCCTTCTCAAAACAAGCATTCTCAATAAGATCTTCTCGCTTTGACCCGTTGCATTTGGCCCATTCCCGTTTCGTCCTTATTTAATTCAACGCCCTTCATTTGAGCCCGTTCTCTTTTCGCGCTTCTCACTTGGCCCTTCTCAAATCAACCATTCTCAAAAAGATCTTTTCGCTTTGACCCGTTGCATTTGGCCCTTTCCCGTTTCGTCCTTATTTAATTCAACGCCCTTCATTTGAGCCCGTTCTCTTTTCGCGCTTCTCACTTGGCCCTTCTCAAAACAACCATTCTCAAAAAGATCTTTTCGCTATGACCCGTTGCATTTGGCCCTTTCCCCTATCGTCCTTCGTATTTCAACGCCCCTTATTTGAACCCGTTCTCTTTTCGCCCTTCTCACTTGGCCCTTCTCAAAACAAGCATTCTCAAAAAGATCTTTTCGCTTTGACCCGTTGCATTTGGCCCTTTCCCCTTTCGTCCTTCGTATTTCAACGCCCCTTATTTGAACCCGTTCTCTTTTCGCCCTTCTCACTTGGCCCTTCTCAAAACAAGCATTCTCAAAAAGATCTTCTCGCTTTGCCCCGTTGCATTTGGCCCATTCCCGTTTCGTCCTTATTTAATTCAACGCCCTTCATTTGAGCCCGTTCTCTTTTCGCGCTTCTCACTTGGCCCTTCTCAAAACAACCATTCTCAAAAAGATCTTTTCGCTTTGACCCGTTGCATTTGGCCCTTTCCCGTTTCGTCCTTATTTAATTCAAGGCCCTTCATTTGAGCCCGTTCTCTTTTCGCGCTTCTCACTTGGCCCTTCTCAAAACAACCATTCTCAAAAAGATCTTTTCGCTTTGACCCGTTGCATTTGGCCCTTTCCCGTTTCGTCCTTATTTAATTCAACGCCCTTCATTTGAGCCCGTTCTCTTTTCGCGCTTCTCACTTGGCCCTTCTCAAAACAAGCATTCTCAAAAAGATCTTCTCGCTTTGACCCGTTGCATTTGGCCCTTTCCCGTTTCGTCCTTATTTAATTCAACGCCCTTCATTTGAGCCCGTTCTCTTTTCGCGCTTCTCACTTGGCCCTTCTCAAAACAAGCATTCTCAAAAAGATCTTTTCGCTTTGACCCGTTGCATTTGGCCCTTTCCCGTTTCGTCCTTATTTAATTCAACGCCCTTCATTTGAGCCCGTTCTCTTTTCGCGCTTCTCACTTGGCCCTTCTCAAAACAACCATTCTCAAAAAGATCTTTTCGCTTTGACCCGTTGCATTTGGCCCTTTCCCGTTTCGTCCTTATTTAATTCAACGCCCTTCATTTGAGCCCGTTCTCTTTTCGCGCTTCTCACTTGGCCCTTCTCAAAACAAGCATTCTCAAAAAGATCTTCTCGCTTTGACCCGTTGCATTTGGCCCTTTCCCGTTTCGTCCTTATTTAATTCAACGCCCTTCATTTGAGCCCGTTCTCTTTTCGCGCTTCTCACTTGGCCCTTCTCAAAACAAGCATTCTCAAAAAGATCTTTTCGCTTTGACCCGTTGCATTTGGCCCTTTCCCCTTTCGTCCTTCGTATTTCAACGCCCCTTATTTGAACCCGTTCTCTTTTCGCGCTTCTCACTTGGCCCTTCTCAAAACAACCATTCTCAAAAATATCTTTTCGCTTTGACCCGTTGCATTTGGCCCTTTCCCGTTTCGTCCTTATTTAATTCAACGCCCTTTATTTGAGCCCGTTCTCTTTTCGCGCTTCTCACTTGGCCCTTCTCAAAACAACCATTCTCAAAAAGATCTTTTCGCTTTGACCCGTTGCATTTGGCCCTTTCCCGTTTCGTCCTTATTTAATTCAACGCCCTTCATTTGAGCCCGTTCTCTTTTCGCGCTTCTCACTTGGTCCTTCTCAAAACAACCATTCTCAAAAATATCTTTTCGCTTTGACCCGTTGCATTTGGCCCTTTCCCGTTTCGTCCTTATTTAATTCAACGCCCTTCATTTGAGCCCGTTCTCTTTTCGCGCTTCTCACTTGGCCCTTCTCAAAACAACCATTCTCAAAAAGATCTTTTCGCTTTGACCCGTTGCATTTGGCCCTTTCCCGTTTCGTCCTTATTTAATTCAACGCCCTTCATTTGAGCCCGTTCTCTTTTCGCGCTTCTCACTTGGCCCTTCTCAAAACAAGCATTCTCAAAAAGATCTTCTCGCTTTGACCCGTTGCATTTGGCCCTTTCCCGTTTCGTCCTTATTTAATTCAACGCCCTTCATTTGAGCCCGTTCTCTTTTCGCGCTACTCACTTGGCCCTTCTCAAAACAAGCATTCTCAAAAAGATCTTTTCGCTTTGACCCGTTGCATTTGGCCCTTTCCCGTTTCGTCCTTATTTAATTCAACGCCCTTCATTTGAGCCCGTTCTCTTTTCGCGCTACTCACTTGGCCCTTCTCAAAACAAGTATTCTCAAAAAGATCTTTTCGCTTTGACCCGTTGCATTTGGCCCTTTCCCGTTTCGTCCTTATTTAATTCAACGCCCTTCATTTGAGCCCGTTCTCTTTTCGCGCTACTCACTTGGCCCTTCTCAAAACAACCATTCTCAAAAAGATCTTTTCGCTTTGACCCGTTGCATTTTGCCCTTTCCCGTTTCGTCCTTATTTAATTCAACGCCCTTCATTTGAGCCCGTTCTCTTTTCGCGCTACTCACTTGGCCCTTCTCAAAACAAGTATTCTCAAAAAGATCTTCTCGCTTTCACCCGTTGCATTTGGCCCATTCCCGTTTCGTCCTTATTTAATTCAACGCCCTTCATTTGAGCCCGTTCTCTTTTCGCGCTTCTCACTTGGCCCTTCTCAAAACAAGCATTCTCAAAAAGATCTTTTCGCTTTGACCCGTTGCATTTGGCCCTTTCCCGTTTCGTCCTTATTTAATTCAACGCCCTTCATTTGAGCCCGTTCTCTTTTCGCGCTTCTCACTTGGCCCTTCTCAAAACAACCATTCTCAAAAAGATCTTTTCGCTTTGACCCGTTGCATTTGGCCCTTTCCCGTTTCGTCCTTATTTAATTCAACGCCCTTCATTTGAGCCCGTTCTCTTTTCGCGCTTCTCACTTGGCCCTTCTCAAAACAACCATTCTCAAAAAGATCTTTTCGCTTTGACCCGTTGCATTTGGCCCTTTCCCGTTTCGTCCTTATTTAATTCAACGCCCTTCATTTGAGCCCGTTCTCTTTTCGCGCTTCTCACTTGGGCCTTCTCAAAACAACCATTCTCAAAAAGATCTTTTCGCTTTGACCCGTTGCATTTGGCCCTTTCCCGTTTCGTCCTTATTTAATTCAACGCCCTTCATTTGAGCCCGTTCTCTTTTCGCGCTTCTCACTTGGCCCTTCTCAAAACAACCATTCTCAAAAAGATCTTTTCGCTTTGACCCGTTGCATTTGGCCCTTTCCCGTTTCGTCCTTATTTAATTCAACGCCCTTCATTTGAGCCCGTTCTCTTTTCGCGCTTCTCACTTGGCCCTTCTCAAAACAACCATTCTCAAAAAGATCTTATCGCTTTGACCCGTTGCATTTGGCCCTTTCCCGTTTCGTCCTTATTTAATTCAACGCCCTTCATTTGAGCCCGTTCTCTTTTCGCGCTTCTCACTTGGCCCTTCTCAAAACAACCATTCTCAAAAAGATCTTTTCGCTTTGACCCGTTGCATTTGGCCCTTTCCCGTTTCGTCCTTATTTAATTCAACGCCCTTCATTTGAGCCCGTTCTCTTTTCGCGCTTCTCACTTGGCCCTTCTCAAAACAACCATTCTCAAAAAGATCTTTTCGCTTTGACCCGTTGCATTTGGCCCTTTCCCGTTTCGTCCTTATTTAATTCAACGCCCTTCATTTGAGCCCGTTCTCTTTTCGCGCTTCTCACTTGGGCCTTCTCAAAACAAGCATTCTCAAAAAGATCTTTTCGCTTTGACCCGTTGCATTTGGCCCTTTCCCGTTTCGTCCTTATTTAATTCAACGCCCTTCATTTGAGCCCGTTCTCTTTTCGCGCTTCTCACTTGGCCCTTCTCAAAACAACCATTCTCAAAAAGATCTTTTCGCTTTGACCCGTTGCATTTGGCCCTTTCCCGTTTCGTCCTTATTCAATTCAACGCCCTTCATTTGAGCCCGTTCTCTTTTCGCGCTTCTCACTTGGCCCTTCTCAAAACAACCATTCTCAAAAAGATCTTTTCGCTTTGACCCGTTGCATTTGGCCCTTTCCCGTTTCGTCCTTATTTAATTCAACGCCCTTCATTTGAGCCCGTTCTCTTTTCGCGCTTCTCACTTGGCCCTTCTCAAAACAACCATTCTCAAAAAGATCTTTTCGCTTTGACCCGTTGCATTTGGCCCTTTCCCGTTTCGTCCTTATTTAATTCAACGCCCTTCATTTGAGCCCGTTCTCTTTTCGCGCTTCTCACTTGGCCCTTCTCAAAACAAGCATTCTCAAAAAGATCTTCTCGCTTTGACCCGTTGCATTTGGCCCTTTCCCGTTTCGTCCTTATTTAATTCAACGCCCTTCATTTGAGCCCGTTCTCTTTTCGCGCTTCTCACTTGGCCCTTCTCAAATCAAGCATTCTCAAAAAGATCTTTTCGCTTTGACCCGTTGCATTTGGCCCTTTCCCGTTTCGTCCTTATTTAATTCAACGCCCTTCATTTGAGCCCGTTCTCTTTTCGCGCTTCTCACTTGGCCCTTCTCAAAACAAGTATTCTCAAAAAGATCTTCTCGCTTTGACCCGTTGCATTTGGCCCATTCCCGTTTCGTCCTTATTTAATTCAACGCCCTTCATTTGAGCCCGTTCTCTTTTCGCGCTTCTCACTTGGCCCTTCTCAAAACAAGCATTCTCAAAAAGATCTTCTCGCTTTGACCCGTTGCATTTGGCCCTTTCCCGTTTCGTCCTTATTTAATTCAACGCCCTTCATTTGAGCCCGTTCTCTTTTCGCGCTTCTCACTTGGCCCTTCTCAAAACAAGTATTCTCAAAAAGATCTTCTCGCTTTGACCCGTTGCATTTGGCCCATTCCCGTTTCGTCCTTATTTAATTCAACGCCCTTCATTTGAGCCCGTTCTCTTTTCGCGCTTCTCACTTGGCCCTTCTCAAATCAAGCATTCTCAAAAAGATCTTTTCGCTTTGACCCGTTGCATTTGGCCCATTCCCGTTTCGTCCTTATTTAATTCAACGCCCTTCATTTGAGCCCGTTCTCTTTTCGCGCTTCTCACTTGGCCCTTCTCAAAACAAGTATTCTCAAAAAGATCTTCTCGCTTTGACCCGTTGCATTTGGCCCATTCCCGTTTCGTCCTTATTTAATTCAACGCCCTTCATTTGAGCCCGTTCTCTTTTCGCGCTTCTCACTTGGCCCTTCTCAAAACAAGCATTCTCAAAAAGATCTTCTCGCTTTGACCCGTTGCATTTGGCCCTTTCCCGTTTCGTCCTTATTTAATTCAACGCCCTTCATTTGAGCCCGTTCTCTTTTCGCGCTTCTCACTTGGCCCTTCTCAAAACAAGTATTCTCAAAAAGATCTTCTCGCTTTGACCCGTTGCATTTGGCCCATTCCCGTTTCGTCCTTATTTAATTCAACGCCCTTCATTTGAGCCCGTTCTCTTTTCGCGCTTCTCACTTGGCCCTTCTCAAAACAAGTATTCTCAAAAAGATCTTCTCGCTTTGACCCGTTGCATTTGGCCCATTCCCGTTTCGTCCTTATTTAATTCAACGCCCTTCATTTGAGCCCGTTCTCTTTTCGCGCTTCTCACTTGGCCCTTCTCAAAACAAGTATTCTCAAAAAGATCTTCTCGCTTTGACCCGTTGCATTTGGCCCATTCCCGTTTCGTCCTTATTTAATTCAACGCCCTTCATTTGAGCCCGTTCTCTTTTCGCGCTTCTCACTTGGCCCTTCTCAAAACAAGCATTCTCAAAAAGATCTTCTCGCTTTGACCCGTTGCATTTGGCCCATTCCCGTTTCGTCCTTATTTAATTCAACGCCCTTCATTTGAGCCCGTTCTCTTTTCGCGCTTCTCACTTGGCCCTTCTCAAAACAAGTATTCTCAAAAAGATCTTCTCGCTTTGACCCGTTGCATTTGGCCCATTCCCGTTTCGTCCTTATTTAATTCAACGCCCTTCATTTGAGCCCGTTCTCTTTTCGCGCTTCTCACTTGGCCCTTCTCAAAACAAGTATTCTCAAAAAGATCTTCTCGCTTTGACCCGTTGCATTTGGCCCATTCCCGTTTCGTCCTTATTTAATTCAACGCCCTTCATTTGAGCCCGTTCTCTTTTCGCGCTTCTCACTTGGCCCTTCTCAAAACAAGTATTCTCAAAAAGATCTTCTCGCTTTGACCCGTTGCATTTGGCCCATTCCCGTTTCGTCCTTATTTAATTCAACGCCCTTCATTTGAGCCCGTTCTCTTTTCGCGCTTCTCACTTGGCCCTTCTCAAAACAAGTATTCTCAAAAAGATCTTCTCGCTTTGACCCGTTGCATTTGGCCCATTCCCGTTTCGTCCTTATTTAATTCAACGCCCTTCATTTGAGCCCGTTCTCTTTTCGCGCTTCTCACTTGGCCCTTCTCAAATCAAGCATTCTCAAAAAGATCTTTTCGCTTTGACCCGTTGCATTTGGCCCTTTCCCGTTTCGTCCTTATTTAATTCAACGCCCTTCATTTGAGCCCGTTCTCTTTTCGCGCTTCTCACTTGGGCCTTCTCAAAACAACCATTCTCAAAAAGATCTTTTCGCTTTGACCCGTTGCATTTGGCCCTTTCCCGTTTCGTCCTTATTTAATTCAACGCCCTTCATTTGAGCCCGTTCTCTTTTCGCGCTTCTCACTTGGCCCTTCTCAAAACAAGCATTCTCAAAAAGATCTTTTCGCTTTGACCCGTTGCATTTGGCCCTTTCCCGTTTCGTCCTTATTTAATTCAACGCCCTTCATTTGAGTCCGTTCTCTTTTCGCGCTTCTCACTTGGCCCTTCTCAAAACAACCATTCTCAAAAAGATCTTTTCGCTTTGACCCGTTGCATTTGGCCCTTTCCCGTTTCGTCCTTATTTAATTCAACGCCCTTCCTTTGAGCCCGTTCTCTTTTCGCGCTTCTCACTTGGCCCTTCTCAAAACAAGCATTCTCAAAAAGATCTTCTCGCTTTGACCCGTTGCATTTGGCCCTTTCCCGTTTCGTCCTTATTTAATTCAACGCCCTTCATTTGAGCCCGTTCTCTTTTCGCCCTTCTCACTTGGCCCTTCTCAAAACGAGTATTCTCAAAAAGATCTTTTCGCTTTGACCCGTTGCATTTGGCCCTTTCCCCTTTCGTCCTTCGTATTTCAACGCCCCTTATTTGAACCCGTTCTCTTTTCGCCCTTCTCACTTGGCCCTTCTCAAAACAAGCATTCTCAAAAAGATCTTCTCGCTTTGACCCGTTGCATTTGGCCCTTTCCCGTTTCGTCCTTATTTAATTCAACGCCCTTCATTTGAGCCCGTTCTCTTTTCGCGCTTCTCACTTGGCCCTTCTCAAAACAACCATTCTCAAAAAGATCTTTTCGCTTTGACCCGTTGCATTTGGCCCTTTCCCGTTTCGTCCTTATTTAATTCAACGCCCTTCATTTGAGCCCGTTCTCTTTTCGCGCTTCTCACTTGGCCCTTCTCAAAACAACCATTCTCAAAAAGACATTTTCGCTTTGACCCGTTGCATTTGGCCCTTTCCCGTTTCGTCCTTATTTAATTCAACGCCCTTCATTTGAGCCCGTTCTCTTTTCGCGCTTCTCGCTTGGCCCTTCTCAAAACAAGCATTCTCAAAAATATCTTTTCGCTTTGACCCGTTGCATTTGGCCCTTTCCCCTATCGTCCTTCGTATTTCAACGCCCCTTATTTGAACCCGTTCTCTTTTCGCCCTTCTCACTTGGCCCTTCTCAAAACAAGCATTCTCAAAAAGATCTTCTCGCTTTGACCCGTTGCATTTGGCCCATTCCCGTTTCGTCCTTATTTAATTCAACGCCCTTCATTTGAGCCCGTTCTCTTTTCGCGCTTCTCACTTGGCCCTTCTCAAAACAACCATTCTCAAAAAGATCTTTTCGCTTTGACCCGTTGCATTTGGCCCTTTCCCGTTTCGTCCTTATTTAATTCAACGCCCTTCATTTGAGCCCGTTCTCTTTTCGCGCTTCTCACTTGGCCCTTCCCAAAACAACCATTCTCAAAAAGATCTTTTCGCTTTGACCCGTTGCATTTGGCCCTTTCCCCTATCGTCCTTCGTATTTCAACGCCCCTTATTTGAACCCGTTCTCTTTTCGCCCTTCTCACTTGGCCCTTCTCAAAACAAGCATTCTCAAAAAGATCTTCTCGCTTTGACCCGTTGCATTTGGCCCTTTCCCCTTTCGTCCTTCGTATTTCAACGCCCCTTATTTGAACCCGTTCTCTTTTCGCCCTTCTCACTTGGCCCTTCTCAAAACAAGCATTCTCAAAAAGATCTTCTCGCTTTGACCCGTTGCATTTGGCCCATTCCCGTTTCGTCCTTATTTAATTCAACGCCCTTCATTTGAGCCCGTTCTCTTTTCGCGCTTCTCACTTGGCCCTTCTCAAAACAAGCATTCTCAAAAAGATCTTTTCGCTTTGACCCGTTGCATTTGGCCCTTTCCCCTTTCGTCCTTCGTATTTCAACGCCCCTTATTTGAACCCGTTCTCTTTTCGCCCTTCTCACTTGGCCCTTCTCAAAACAAGCATTCTCAAAAAGATCTTCTCGCTTTGACCCGTTGCATTTGGCCCATTCCCGTTTCGTCCTTATTTAATTCAACGCCCTTCATTTGAGCCCGTTCTCTTTTCGCGCTTCTCACTTGGCCCTTCTCAAAACAACCATTCTCAAAAAGATCTTTTCGCTTTGACCCGTTGCATTTGGCCCTTTCCCGTTTCGTCCTTATTTAATTCAACGCCCTTCATTTGAGCCCGTTCTCTTTTCGCGCTTCTCACTTGGCCCTTCTCAAAACAACCATTCTCAAAAAGATCTTTTCGCTTTGACCCGTTGCATTTGGCCCTTTCCCCTATCGTCCTTCGTATTTGAACGCCCCTTATTTGAACCCGTTCTCTTTTCGCCCTTCTCACTTGGCCCTTCTCAAAACAAGCATTCTCAAAAAGATCTTTTCGCTTTGACCCGTTGCATTTGGCCCTTTCCCCTTTCGTCCTTCGTATTTCAACGCCCCTTATTTGAACCCGTTCTCTTTTCGCCCTTCTCACTTGGCCCTTCTCAAAACAAGCATTCTCAAAAAGATCTTCTCGCTTTGACCCGTTGCATTTGGCCCATTCCCGTTTCGTCCTTATTTAATTCAACGCCCTTCATTTGAGCCCGTTCTCTTTTCGCGCTTCTCACTTGGCCCTTCTCAAAACAACCATTCTCAAAAAGATCTTTTCGCTTTGACCCGTTGCATTTGGCCCTTTCCCGTTTCGTCCTTATTTAATTCAAGGCCCTTCATTTGAGCCCGTTCTCTTTTCGCCCTTCTCACTTGGCCCTTCTCAAAACGAGTATTCTCAAAAAGATCTTTTCGCTTTGACCCGTTGCATTTGGCCCTTTCCCCTTTCGTCCTTCGTATTTCAACGCCCCTTATTTGAACCCGTTCTCTTTTCGCCCTTCTCACTTGGCCCTTCTCAAAACAAGCATTCTCAAAAAGATCTTCTCGCTTTGACCCGTTGCATTTGGCCCTTTCCCGTTTCGTCCTTATTTAATTCAACGCCCTTCATTTGAGCCCGTTCTCTTTTCGCGCTTCTCACTTGGCCCTTCTCAAAACAACCATTCTCAAAAAGATCTTTTCGCTTTGACCCGTTGCATTTGGCCCTTTCCCGTTTCGTCCTTATTTAATTCAACGCCCTTCATTTGAGCCCGTTCTCTTTTCGCGCTTCTCACTTGGCCCTTCTCAAAACAACCATTCTCAAAAAGACATTTTCGCTTTGACCCGTTGCATTTGGCCCTTTCCCGTTTCGTCCTTATTTAATTCAACGCCCTTCATTTGAGCCCGTTCTCTTTTCGCGCTTCTCGCTTGGCCCTTCTCAAAACAAGCATTCTCAAAAATATCTTTTCGCTTTGACCCGTTGCATTTGGCCCTTTCCCCTATCGTCCTTCGTATTTCAACGCCCCTTATTTGAACCCGTTCTCTTTTCGCCCTTCTCACTTGGCCCTTCTCAAAACAAGCATTCTCAAAAAGATCTTCTCGCTTTGACCCGTTGCATTTGGCCCATTCCCGTTTCGTCCTTATTTAATTCAACGCCCTTCATTTGAGCCCGTTCTCTTTTCGCGCTTCTCACTTGGCCCTTCTCAAAACAACCATTCTCAAAAAGATCTTTTCGCTTTGACCCGTTGCATTTGGCCCTTTCCCGTTTCGTCCTTATTTAATTCAACGCCCTTCATTTGAGCCCGTTCTCTTTTCGCGCTTCTCACTTGGCCCTTCCCAAAACAACCATTCTCAAAAAGATCTTTTCGCTTTGACCCGTTGCATTTGGCCCTTTCCCCTATCGTCCTTCGTATTTCAACGCCCCTTATTTGAACCCGTTCTCTTTTCGCCCTTCTCACTTGGCCCTTCTCAAAACAAGCATTCTCAAAAAGATCTTCTCGCTTTGACCCGTTGCATTTGGCCCTTTCCCCTTTCGTCCTTCGTATTTCAACGCCCCTTATTTGAACCCGTTCTCTTTTCGCCCTTCTCACTTGGCCCTTCTCAAAACAAGCATTCTCAAAAAGATCTTCTCGCTTTGACCCGTTGCATTTGGCCCATTCCCGTTTCGTCCTTATTTAATTCAACGCCCTTCATTTGAGCCCGTTCTCTTTTCGCGCTTCTCACTTGGCCCTTCTCAAAACAAGCATTCTCAAAAAGATCTTTTCGCTTTGACCCGTTGCATTTGGCCCTTTCCCCTTTCGTCCTTCGTATTTCAACGCCCCTTATTTGAACCCGTTCTCTTTTCGCCCTTCTCACTTGGCCCTTCTCAAAACAAGCATTCTCAAAAAGATCTTCTCGCTTTGACCCGTTGCATTTGGCCCATTCCCGTTTCGTCCTTATTTAATTCAACGCCCTTCATTTGAGCCCGTTCTCTTTTCGCGCTTCTCACTTGGCCCTTCTCAAAACAACCATTCTCAAAAAGATCTTTTCGCTTTGACCCGTTGCATTTGGCCCTTTCCCGTTTCGTCCTTATTTAATTCAACGCCCTTCATTTGAGCCCGTTCTCTTTTCGCGCTTCTCACTTGGCCCTTCTCAAAACAACCATTCTCAAAAAGATCTTTTCGCTTTGACCCGTTGCATTTGGCCCTTTCCCCTATCGTCCTTCGTATTTGAACGCCCCTTATTTGAACCCGTTCTCTTTTCGCCCTTCTCACTTGGCCCTTCTCAAAACAAGCATTCTCAAAAAGATCTTTTCGCTTTGACCCGTTGCATTTGGCCCTTTCCCCTTTCGTCCTTCGTATTTCAACGCCCCTTATTTGAACCCGTTCTCTTTTCGCCCTTCTCACTTGGCCCTTCTCAAAACAAGCATTCTCAAAAAGATCTTCTCGCTTTGACCCGTTGCATTTGGCCCATTCCCGTTTCGTCCTTATTTAATTCAACGCCCTTCATTTGAGCCCGTTCTCTTTTCGCGCTTCTCACTTGGCCCTTCTCAAAACAACCATTCTCAAAAAGATCTTTTCGCTTTGACCCGTTGCATTTGGCCCTTTCCCGTTTCGTCCTTATTTAATTCAAGGCCCTTCATTTGAGCCCGTTCTCTTTTCGCGCTTCTCACTTGGCCCTTCTCAAAACAACCATTCTCAAAAAGATCTTTTCGCTTTGACCCGTTGCATTTGGCCCTTTCCCGTTTCGTCCTTATTTAATTCAACGCCCTTCATTTGAGCCCGTTCTCTTTTCGCGCTTCTCACTTGGCCCTTCTCAAAACAAGCATTCTCAAAAAGATCTTCTCGCTTTGACCCGTTGCATTTGGCCCTTTCCCGTTTCGTCTTTATTTAATTCAACGCCCTTCATTTGAGCCCGTTCTCTTTTCGCGCTTCTCACTTGGCCCTTCTCAAAACAACCATTCTCAAAAAGATCTTTTCGCTTTGACCCGTTGCATTTGGCCCTTTCCCCTTTCGTCCTTATTTAATTCAACGCCCTTCATTTGAGCCCGTTTTCTTTTCGCGCTTCTCACTTGGCCCTTCTCAAAACAACCATTCTCAAAAAGATCTTTTCGCTTTGACCCGTTGCATTTGGCCCTTTCCCCTATCGTCCTTCGTATTTCAACGCCCCTTATTTGAACCCGTTCTCTTTTCGCCCTTCTCACTTGGCCCTTCTCAAAACAAGCATTCTCAAAAAGATCTTCTCGCTTTGATCCGTTGCATTTGGCCCTTTCCCGTTTCGTCCTTCGTAATTCAACGCCCCTAATTTGAACCCGTTCTCTTTTCGCCCTTCTCACTTGGCCCTTCTCAAAACAAGCATTCTCAAAAAGATCTCGCTTTGACCTGTTGCATTTGGCCCTTTCCCGTTTCGTCCTTCGTAATTCAACGCCCCTTATTTGAACCCGTTCTCTTTTCGCCCTTCTCACTTGGCCCTTCTCAAAACAAGCATTCTCAAAACGATCTTCTCGCTTTGACCCGTTGCATTTGGCCCTTTCCCGTTTCGTCCTTCGTAATTCAACGCCCCTAATTTGAACCCGTTCTCTTTTCGCCCTTCTCACTTGGCCCTTCTCAAAACAAGCATTCTCAAAAAGATCTCGCTTTGACCTGTTGCATTTGGCCCTTTCCCGTTTCGTCCTTCGTATTTCAACGCCCCTTATTTGAACCCGTTCTCTTTTCGCCCTTCTCACTTGGCCCTTCTCAAAGCAAGCATTCTCAAAAAGATCTCGCTTTGGCGCGTTGCATTTGGCCCTTTCCCGTTTCGTCCTTCGTATTTCAACGCCCCTTATTTGAACCCGTTCTCTTTTCGCCCTTCTCACTTGGCCCTTCTCAAAACAACCATTCTCAAAAAGATCTTCTCGCTTTGACCCGTTGCATTTGGCCCTTTCCCGTTTCGTCCTTCGTAATTCAACGCCCTTCATTTGAGCCCGTTCTCTTTTCGCGCTTCTCACTTGGCCCTTCTCAAAACAACCATTCTCAAAAAGATCTTTTCGCTTTGACCCGTTGCATTTGGCCCTTTCCCCTATCGTCCTTCGTATTTCAACGCCCCTTATTTGAACCCGTTCTCTTTTCGCCCTTCTCACTTGGCCCTCCTCAAAACAAGCATTCTCAAAAAGATCTTCTCGCTTTGACCCGTTGCATTTGGCCCTTTCCCCTTTCGTCCTTCGTATTTCAACGCCCCTTATTTGAACCCGTTCTCTTTTCGCCCTTCTCACTTGGCCCTTCTCAAAACAAGCATTCTCAAAAAGATCTTCTCGCTTTGACCCGTTGCATTTGGCCCTTTCCCGTTTCGTCCTTCGTAATTCAACGCCCTTCATTTGAGCCCGTACTCTTTTCGCCCTTCTCACTTGGCCCTTCTCAAAACAAGCATTCTCAAAAAGATCTTCTCGCTTTGACCCGTTGCATTTGGCCCTTTCCCGTTTCGTCCTTCGTATTTCAACGCCCTTCATTTGAGCCCGTTCTCTTTTCGCCCTTCTCACTTGGCCCTTCTCAAAACAAGCATTCTCAAAAAGATCTTCTCGCTTTGACCCGTTGCATTTGGCCCTTTCCCGTTTCGTCCTTCGTAATTCAACGCCCTTCATTTGAGCCCGTTCTCTTTTCGCCCTTCTCACTTGGCCCTTCTCAAAACAAGCATTCTCAAAAAGATCTTCTCGCTTTGACCCGTTGCATTTGGCCCTTTCCCCTTTCGTCCTTCGTATTTCAACGCCCCTTATTTGAACCCGTTCTCTTTTCGCCCTTCTCACTTGGCCCTTCTCAAAACAAGCATTCTCAAAAAGATCTCCTCGCTTTGACCCGTTGCATTTGGCCCTTTCCCGTTTCGTCCTTCGTATTTCAACGCCCCTTATTTGAACCCGTTCTCTTTTCGCCCTTCTCACTTGGCCCTTCTCAAAACAACCATTCTCAAAAAGATCTTCTCGCTTTGACCCGTTGCATTTGGCCCTTTCCCGTTTCGTCCTTCGTAATTCAACGCCCTTCATTTGAGCCCGTTCTCTTTTCGCGCTTCTCACTTGGCCCTTCTCAAAACAACCATTCTCAAAAAGATCTTTTCGCTTTGACCCGTTGCATTTGGCCCTTTCCCCTATCGTCCTTCGTATTTCAACGCCCCTTATTTGAACCCGTTCTCTTTTCGCCCTTCTCACTTGGCCCTTCTCAAAACAAGCATTCTCAAAAAGATCTTCTCGCTTTGACCCGTTGCATTTGGCCCTTTCCCCTTTCGTCCTTCGTATTTCAACGCCCCTTATTTGAACCCGTTCTCTTTTCGCCCTTCTCACTTGGCCCTTCTCAAAACAAGCATTCTCAAAAAGATCTTCTCGCTTTGACCCGTTGCATTTGGCCCATTCCCGTTTCGTCCTTATTTAATTCAACGCCCTTCATTTGAGCCCGTTCTCTTTTCGCGCTTCTCACTTGGCCCTTCTCAAAACAAGCATTCTCAAAAAGATCTTTTCGCTTTGACCCGTTGCATTTGGCCCTTTCCCCTTTCGTCCTTCGTATTTCAACGCCCCTTATTTGAACCCGTTCTCTTTTCGCCCTTCTCACTTGGCCCTTCTCAAAACAAGCATTCTCAATAAGATCTTCTCGCTTTGACCCGTTGCATTTGGCCCATTCCCGTTTCGTCCTTATTTAATTCAACGCCCTTCATTTGAGCCCGTTCTCTTTTCGCGGTTCTCACTTGGCCCTTCTCAAAACAACCATTCTCAAAAAGATCTTTTCGCTTTGACCCGTTGCATTTGGCCCTTTCCCGTTTCGTCCTTATTTAATTCAACGCCCTTCATTTGAGCCCGTTCTCTTTTCGCGCTTCTCACTTGGCCCTTCTCAAAACAACCATTCTCAAAAAGATCTTTTCGCTATGACCCGTTGCATTTGGCCCTTTCCCCTATCGTCCTTCGTATTTCAACGCCCCTTATTTGAACCCGTTCTCTTTTCGCCCTTCTCACTTGGCCCTTCTCAAAACAAGCATTCTCAAAAAGATCTTTTCGCTTTGACCCGTTGCATTTGGCCCTTTCCCCTTTCGTCCTTCGTATTTCAACGCCCCTTATTTGAACCCGTTCTCTTTTCGCCCTTCTCACTTGGCCCTTCTCAAAACAAGCATTCTCAAAAAGATCTTCTCGCTTTGACCCGTTGCATTTGGCCCATTCCGTTTCGTCCTTATTTAATTCAACGCCCTTCATTTGAGCCCGTTCTCTTTTCGCGCTTCTCACTTGGCCCTTCTCAAAACAACCATTCTCAAAAAGATCTTTTCGCTTTGACCCGTTGCATTTGGCCCTTTCCCGTTTCGTCCTTATTTAATTCAAGGCCCTTCATTTGAGCCCGTTCTCTTTTCGCGCTTCTCACTTGGCCCTTCTCAAAACAACCATTCTCAAAAAGATCTTTTCGCTTTGACCCGTTGCATTTGGCCCTTTCCCGTTTCGTCCTTATTTAATTCAACGCCCTTCATTTGAGCCCGTTCTCTTTTCGCGCTTCTCACTTGGCCCTTCTCAAAACAAGCATTCTCAAAAAGATCTTCTCGCTTTGACCCGTTGCATTTGGCCCTTTCCCGTTTCGTCCTTATTTAATTCAACGCCCTTCATTTGAGCCCGTTCTCTTTTCGCGCTTCTCACTTGGCCCTTCTCAAAACAAGCATTCTCAAAAAGATCTTTTCGCTTTGACCCGTTGCATTTGGCCCTTTCCCGTTTCGTCCTTATTTAATTCAACGCCCTTCATTTGAGCCCGTTCTCTTTTCGCGCTTCTCACTTGGCCCTTCTCAAAACAACCATTCTCAAAAAGATCTTTTCGCTTTGACCCGTTGCATTTGGCCCTTTCCCGTTTCGTCCTTATTTAATTCAACGCCCTTCATTTGAGCCCGTTCTCTTTTCGCACTTCTCACTTGGCCCTTCTCAAAACAAGCATTCTCAAAAAGATCTTCTCGCTTTGACCCGTTGCATTTGGCCCTTTCCCGTTTCGTCCTTATTTAATTCAACGCCCTTCATTTGAGCCCGTTCTCTTTTCGCGCTTCTCACTTGGCCCTTCTCAAAACAAGCATTCTCAAAAAGATCTTTTCGCTTTGACCCGTTGCATTTGGCCCTTTCCCCTTTCGTCCTTCGTATTTCAACGCCCCTTATTTGAACCCGTTCTCTTTTCGCCCTTCTCACTTGGCCCTTCTCAAAACAAGTATTCTCAAAAAGATCTTCTCGCTTTGACCCGTTGCATTTGGCCCATTCCCGTTTCGTCCTTATTTAATTCAACGCCCTTCATTTGAGCCCGTTCTCTTTTCGCGCTTCTCACTTGGCCCTTCTCAAAACAAGCATTCTCAAAAAGATCTTTTCGCTTTGACCCGTTGCATTTGGCCCTTTCCCGTTTCGTCCTTATTTAATTCAACGCCCTTCATTTGAGCCCGTTCTCTTTTCGCGCTTCTCACTTGGCCCTTCTCAAAACAAGCATTCTCAAAAAGATCTTTTCGCTTTGACCCGTTGCATTTGGCCCTTTCCCGTTTCGTCCTTATTTAATTCAACGCCCTTCATTTGAGCCCGTTCTCTTTTCGCGCTTCTCACTTGGCCCTTCTCAAAACAACCATTCTCAAAAAGATCTTTTCGCTTTGACCCGTTGCATTTGGCCCTTTCCCGTTTCGTCCTTATTTAATTCAACGCCCTTCATTTGAGCCCGTTCTCTTTTCGCGCTTCTCACTTGGCCCTTCTCAAAACAACCATTCTCAAAAAGATCTTTTCGCTTTGACCCGTTGCATTTGGCCCTTTCCCGTTTCGTCCTTATTTAATTCAACGCCCTTCATTTGAGCCCGTTCTCTTTTCGCGCTTCTCACTTGGCCCTTCTCAAAACAACCATTCTCAAAAAGATCTTTTCGCTTTGACCCGTTGCATTTGGCCCTTTCCCGTTTCGTCCTTATTTAATTCAACGCCCTTCATTTGAGCCCGTTCTCTTTTCGCGCTTCTCACTTGGGCCTTCTCAAAACAACCATTCTCAAAAAGATCTTTTCGCTTTGACTCGTTGCATTTGGCCCTTTCCCGTTTCGTCCTTATTTAATTCAACGCCCTTCATTTGAGCCCGTTCTCTTTTCGCGCTTCTCACTTGGCCCTTCTCAAAACAACCATTCTCAAAAAGATCTTTTCGCTTTGACCCGTTGCATTTGGCCCTTTCCCGTTTCGTCCTTATTTAATTCAACGCCCTTCATTTGAGCCCGTTCTCTTTTCGCGCTTCTCACTTGGCCCTTCTCAAAACAACCATTCTCAAAAAGATCTTTTCGCTTTGACCCGTTGCATTTGGCCCTTTCCCGTTTCGTCCTTATTTAATTCAACGCCCTTCGTTTGAGCCCGTTCTCTTTTCGCGCTTCTCACTTGGGCCTTCTCAAAACAAGCATTCTCAAAAAGATCTTTTCGCTTTGACCCGTTGCATTTGGCCCTTTCCCGTTTCGTCCTTATTTAATTCAACGCCCTTCATTTGAGCCCGTTCTCTTTTCGCGCTTCTCACTTGGCCCTTCTCAAAACAACCATTCTCAAAAAGATCTTTTCGCTTTGACCCGTTGCATTTGGCCCTTTCCCGTTTCGTCCTTATTTAATTCAACGCCCTTCATTTGAGCCCGTTCTCTTTTCGCGCTTCTCACTTGGCCCTTCTCAAAACAACCATTCTCAAAAAGATCTTTTCGCTTTGACCCGTTGCATTTGGCCCTTTCCCGTTTCGTCCTTATTTAATTCAACGCCCTTCATTTGAGCCCGTTCTCTTTTCGCGCTTCTCACTTGGCCCTTCTCAAAACAACCATTCTCAAAAAGATCTTTTCGCTTTGACCCGTTGCATTTGGCCCTTTCCCGTTTCGTCCTTATTTAATTCAACGCCCTTCATTTGAGCCCGTTCTCTTTTCGCGCTTCTCACTTGGCCCTTCTCAAAACAAGCATTCTCAAAAAGATCTTCTCGCTTTGACCCGTTGCATTTGGCCCTTTCCCGTTTCGTCCTTATTTAATTCAACGCCCTTCATTTGAGCCCGTTCTCTTTTCGCGCTTCTCACTTGGCCCTTCTCAAAACAAGTATTCTCAAAATGATCTTCTCGCTTTGACCCGTTGCATTTGGCCCATTCCCGTTTCGTCCTTATTTAATTCAACGCCCTTCATTTGAGCCCGTTCTCTTTTCGCGCTTCTCACTTGGCCCTTCTCAAAACAAGCATTCTCAAAAAGATCTTTTCGCTTTGACCCGTTGCATTTGGCCCTTTCCCGTTTCGTCCTTATTTAATTCAACGCCCTTCATTTGAGCCCGTTCTCTTTTCGCGCTTCTCACTTGGGCCTTCTCAAAACAACCATTCTCAAAAAGATCTTTTCGCTTTGACCCGTTGCATTTGGCCCTTTCCCGTTTCGTCCTTATTTAACTCAACGCCCTTCATTTGAGCCCGTTCTCTTTTCGCGCTTCTCACTTGGCCCTTCTCAAAACAAGCATTCTCAAAAAGATCTTTTCGCTTTGACCCGTTGCATTTGGCCCTTTCCCGTTTCGTCCTTATTTAATTCAACGCCCTTCATTTGAGCCCGTTCTCTTTTCGCGCTTCTCACTTGGCCCTTCTCAAAACAACCATTCTCAAAAAGATCTTTTCGCTTTGACCCGTTGCATTTGGCCCTTTCCCGTTTCGTCCTTATTTAATTCAACGCCCTTCCTTTGAGCCCGTTCTCTTTTCGCGCTTCTCACTTGGCCCTTCTCAAAACAAGCATTCTCAAAAAGATCTTCTCGCTTTGACCCGTTGCATTTGGCCCTTTCCCGTTTCGTCCTTATTTAATTCAACGCCCTTCATTTGAGCCCGTTCTCTTTTCGCCCTTCTCACTTGGCCCTTCTCAAAACGAGCATTCTCAAAAAGATCTTTTCGCTTTGACCCGTTGCATTTGGCCCTTTCCCGTTTCGTCCTTATTTAATTCAACGCCCTTCATTTGAGCCCGTTCTCTTTTCGCGCTTCTCACTTGGGCCTTCTCAAAACAACCATTCTCAAAAAGATCTTTTCGCTTTGACCCGTTGCATTTGGCCCTTTCCCGTTTCGTCCTTATTTAATTCAACGCCCTTCATTTGAGCCCGTTCTCTTTTCGCGCTTCTCACTTGGCCCTTCTCAAAACAAGCATTCTCAAAAAGATCTTTTCGCTTTGACCCGTTGCATTTGGCCCTTTCCCGTTTCGTCCTTATTTAATTCAACGCCCTTCATTTGAGCCCGTTCTCTTTTCGCGCTTCTCACTTGGCCCTTCTCAAAACAACCATTCTCAAAAAGATCTTTTCGCTTTGACCCGTTGCATTTGGCCCTTTCCCGTTTCGTCCTTATTTAATTCAACGCCCTTCCTTTGAGCCCGTTCTCTTTTCGCGCTTCTCACTTGGCCCTTCTCAAAACAACCATTCTCAAAAAGATCTTTTCGCTTTGACCCGTTGCATTTGGCCCTTTCCCGTTTCGTCCTTATTTAATTCAACGCCCTTCCTTTGAGCCCGTTCTCTTTTCGCGCTTCTCACTTGGCCCTTCTCAAAACAAGCATTCTCAAAAAGATCTTTTCGCTTTGACCCGTTGCATTTGGCCCTTTCCCGTTTCGTCCTTATTTAATTCAACGCCCTTCATTTGAGCCCGTTCTCTTTTCGCGCTTCTCACTTGGCCCTTCTCAAAACAAGCATTCTCAAAAAGATCTTTTCGCTTTGACCCGTTGCATTTGGCCCTTTCCCGTTTCGTCCTTATTTAATTCAACGCCCTTCATTTGAGCCCGTTCTCTTTTCGCCCTTCTCACTTGGCCCTTCTCAAAACAAGTATTCTCAAAATGATCTTCTCGCTTTGACCCGTTGCATTTGGCCCATTCCCGTTTCGTCCTTATTTAATTCAACGCCCTTCATTTGAGCCCGTTCTCTTTTCGCGCTTCTCACTTGGCCCTTCTCAAAACAAGCATTCTCAAAAAGATCTTTTCGCTTTGACCCGTTGCATTTGGCCCTTTCCCGTTTCGTCCTTATTTAATTCAACGCCCTTCATTTGAGCCCGTTCTCTTTTCGCCCTTCTCACTTGGCCCTTCTCAAAACAAGCATTCTCAAAAAGATCTTCTCGCTTTGACCCGTTGCATTTGGCCCTTTCCCGTTTCGTCCTTATTTAATTCAACGCCCTTCCTTTGAGCCCGTTCTCTTTTCGCCCTTCTCACTTGGCCCTTCTCAAAACGAGCATTCTCAAAAAGATCTTTTCGCTTTGACCCGTTGCATTTGGCCCTTTCCCGTTTCGTCCTTATTTAATTCAACGCCCTTCATTTGAGCCCGTTCTCTTTTCGCGCTTCTCACTTGGCCCTTCTCAAAACAACCATTCTCAAAAAGACATTTTCGCTTTGACCCGTTGCATTTGGCCCTTTCCCGTTTCGTCCTTATTTAATTCAACGCCCTTCATTTGAGCCCGTTCTCTTTTCGCGCTTCTCGCTTGGCCCTTCTCAAAACAAGCATTCTCAAAAAGATCTTTTCGCTTTGACCCGTTGCATTTGGCCCTTTCCCCTATCGTCCTTCGTATTTCAACGCCCCTTATTTGAACCCGTTCTCTTTTCGCCCTTCTCACTTGGCCCTTCTCAAAACAAGCATTCTCAAAAAGATCTTCTCGCTTTGACCCGTTGCATTTGGCCCATTCCCGTTTCGTCCTTATTTAATTCAACGCCCTTCATTTGAGCCCGTTCTCTTTTCGCGCTTCTCACTTGGCCCTTCTCAAAACAACCATTCTCAAAAAGATCTTTTCGCTTTGACCCGTTGCATTTGGCCCTTTCCCGTTTCGTCCCCATTTAATTCAACGCCCTTCATTTGAGCCCGTTCTCTTTTCGCGCTTCTCACTTGGCCCTTCTCAAAACAACCATTCTCAAAAAGATCTTTTCGCTTTGACCCGTTGCATTTGGCCCTTTCCCCTATCGTCCTTCGTATTTCAACGCCCCTTATTTGAACCCGTTCTCTTTTCGCCCTTCTCACTTGGCCCTTCTCAAAACAAGCATTCTCAAAAAGATCTTTTCGCTTTGACCCGTTGCATTTGGCCCTTTCCCCTTTCGTCCTTCGTATTTCAACGCCCCTTATTTGAACCCGTTCTCTTTTCGCGCTTCTCACTTGGCCCTTCTCAAAACAACCATTCTCAAAAAGATCTTTTCGCTTTGACCCGTTGCATTTGGCCCTTTCCCGTTTCGTCCTTATATAATTCAACGCCCTTCATTTGAGCCCGTTCTCTTTTCGCGCTTCTCACTTGGCCCTTCTCAAAACAACTATTCTCAAAAAGATCTTTTCGCTTTGACCCGTTGCATTCGGCCCTTTCCCCTGTCGTCCTTCGTATTTCAACGCCCCTTATTTGAACGCGTTCTCTTTTCGCCCTTCTCACATGGCCCTTCTCAAAACAAGCATTCTCAAAAAGATCTTCTCGCTTTGACCCGTTGCATTTGGCCCATTCCCGTTTCGTCCTTATTTAATTCAACGCCCTTCATTTGAGCCCGTTCTCTTTTCGCGCTTCTCACTTGGCCCTTCTCAAAACAAGCATTCTCAAAAAGATCTTTTCGCTTTGACCCGTTGCATTTGGCCCTTTCCCCTTTCGTCCTTCGTATTTCAACGCCCCTTATTTGAACCCGTTCTCTTTTCGCCCTTCTGACTTGGCCCTTCTCAAAAAAAACATTCTCAAAAAGATCTTTTCGCTTTGACCCGTTGCATTTGGCCCTTTCCCCTTTCGTCCTTCGTATTTCAACGCCCCTTATTTGAACCCGTTCTCTTTTCGCCCTTCTCACTTGACCCTTCTCAAAACAAGCATTCTCAAAAAGATCTTGCTTTGACCCGTTGCATTTGGCCCTTTCCCGTTTCGTCCTTCGTAATTCAACGCCCTTCATTTGAGCCCGTTCTCATTTCGCGCTTCTCACTTGGCCCTTCTCAAAACAAGCATTCTCAAAAAGATCTTCTCGCTTTGACCCGTTGCATTTGGCCCATTCCCGTTTCGTCCTTATTTAATTCAACGCCCTTCATTTGAGCCCGTTCTCTTTTCGCGCTTCTCACTTGGCCTTTCTCAAAACAACCATTCTCAAAAAGATCTTTTCGCTTTGACCCGTTGCATTTGGCCCTTTCCCGTTTCGTCCTTCGTATTTCAACGCCCCTTATTTGAACCCGTTCTCTTTTCGCGCTTCTCACTTGGCCCTTCTCAAAACAAGAATTCTCAAAAAGATCTTCTCGCTTTGACCCGTTGCATTTGGCCCATTCCCGTTTCGTCCTTATTTAATTCAACGCCCTTCATTTGAGCCCGTTCTCTTTTCGCGCTTCTCACTTGGCCCTTCTCAAAACAAGCATTCTCAAAAAGATCTTCTCGCTTTGACCCGTTGCATTTGGCCCTTTCCCGTTTCGTTCTTATTTAATTCAACGCCCTTCATTTGAGCCCGTTCTCTTTTCGCGCTTCTCACTTGGCCCTTCTCAAAACAACCATTCTCAAAAAGATCTTTTCGCTTTGACCCGTTGCATTTGGCCCTTTCCCGTTTCGTCCTTATTTAATTCAACGCCCTTCACTTGAGCCCGTTCTCTTTTCGCCCTTCTCACTTGGCCCTTCTCAAAACGAGCATTCTCAAAAAGATCTTTTCGCTTTGACCCGTTGCATTTGGCCCTTTCCCCTTTCGTCCTTCGTATTTCAACGCCCCTTATTTGAACCCGTTCTCTTTTCGCCCTTCTCACTTGGCCCTTCTCAAAACAAGAATTCTCAAAAAGATCTTCTCGCTTTGACCCGTTGCATTTGGCCCATTCCCGTTTCGTCCTTACTTAATTCAACGCCCTTCATTTGAGCCCGTTCTCTTTTCGCGCTTCTCACTTGGCCCTTCTCAAAACAAGCATTCTCAAAAAGATCTTCTCGCTTTGACCCGTTGCATTTGGCCCTTTCCCGTTTCGTCCTTATTTAATTCAACGCCCTTCATTTGAGCCCGTTCTCTTTTCGCGCTTCTCACTTGGCCCTTCTCAAAACAACCATTCTCAAAAAGATCTTTTCGCTTTGACCCGTTGCATTTGGCCCTTTCCCGTTTCGTCCTTATTTAATTCAACGCCCTTCATTTGAGCCCGTTCTCTTTTCGCGCTTCTCACTTGGCCCTTTTCAAAACAACCATTCTCAAAAAGATCTTTTCGCTTTGACCCGTTGCATTTGGCCCTTTCCCGTTTCGTCCTTATTTAATTCAACGCCCTTCATTTGAGCTCGTTCTCTTTTCGCGCTTCTCGCTTGGCCCTTCTCAAAACAAGCATTCTCAAAAAGATCTTTTCGCTTTGACCCGTTGCATTTGGCCCTTTCCCCTATCGTCCTTCGTATTTCAACGCCCCTTATTTGAACCCGTTCTCTTTTCGCGCTTCTCACTTGGCCCTTCTCAAAACAACCATTCTCAAAAAGATCTTTTCGCTTTGACCCGTTGCATTTGGCCCTTTCCCGTTTCGTCCTTATTTAATTCAACGCCCTTCATTTGAGCCCGTTCTCTTTTCGCGCTTCTCACTTGGCCCTTCTCAAAACAACTATTCTCAAAAAGATCTTTTCGCTTTGACCCGTTGCATTTGGCCCTTTCCCCTGTCGTCCTTCGTATTTCAACGCCCCTTATTTGAACGCGTTCTCTTTTCGCCCTTCTCACATGGCCCTTCTCAAAACAAGCATTCTCAAAAAGATCTTCTCGCTTTGACCCGTTGCATTTGGCCCTTTCCCGTTTCGTCCTTCGTAATTCAACGCCCTTCATTTGAGCCCGTTCTCATTTCGCGCTTCTCACTTGGCCCTTCTCAAAACAAGCATTCTCAAAAAGATCTTCTCGCTTTGACCCGTTGCATTTGGCCCTTTCCCGTTTCGTCCTTATTTAATTCAACGCCCTTCATTTGAGCCCGTTCTCTTTTCGCGCTTCTCACTTGGCCCTTCTCAAAACAACCATTCTCAAAAAGATCTTCTCGCTTTGACAAGTTGCATTTGGCCCTTTCCCCTTTCGTCCTTCGTATTTCAACGCCCCTTATTTGAACCCGTTCTCTTTTCGCCCTTCTCACTTGGCATTACTCAAAACAACCATTCTCAAAAAGATCTTTTCGCTTTGACCCGTTGCATTTGGCCCTTTCCCGTTTCGTCCTTATTTAATTCAACGCCCTTCATTTGAGCCCGTTCTCTTTTCGCGCTTCTCATTTGGCCCTTCTCAAAACAAGCATTCTCAAAAAGATCTTTTCGCTTTGACCCGTTGCATTTGGCCCTTTCCCGTTTCGTCCTTATTTAATTCAACGCCCTTCATTTGAGCCCGTTCTCTTTTCGCCCTTCTCACTTGGCCCTTCTCAAAACAAGCATTCTCAAAACGATCTTCTCGCTTTGACCCGTTGCATTTGGCCCTTTCCCGTTTCGCCTTTCCTCTTTCCCCTTTCGTCCTTCGTATTTCAACGCCCCTTATTTGAACCCGTTCTCTTTTCGCCCTTCTCACTTGGCCCTTCTCAGAACAAGCATTCTCAAAAAGATCTTCTCGCTTTGACCCGTTGCATTTGGCCCTTTCCCGTTTCGCCTTTCCTCTTTCCCCTTTCGTCCTTCGTATTTCAACGCCCCTTATTTGAACCCGTTCTCTTTTCGCCCTTCTCACTTGGCCCTTCTCAGAACAAGCATTCTCAAAAAGATCTTTTCGCTTTGACCCGTTGCATTTGGCCCTTTCCCGTTTCGTCCTTATTTAATTCAAGGCCCTTCATTTGAGCCCGTTCTCTTTTCGCGCTTCTCACTTGGCCCTTCTCAAAACAACCATTCTCAAAAAGATCTTTTCGCTTTGACCCGTTGCATTTGGCCCTTTCCCGTTTCGTCCTTATTTAATTCAACGCCCTTCATTTGAGGCCGTTCTCTTTTCGCGCTTCTCACTTGGCCCTTCTCAAAACAAGCATTCTCAAAAAGATCTTCTCGCTTTGACCCGTTGCATTTGGCCCTTTCCCGTTTCGTCCTTATTTAATTCAACGCCCTTCATTTGAGCCCGTTCTCTTTTCGCGCTTCTCACTTGGCCCTTCTCAAAACAACCATTCTCAAAAAGATCTTTTCGCTTTGACCCGTTGCATTTGGCCCTTTCCCCTTTCGTCCTTATTTAATTCAACGCCCTTCATTTGAGCCCGTTCTCTTTTCGCGCTTCTCACTTGGCCCTTCTCAAAACAACCATTCTCAAAAAGATCTTTTCGCTTTGACCCGTCGCATTTGGCCCTTTCCCCTATCGTCCTTCGTATTTCAACGCCCCTCATTTGAACTCGTTCTCTTTTCGCCCTTCTCACTTGGCCCTTCTCAAAACAAGCATTCTCAAAAAGATCTTTTCGCTTTGACCCGTTGCATTTGGCCCTTTCCCCTTTCGTCCTTCGTATTTCAACGCCGCTTATTTGAACCCGTTCTCTTTTCGCGCTTCTCACTTGGCCCTTCTCAAAACAACCATTCTCAAAAAGATCTTCTCGATTTGACCCGTTGCATTTGGCCCTTTCCCGTTTCGTCCTTATTTAATTCAACGCCCTTCATTTGAGCCCGTTCTCTTTTCGCGCTTCTCACTTGGCCCTTCTCAAAACAAGCATTCTCAAAAAGATCTTTTCGCTTTGACCCGTTGCATTTGGCCCATTCCCGTTTCGTCCTTATTTAATTCAACGCCCTTCATTTGAGCCCGTTCTCTTTTCGCGATTCTCAATTGGCCCTTCTCAAAACAACCATTCTCAAAAAGATCTTTTCGCTTTGACCCGTTGCATTTGGCCCTTTCCCGTTTCGTCCTTATTTAATTCAACGCCCTTCATTTGAGCCCGTTCTCTTTTCGCGCTTCTCACTTGGCCCTTCTCAAAACAAGCATTCTCAAAAAGATCTTCTCGCTTTGACCCGTTGCATTTGGCCCTTTCCCGTTTCGTCCTTATTTAATTCAACGCCCTTCATTTGAGCCCTTTCTCTTTTCGCGCTTCTCACTTGGCGCTTCTCAAAACAAGCATTCTCAAAAAGATCTTTTCGCTTTGACCCGTTGCATTTGGCCCTTTCCCGTTTCGTCCTTATTTAATTCAACGCCCTTCATTTGAGCCCGTTCTCTTTTCGCGCTTCTCACTTGGCCCTTCTCAAAACAAGCATTCTCAAAAAGATCTTTTCGCTTTGACCCGTTGCATTTGGCCCTTTCCCGTTTCGTCCTTATTTAATTCAACGCCCTTCATTTGAGCCCGTTCTCTTTTCGCGCTTCTCACTTGGCCCTTCTCAAAACAACCATTCTCAAAAAGATCTTTTCGCTTTGACCCGTTGTATTTGGCCCTTTCCCGTTTCGTCCTTATTTAATTCAACGCCCTTCATTTGAGCCCGTTCTCTTTTCGCGCTTCTCACTTGGCCCTTCTCAAAACAAGCATTCTCAAAAAGATCTCGCTTTGACCCATTGCATTTGGCCCTTTCCCGTTTCGTCCTTATTTAATTCAACGCCCTTCATTTGAGCCCGTTCTCTTTTCGCGCTTCTCACTTGGCCCTTCTCAAAACAAGCATTCTCAAAAAGATCTTTTCGCTTTGACCCGTTGCATTTGGCCCTTTCCCCTTTCGTCCTTCGTATTTCAACGCCCCTTATTTGAACCCGTTCTCTTTTCGCCCTTCTCACTTGGCCCTTCTCAAAACAAGTATTCTCAAAAAGATCTTCTCGCTTTGACCCGTTGCATTTGGCCCATTCCCGTTTCGTCCTTATTTAATTCAACGCCCTTCATTTGAGCCCGTTCTCTTTTCGCGCTTCTCACTTTGCCCTTCTCAAAACAAGCATTCTCAAAAAGATCTTTTCGCTTTGACCCGTTGCATTTGGCCCTTTCCCGTTTCGTCCTTATTTAATTCAACGCCCTTCATTTGAGCCCGTTCTCTTTTCGCGCTTCTCACTTGGCCCTTCTCAAAACAAGCATTCTCAAAAAGATCTTTTCGCTTTGACCCGTTGCATTTGGCCCTTTCCCGTTTCGTCCTTATTTAATTCAACGCCCTTCATTTGAGCCCGTTCTCTTTTCGCGCTTCTCACTTGGCCCTTCTCAAAACAACCATTCTCAAAAAGATCTTTTCGCTTTGACCCGTTGCATTTGGCCCTTTCCCGTTTCGTCCTTATTTAATTCAACGCCCTTCATTTGAGCCCGTTCTCTTTTCGCGCTTCTCACTTGGCCCTTCTCAAAACAACCATTCTCAAAAATATCTTTTCGCTTTGACCCGTTGCATTTGGCCCTTTCCCGTTTCGTCCTTATTTAATTCAACGCCCTTCATTTGAGCCCGTTCTCTTTTCGCGCTTCTCACTTGGCCCTTCTCAAAACAACCATTCTCAAAAAGATCTTTTCGCTTTGACCCGTTGCATTTGGCCCTTTCCCGTTTCGTCCTTATTTAATTCAACGCCCTTCATTTGAGCCCGTTCTCTTTTCGCGCTTCTCACTTGGCCCTTCTCAAAACAAGCATTCTCAAAAAGATCTTCTCGCTTTGACCCGTTGCATTTGGCCCTTTCCCGTTTCGTCCTTATTTAATTCAACGCCCTTCATTTGAGCCCGTTCTCTTTTCGCGCTTCTCACTTGGCCCTTCTCAAAACAAGTATTCTCAAAAAGATCTTCTCGCTTTGACCCGTTGCATTTGGCCCATTCCCGTTTCGTCCTTATTTAATTCAACGCCCTTCATTTGAGCCCGTTCTCTTTTCGCGCTTCTCACTTGGCCCTTCTCAAAACAAGCATTCTCAAAAAGATCTTTTCGCTTTGACCCGTTGCATTTGGCCCTTTCCCGTTTCGTCCTTATTTAATTCAACGCCCTTCATTTGAGCCCGTTCTCTTTTCGCGCTTCTCACTTGGCCCTTCTCAAAACAACCATTCTCAAAAATATCTTTTCGCTTTGACCCGTTGCATTTGGCCCTTTCCCGTTTCGTCCCTATTTAATTCAACGCCCTTCATTTGAGCCCGTTCTCTTTTCGCGCTTCTCACTTGGCCCTTCTCAAAACAACCATTCTCAAAAAGATCTTTTCGCTTTGACCCGTTGCATTTGGCCCTTTCCCGTTTCGTCCTTATTTAATTCAACGCCCTTCATTTGAGCCCGTTCTCTTTTCGCGCTTCTCACTTGGCCCTTCTCAAAACAACCATTCTCAAAAAGATCTTTTCGCTTTGACCCGTTGCATTTGGCCCTTTCCCGTTTCGTCCTTATTTAATTCAACGCCCTTCATTTGAGCCCGTTCTCTTTTCGCGCTTCTCACTTGGCCCTTCTCAAAACAAGCATTCTCAAAAAGATCTTCTCGCTTTGACCCGTTGCATTTGGCCCTTTCCCGTTTCGTCCTTATTTAATTCAACGCCCTTCATTTGAGCCCGTTCTCTTTTCGCGCTTCTCACTTGGCCCTTCTCAAAACAAGTATTCTCAAAAAGATCTTCTCGCTTTGACCCGTTGCATTTGGCCCATTCCCGTTTCGTCCTTATTTAATTCAACGCCCTTCATTTGAGCCCGTTCTCTTTTCGCGCTTCTCACTTGGCCCTTCTCAAAACAAGCATTCTCAAAAAGATCTTTTCGCTTTGACCCGTTGCATTTGGCCCTTTCCCGTTTCGTCCTTATTTAATTCAACGCCCTTCATTTGAGCCCGTTCTCTTTTCGCGCTTCTCACTTGGGCCTTCTCAAAACAAGCATTCTCAAAAAGATCTTTTCGCTTTGACCCGTTGCATTTGGCCCTTTCCCGTTTCGTCCTTATTTAATTCAACGCCCTTCATTTGAGCCCGTTCTCTTTTCGCGCTTCTCACTTGGCCCTTCTCAAAACAAGCATTCTCAAAAAGATCTTTTCGCTTTGACCCGTTGCATTTGGCCCTTTCCCGTTTCGTCCTTATTTAATTCAACGCCCTTCATTTGAGCCCGTTCTCTTTTCGCGCTTCTCACTTGGGCCTTCTCAAAACAAGCATTCTCAAAAAGATCTTTTCGCTTTGACCCGTTGCATTTGGCCCTTTCCCGTTTCGTCCTTATTTAATTCAACGCCCTTCATTTGAGCCCGTTCTCTTTTCGCGCTTCTCACTTGGCCCTTCTCAAAACAACCATTCTCAAAAAGATCTTTTCGCTTTGACCCGTTGCATTTGGCCCTTTCCCGTTTCGTCCTTATTTAATTCAACGCCCTTCATTTGAGCCCGTTCTCTTTTCGCGCTTCTCACTTGGGCCTTCTCAAAACAAGCATTCTCAAAAAGATCTTTTCGCTTTGACCCGTTGCATTTGGCCCATTCCCGTTTCGTCCTTACTTAATTCAACGCCCTTCATTTGAGCCCGTTCTCTTTTCGCGCTTCTCACTTGGCCCTTCTCAAAACAAGCATTCTCAAAAAGATCTTTTCGCTTTGACCCGTTGCATTTGGCCCTTTCCCGTTTCGTCCTTATTTAATTCAACGCCCTTCATTTGAGCCCGTTCTCTTTTCGCGCTTCTCACTTGGGCCTTCTCAAAACAAGCATTCTCAAAAAGATCTTTTCGCTTTGACCCGTTGCATTTGGCCCTTTCCCGTTTCGTCCTTATTTAATTCAACGCCCTTCATTTGAGCCCGTTCTCTTTTCGCGCTTCTCACTTGGCCCTTCTCAAAACAACCATTCTCAAAAAGATCTTTTCGCTTTGACCCGTTGCATTTGGCCCTTTCCCGTTTCGTCCTTATTTAATTCAACGCCCTTCATTTGAGCCCGTTCTCTTTTCGCGCTTCTCACTTGGCCTTCTCAAAACAACCATTCTCAAAAAGATCTTTTCGCTTTGACCCGTTGCATTTGGCCCTTTCCCGTTTCGTCCTTATTTAATTCAACGCCCTTCATTTGAGCCCGTTCTCTTTTCGCGCTTCTCACTTGGCCCTTCTCAAAACAACCATTCTCAAAAAGATCTTTTCGCTTTGACCCGTTGCATTTGGCCCATTCCCGTTTCGTCCTTATTTAATTCAACGCCCTTCATTTGAGCCCGTTCTCTTTTCGCGCTTCTCACTTGGCCCTTCTCAAAACAACCATTCTCAAAAAGATCTTTTCGCTTTGACCCGTTGCATTTGGCCCTTTCCCGTTTCGTCCTTATTTAATTCAACGCCCTTCATTTGAGCCCGTTCTCTTTTCGCGCTTCTCACTTGGGCCTTCTCAAAACAAGCATTCTCAAAAAGATCTTTTCGCTTTGACCCGTTGCATTTGGCCCTTTCCCGTTTCGTCCTTATTTAATTCAACGCCCTTCATTTGAGCCCGTTCTCTTTTCGCGCTTCTCACTTGGGCCTTCTCAAAACAAGCATTCTCAAAAAGATCTTTTCGCTTTGACCCGTTGCATTTGGCCCTTTCCCGTTTCGTCCTTATTTAATTCAACGCCCTTCATTTGAGCCCGTTCTCTTTTCGCGCTTCTCACTTGGCCTTCTCAAAACAACCATTCTCAAAAAGATCTTTTCGCTTTGACCCGTTGCATTTGGCCCTTTCCCGTTTCGTCCTTATTTAATTCAACGCCCTTCATTTGAGCCCGTTCTCTTTTCGCGCTTCTCACTTGGCCCTTCTCAAAACAAGCATTCTCAAAAAGATCTTTTCGCTTTGACCCGTTGCATTTGGCCCTTTCCCGTTTCGTCCTTATTTAATTCAACGCCCTTCATTTGAGCCCGTTCTCTTTTCGCGCTTCTCACTTGGGCCTTCTCAAAACAACCATTCTCAAAAAGATCTTTTCGCTTTGACCCGTTGCATTTGGCCCTTTCCCGTTTCGTCCTTATTTAATTCAACGCCCTTCATTTGAGCCCGTTCTCTTTTCGCGCTTCTCACTTGGCCCTTCTCAAAACAAGCATTCTCAAAAAGATCTTTTCGCTTTGACCCGTTGCATTTGGCCCTTTCCCGTTTCGTCCTTATTTAATTCAACGCCCTTCATTTGAGCCCGTTCTCTTTTCGCGCTTCTCACTTGGCCCTTCTCAAAACAACCATTCTCAAAAAGATCTTTTCGCTTTGACCCGTTGCATTTGGCCCTTTCCCGTTTCGTCCTTATTTAATTCAACGCCCTTCATTTGAGCCCGTTCTCTTTTCGCGCTTCTCACTTGGCCCTTCTCAAAACAAGCATTCTCAAAAAGATCTTCTCGCTTTGACCCGTTGCATTTGGCCCTTTCCCGTTTCGTCCTTATTTAATTCAACGCCCTTCATTTGAGCCCGTTCTCTTTTCGCCCTTCTCACTTGGCCCTTCTCAAAACGAGCATTCTCAAAAAGATCTTTTCGCTTTGACCCGTTGCATTTGGCCCTTTCCCCTTTCGTCCTTCGTATTTCAACGCCCCTTATTTGAACCCGTTCTCTTTTCGCCCTTCTCACTTGGCCCTTCTCAAAACAAGAATTCTCAAAAAGATCTTCTCGCTTTGACCCGTTGCATTTGGCCCATTCCCGTTTCGTCCTTATTTAATTCAACGCCCTTCATTTGAGCCCGTTCTCTTTTCGCGCTTCTCACTTGGCCCTTCTCAAAACAAGCATTCTCAAAAAGATCTTCTCGCTTTGACCCGTTGCATTTGGCCCTTTCCCGTTTCGTCCTTATTTAATTCAACGCCCTTCATTTGAGCCCGTTCTCTTTTCGCGCTTCTCACTTGGCCCTTCTCAAAACAACCATTCTCAAAAAGATCTTTTCGCTTTGACCCGTTGCATTTGGCCCTTTCCCGTTTCGTCCTTAATTAACTCAACGCCCTTCATTTGAGCCCGTTCTCTTTTCGCGCTTCTCACTTGGCCTTTCTCAAAACAACCATTCTCAAAAAGATATTTTCGCTTTGACCCATTGCATTTGGCCCTTTCCCGTTTCGTCCTTATTTAATTCAACGCCCTTCATTTGAGCCCGTTCTCTTTTCGCGCTTCTCGCTTGGCCCTTCTCAAAACAAGCATTCTCAAAAAGATCTTTTCGCTTTGACCCGTTGCATTTGGCCCTTTCCCCTATCGTCCTTCGTATTTCAACGCCCCTTATTTGAACCCGTTCTCTTTTCGCCCTTCTCACTTGGCCCTTCTCAAAACAAGCATTCTCAAAAAGATCTTCTCGCTTTGACCCGTTGCATTTGGCCCATTCCCGTTTCGTCCTTATTTAATTCAACGCCCTTCATTTGAGCCCGTTCTCTTTTCGCGCTTCTCACTTGGCCCTTCTCAAAACAACCATTCTCAAAAAGATCTTTTCGCTTTGACCCGTTGCATTTGGCCCTTTCCCCTGTCGTCCTTCGTATTTCAACGCCCCTTATTTGAACCCGTTCTCTTTTCGCCCTTCTCACTTGGCCCTTCTCAAAAAAACCATTCTCAAAAAGATCTTTTCGCTTTGACCCGTTGCATTTGGCCCTTTTCCCTTTCGTCCTTCGTATTTCAACGCCCCTTATTTGAACCCGTTCTCTTTTCGCCCTTCTCACTTGACCCTTCTCAAAACAAGCATTCTCAAAAAGATCTTCTTGCTTTGACCCGTTGCATTTGGCCCTTTCCCGTTTCGTCCTTATTTAATTCAACGCCCTTCATTTGAGCCCGTTCTCTTTTCGCGCTTCTCACTTGGCCCTTCTCAAAACAACCATTCTCAAAAAGATCTTCTCGCTTTGACAAGTTGCATTTGGCCCTTTCCCCTTTCGTCCTTCGTATTTCAACGCCCCTTATTTGAACCCGTTCTCTTTTCGCCCTTCTCACTTGGCATTACTCAAAACAACCATTCTCAAAAAGATCTTTTCGCTTTGACCCGTTGCATTTGGCCCTTTCCCGTTTCGTCCTTATTTAATTCAACGCCCTTCATTTGAGCCCGTTCTCTTTTCGCGCTTCTCACTTGGCCCTTCTCAAAACAAGCATTCTCAAAAAGATCTTTTCGCTTTGACCCGTTGCATTTGGCCCTTTCCCGTTTCGTCCTTATTTAATTCAACGCCCTTCATTTGAGCCCGTTCTCTTTTCGCCCTTCTCACTTGGCCCTTCTCAAAACAAGCATTCTCAAAACGATCTTCTCGCTTTGACCCGTTGCATTTGGCCCTTTCCCGTTTCGCCTTTCCTCTTTCCCCTTTCGTCCTTCGTATTTCAACGCCCCTTATTTGAACCCGTTCTCTTTTCGCCCTTCTCACTTGGCCCTTCTCAGAACAAGCATTCTCAAAAAGATCTTCTCGCTTTGACCCGTTGCATTTGGCCCTTTCCCGTTTCGCCTTTCCTCTTTCCCCTTTCGTCCTTCGTATTTCAACGCCCCTTATTTGAACCCGTTCTCTTTTCGCCCTTCTCACTTGGCCCTTCTCAGAACAAGCATTCTCAAAAAGATCTTCTCGCTTTGACCCGTTGCATTTGGCCCTTTCCCGTTTCGCCTTTCCTCTTTCCCCTTTCGTCCTTCGTATTTCAACGCCCCTTATTTGAACCCGTTCTCTTTTCGCCCTTCTCACTTGGCCCTTCTCAAAACAGGCATTCTCAAAACGATCTTCTCGCTTTGACCCGTTGCATTTGGCCCTTTCCCGTTTCGCCTTTCCTCTTTCCCCTTTCGTCCTTCGTATTTCAACGCCCCTTATTTGAACCCGTTCTCTTTTCGCCCTTCTCACTTGGCCCTTCTCAGAACAAGCATTCTCACAAAGATCTTCTCGCTTTGACCCGTTGCATTTGGCCCTTTCCCGTTTCGCCTTTCCTCTTTCCCCTTTCGTCCTTCGTATTTCAACGCCCCTTATTTGAACCCGTTCTCTTTTCGCCCTTCTCACTTGGCCCTTCTCAAAACAAGCATTCTCAAAAAGATCTTCTCGCTTTGACCCGTTGCATTTGGCCCTTTCCCCTTTCGTCCTTCGTAATTCAACGCCCTTCATTTGAGCCCGTTCTCTTTTCGCGCTTCTCACTTGGCCCTCCTTTCGCCCTCCTCACTTGGCCCTTCTCAAAAAAAGCGCCGAACGCGGATCGTCGGAGGCCGTGGTCGTTCAATAATTCGCTTTCACCGACACAACTGCCGCCGCCACGGTCACCGTGACCGAAAGAGACAGCGCTGAACGCGGATCGTCGGAGGCCGTGGTCGTTCAATATTTCGCTTTCACCGACACAACTGCCGCCACCACGGTCACCGTGACCGAAAGAGACAGCGCCGAACGCGGATAGTCGGAGGCCATGGTCGTTGAAGAATTCGCTTTCACCGACACAACTGCCGCCGCCACGGTCACCGTGACCGAAAGAGACAGCGCCGAAAGCGGATCGTTGGAGGCCGTGGTCGTTCAATATTTCGCTTTCACCGACACAACTGCCGCCGCCACGGTCACCGTGACCGAGAGAGACAGCGCCGAAAGCGGATCGTCGGAGGCCGTGGTAGTTCAACAATTCGCTTTCACCGACACAACTGCCGCCGCCACGGTCACCGTGACCGAGAGAGACAGCGCCGAAAGCGGATCGTCGGAGGCCGTGGTAGTTCAACAATTCGCTTTCACCGACACAACTGCCGCCGCCATGGTCACCGTGAGCGAAAGATACAGCGCCGAACGCGGATCGTCGGAGGCCGTGGTCGTTCAATAATTCGCTTTCACCGACACAACTGCCGCCGCCATGGTCACCGTGAGCGAAAGATACAGCGCCGAACGCGGATCGTCGGAGGCCGTGGTCGTTCAATAATTCGCTTTCACCGACACAACTGCCGACGCCAGGGTCACCGTGACCGAAAGAGACAGCGCCGAAAGCCGGTCGTTGGAGGCCGTGCTCGTTCAATAATTCGCTTTCACCGACACAACTGCCGCCGCCATGGTCACCGTGAGCGAAAGATACAGCGCCGAAGGCGGATCGTCGGAGGCCGTGGTCGTTCAATAATTCGCTTTCACCGACACAACAGCCGACGCCACGGTCACCGTGACCGAAAGAGACAGCGCCGAAAGCGGATCGTCGGAGGCTGTGCTCGTTCAATAATTCGCTTTCACCGACACAACTGCCGCCGCCATGGTCACCGTGAGCGAAAGATACAGCGCCGAACGCGGATCGTCGGAGGCCGTGGTCGTTCAATAATTCGATTTCACCGACACAACTGCCGCCGCCATGGTCACCGTGAGCGAAAGATACAGCGCCGAACGCGGATCGTCGGAGGCCGTGGTCGTTCAACAATTCGCTTTCACCGACACAACTGCCGACGCCACGGTCACCGTGACCGAAAGAGACCGCGCCGAAAGCGGATCGTCGGAGGCCGTGGTCGTTCAATAATTCGCTTTCACCGACACAACAGCCGGCGCCACGGTCACCGTGAGCGAAAGAGACAGTGCCGAACGCGGAGCGTCGGAGGACGTGGTCGTTCAATAATTCGCTTTCACCGACACAACTGCCGACGCCAGGGTCACCGTGACCGAAAGAGACAGCGCCGAAAGCCGGTCGCTGGAGGCCGTGCTCGTTCAATAATTCGCTTTCACCGACACAACTGCCGCCGCCATGGTCACCGTGAGCGAAAGATACAGCGCCGAACGCGGATCGTCGGAGGCCGTGGTCGTTCAATAATTCGCTTTCACCGACACAACAGCCGACGCCACGGTCACCGTGACCGAAAGAGACAGCGCCGAAAGCGGATCGTCGGAGGCCGTGGTCGTTCAATAATTCGCTTTCACCGACACAACTGCCGCCGCCATGGTCACCGTGAGCGAAAGATACAGCGCCGAAGGCGGATCGTCGGAGGCCGTGGTCGTTCAATAATTCGCTTTCACCGACACAACAGCCGACGCCACGGTCACCGTGACCGAAAGAGACAGCGCCGAAAGCGGATCGTCGGAGGCTGTGCTCGTTCAATAATTCGCTTTCACCGACACAACTGCCGCCGCCATGATCACCGTGAGCGAAAGATACAGCGCCGAACGCGGATCGTCGGAGGCCGTGGTCGTTCAATAATTCGCTTTCACCGACACAACTGCCGCCGCCATGGTCACCGTGAGCGAAAGATACAGCGCCGAACGCGGATCGTCGGAGGCCGTGGTCGTTCAACAATTCGCTTTCACCGACACAACTGCCGACGCCACGGTCACCGTGACCGAAAGAGACAGCGCCGAAAGCGGATCGTCGGAGGCCGTGGTCGTTCAATAATTCGCTTTCACCGACACAACAGCCGACGCCACGGTCACCGTGAGCGAAAGAGACAGTGCCGAACGCGGAGCGTCGGAGGCCGTGGTCGTTCAATAATTCGCTTTCACCGACACAACTGCCGACGCCACGGTCACCGAGAGCGAAAGAGACAGCGCCGAAAGCGGATCGTGTGAGGCCGTGCTCGTTCAATAATTCGCTTTCACCGACACAACTGCCGCCGCCACGGTCACCGTGACCGAAAGAGACAGCGCCGAAAGCGGATCGTTGGAGGCCGTGGTCGTTCAATAATTCGCTTTCGCCGACACAACTGCCGCCGCCACGGTCACCGTGACCGAAAGAGACAGCGCCGAAAGCGGATCGTTGGAGGCCGTGGTCGTTCAATAATTCGCTTTCACCGACACAACTGCCGACGCCACGGTCACCGTGACCGAAAGAGACAGCGCCGAAAGCGGATCGTCGGAGGCCGTGGTCGTTCAATATTTCGCTTTCACCGACACAACTGCCGACGCCACGGTCACCGTGAGCGAAAGAGACAGTGCCGAACGCGGAGCGTCGGAGGACGTGGTCGTTCAATAATTCGCTTTCACCGACACAACTGCCGACGCCACGGTCACCGTGACCGAAAGAGACAGCGCCAAAAGCGTTGGAGGCCGTGGTCGTTCAATAATTCGCTTTCACCGACACAAATGCCGCCGCCACGGTCACCATGACCGAAAGAGACAGCGCCGAAAGCGGATCGTTGGAGGCCGTGGTCGTTCAATAATTGGCTTTCACCGACACAACTGCCGACGCCACGGTCACCGCGACCGAAAGAGACAGCGCCGAAAGCGGATCGTCGAAGGCCGTGGTCGTTTAATATTTCGCTTTCACCGACACAACTGCCGACGCCACGGTCACCGTGACCGAAAGAGACAGCGCCGAAAGCGGATCGTCGGAGGCCGTGGTCGTTCAATATTTCGCTTTCACCGACTCAACTGCCGACGCCACGCTCACCGTGAGCGAAAGAGACAGCGCCAAAAGCGGATCGTTGGAGGCCGTGGTCGTTCAATAATTCGCTTTCACCGACACAAGTGCCGACGCCACGGTCACCGTGAGCGAAAGAGACAGCGCCGAACGCGGATCGTCGGAGGCCGTGGTCGTTCAATAATTCGCTTTCACCGACACAACTGCCGACGCCACGGTCACCGTGACCGAAAGAGACAGCGCCGAAAGCGGATCATGTGAGGCCGTGCTCGTTCAATAATTCGCTTTCACCGACACAAATGCCGCCGCCACGGTCACCATGACCGAAAGAGACAGCGCCGAAAGCGGATCGTCGGAGGCCGTGCTCGTTCAATATTTCGCTTTCACCGACACAACTGCCGCCGCCACGGTCACCGTGAGCGAAAGAGACAGCGCCGAACGCGGATCGTCGGAGGCCGTGGTCGTTCAATAATTCGCTTTCACCGACACAACTGCCGCCGCCACGGTCACCGTGAGCGAAAGAGACAGCGCCGAACGCGGATCGTCGGAGGCCGTGGTCGTTCAATATTTCGCTTTCGCCGACACAACTGCCGCCGCCACGGTCACCGCGACCGAAAGAGACAGCGCCGAAAGCGGATCGTTAGAGGCCGTGGTCGTTCAATAATCCGCTTTCACCGACACAACTGCCGCCGCCACGGTCACCGTGACCGAAAGAGACAGCGCCGAAAGCGGATTGTTGGAGGCCGTGGTCGATCAATATTTCGCTTTCACCGACACAACTGCCGCAGCCATGGTCACCGTGACCGAAAGAGACAGCGCCGAACGCGGATCGTCGGAGGCCGTGGTCGTTCAATAATTCGCTTTCACCGACACAACTGCCGCCGCCACGGTCACCGTGACCGAAAGAGACAGCGCTGAACGCGGATCGTCGGAGGCCGTGGTCGTTCAATAATTCGCTTTCACCGACACAACTGCCGCCGCCACGGTCACCGTGACCGAAAGAGACAGCGCCGAACGCGGATTGTCGGAGGCCGTGGTGGTTCAATGATTCGCTTTCACCGACACAACTGCCGCCGCCACGGTCACCGTGACCGAAAGAGACAGCGCCGAAAGCGGATCGTTGGAGGCCGTGGTCGTTCAATAATTCGCTTTCACCGACACAATTGCCGCCGCCACGGTCACCGTGACCGAAAGAGACAGCGCCGAAAGCGGATCGTTGGAGGCCGTGGTCGTTCAATAATTCGCTTTCACCGACACAACTGCCGCCGCCACCGTCACCGTGACCGAAAGAGACAGCGCTGAACGTGGATCGTCGGAGGCCGTGGTCGTTCAATAATTCGCTTTCACCGACACAACTGCCGCCGCCACGGTCACCGTGACCGAAAGAGACAGCGCCGAACGCGGATAGTCGGAGGCCGTGGTCGTTCAATAATTCGCTTTCACCGACACAACTGCCGCCGCCACGGTCACCGTGACCGAAAGAGACAGCGCGGAAGCGGATCGTTGGAGGCCGTGGTCGTTCAATAATTCGCTTTCACTGACACAACTGCCGCCGCCACGGTCACCGTGACCGAAAAAGACAGCGCCGAACGCGGTTCGTCGGAGGCCGTGGTCATTCAATAATTCGCTTTAATGACACAACTGCCGCCGCCACGGTCACCGTAAGCGAAAGAGGCAGCGCCGAACGCGGATCGTCGGAGGCCGTGGTCGTTCAATTTTTCGCTTTCACCGACACAACTGCCGCCGCCACGGTCACCGTGACCGAAAGAGACAGCGCCGAAAGCCGATCGTTGGAGGCCGTGCTCGTTCAATAATTCGCTTTCACCGACACAACTGCCGCCGCCATGGTCACCGTGAGCTAAAGAGACAGCGCCGAACGCGGATCGTCGGAGGCCGTGGTCCTTCAATAATTCGCTTTCACCGACACAACTGCCGACGCCACGGTCGCCGTGACCGAAAGAGACAGCGCCGAAAGCGGATCGTGTGAGGCCGTGCTCGTTCAATATTTCGCTTTCACCGACACAAATGCCGCCGCCACGGTCAGCATGACCGAAAGAGACAGCGCCGAAAGCGGATCGTTGGAGGCTGTGGTCGTTCAATATTTGGCTTTCACCGACACAACTGCCGACGCCACGGTCACCGTGACCGAAAGAGACAGCGCCGAAAGCCGATCGTCGGAGGCCGTGGTCGTTCAATAATTCGCTTTCACCGACACGACTGCCGACGCCACGGTCACCGTGACCGAAAGAGACAGCGCCGAAAGCGGATCGTCGGAGGCCGTGGTCGTTCAATAATTCGCTTTCACCGACACAAGTGCCGCCGCCACGGTCACCGTGAGCGAAAGAGACAGCGCCGGACGCGGATCGTCGGAGGCCGTGGTCGTTCAATAATTCGTTTTCACCGACACAACTGCCGACGCCACGGTCACCGTGACCGAAAGAGACAGCGCCGAAAGTGGATCGTGTGAGGCCGTGCTCGTTCAATAATTCGCTTTCACCGACACAAATGCCGCCGCCACGGTCACCATGACCGAAAGAGACAGCGCCGAAAGCGGATCGTCAGAGGCCGTGCTCGTTCAATAATTCGCTTTCACCGACACAACTGCCGCCGCCACGGTCACCGTGAGCGAAAGAGACAGCGCCGAACGCGGATCGTCGGAGGCCGTGGTCGTTCAATAATTCGCTTTCACCAACACAACTGCCGCCGCCACGGTCACCGTGACCGAAAGAGACAGCGTCCAAAGCGGATCGTGTGAGGCCGTGCTCGTTCAATATTTCGCTTTCACCGACACAACTGCCGCCGCCACGGTCACCGTGACTAAAAGAGACAGCGCCGAACGCGGATAGTCGGAGGTCGTGGTCGTTCAATAATTCGCTTTCACCGACACAACTGCCGCCGCCACGGTCACCGTGACCGAAAGAGACAGCGCTGAACGCGGATCGTCGGAGGCCGTGGTCGTTCAATATTTCGCTTTCACCGACACAACTGCCGCCGCCACGGTCACCGTGACCGAAAGAGACAGCGCCGAACGTGGATAGTCGGAGGCCGTGGTCGTTCAATATTTCGCTTTCACCGACACAACTGCCGCCGCCACGGTCAACGTGACCGAAAGAGACAGCGCCGAAAGCGGATCGTTGGAGGCCGTGGTCGTTCAATAATTCGCTTTCACCGACACAACTGCCGCCGCCATGGTCACCGTGACCGAAAGAGACAGCGCCGAAAACGGATCGTTGGAGGCCGAGGTCGATCAATAATTCGCTTTCACCGACACAACAGCCGCCTCCACGGTCACCGTGACCGAAAGAGACAGCGCTGAACGCGGATCGTCGGAGGCCGTGGTCGTTCAATATTTCGCTTTCACCGACACAACAGCCGCCGCCACAGTCACCCTGACTGAAAGAGACAGCGCCGAACGCGGATAGTCGGAGGCCGTGGTCGTTCAATATTTCGCTTTCACCGACACAACTGCCGCCGCCACGGTCACCGTGACCGAAAGAGACAGCGCCGAAAGCGGATCGTTGGAGGCCGTGGTCGATCAATAATTCGCTTTCACCGACACAACTGCCGCCGCCACGGTCACCGTGATTGAAAGAGGCAGCGCCGAACGCGGATCGTCGGAGGCCGTGGTCGTTCAATATTTCGCTTTCACCGACACAACTGCCGCCGCCACGGTCCCCGTGACCGAAAGAGACAGCGCCGAAAGCGGATCGTTGGAGGCCGTGGTCGTTCAATAATTCGCTTTCACCGACACAACTGCAGCCGCCACGGTCACCGTGACCGAAAGAGACAGCGCCGAAAGCGGATCGTTGGAGGCCGTGGTCGATCAATGATTCGCTTTCACCGACACAACTGCCGCAGCCACAGTCACCGTTACTGAAAGAGACGGCGCCGAACGCGGATCGTCGCAGGCCGTGGTCGTTCAATAATTCGCTTTCACCGACACAACTGCCGCCGCCACGGTCACCGTGACCGAAAGAGACAGCGCTGAACGCGGATCGTCGGAGGCCGTGGTCGGTCAATAATTCGCTTTCACCGACACAACAGCCGCCGCCACGGTCACCGTGACCGAAAGAGGCAGCGCCGAACGCGGATAGTCGGAGGCCGTGGTCGTTCAAATATTCGCTTTCACCGACACAACTGCCGCCGCCACGGTCACCGTGACCGAAAGAGAGCGCCGAAAGCGGATCGTTGGAGGCCGTGGTCGTTCAATAATTCGCTTTCACCGACACAACTGCCGCCGCCACGGTCACCGTGACCGAAAAAGACAGCGCCGAAAGCGGATTGTTGGAGGCCGTGGTCGATCAATAATTCACTTTCACCGACACAACTGCCGCCGCCACGGTCACCGTGATTGAAAGAGGCAGCGCTGAACGCGGATCGTCGGAGGCCGTGGTCGTTCAATAATTCGCTTTCACCGACACAACTGCCGCCGCCACGATCACCGTGACCGAAAGAGACAGCGCCGAACGCGGTTCGTCGGAGGCCGTGGTCATTCAATAATTCGCTTTCACCGACACAACTGCCGCCGCCACGGTCACCGTGAGCGAAAGAGACAGCGCCGAAAGCCGATCGTTGGAGGCCGTGCTCGTTCAATAATTCGCTTTCACCGACACAACTGCCGCCGCCATGGTCACCGTGAGCGAAAGAGACAGCACCGAACGCGGATCGTCGGAGGCCGTGGTCGTTCAATATTTCGCTTTCACCGACACAACTGCCGACGCCACGGTCACCGTGACCGAAAGAGACAGCGCCGAAAGCGGAGCGTGTGAGGCCGTGCTCGTTCAATAATTCGCTTTCACCGACACAAATGCCGCCGCCACGGTCACCATGACCGCAAGAGACAGCGCCGAAAGCGGATCATTGGAGGCCGTGGTCGTTCAATATTTGGCTTTCACCGACACAACTGCCGACGCCACGGTCACCGTGAGCGAAAGAGACAGCGCCGAAAGCGGATCGTGTGAGGCCGTGCTCGTTCAATATTTCGCTTTCACCGTCACAACTGCCGCCGCCACGGTCACCGTGACCGAAAGAGACAGCGCCGAAAGCGGATCGTTGGAGGCCGTGGTCGATCAATAATTCGCTTTCACCGACACAACTGCCGCAGCCACGGTCACCGTGACCGAAAGAGACAGCGCCGAACGCGGATCGTCGGAGGCCGTGGTCGTTCAATAATTCGCTTTCACCGACACAACTGCCGCCGCCATGGTCACCGTGACCGAAAGAGACAGCGCCGAACGCGGATAGTCGGAGGCCGTGGTCGTTCATGAATTCGCTTTCACCGACACAACTGCCGCCGCCACGGTCACCGTGACCGAAATAGACAGCGCCGAAAGCGGATCGTTGGAGGGCGTGGTCGTTCAATAATTCGCTTTCACCGACACAACTGCCGCCGCCACGGTCACCGTGACCGAAAGAGATAGCGCCGAAAGCGGATCGTCGGAGGCCGTGGTCGTTCAATAATTCGCTTTCACCGACACAACTGCCGACGCCACGGTCACCGTGACCGAAAGAGACAGCGCCGAAAGGGGATCGTCGGAGGCCGTGGTCGTTCAATAATTCGCTTTCACCGACACAACTGCCGAAGCCACGGTCACCGTGAGCGAAAGAGACAGTGCCGAACGCGGATCGTCGGAGGCCGTGGTCGTTCAATATTTCGCTTTCACCGACACAACTGCCGCCGCCACGGTCCCCGTGACCGAAAGAGACAGCGCCGAAAGCGGATCGTTGGAGGACGTGGTCGTTCAATAATTCGCTTTCACCGACACAACTGCAGCCGCCACGGTCACCGTGACCGAAAGAGACAGCGCCGAAAGCGGATCGTTGGAGGCCGTGGTCGATCAATGATTCGCTTTCACCGACACAACTGCCGCAGCCACAGTCACCGTTACTGAAAGAGACGGCGCCGAACGCGGATCGTCGCAGGCCGTGGTCGTTCAATAATTCGCTTTCACCGACACAACTGCCGCCGCCACGGTCACCGTGACCGAAAGAGACAGCGCTGAACGCGGATCGTCGGAGGCCGTGGTAGGTCAATAATTCGCTTTCACCGACACAACTGCCGCCGCCACGGTCACCGTGACCGAAAGAGACAGCGCCGAAAGCGGATCGTTGGAGGGCGTGGTCGTTCAATAATTCGCTTTCACCGACACAACTGCCGACGCCACGGTCACCGTGAGCGAAAGAGACAGTGCCGAACGCGGAGCGTCGGAGGACGTGGTCGTTCAATAATTCGCTTTCACCGACACAACTGCCGACGCCACGGTCACCGTGACCGAAAGAGACAGCGCCGAAAGCCGGTCGTTGGAGGCCGTGCTCGTTCAATAATTCGCTTTCACCGACACAACTGCCGCCGCCATGGTCACCGTGAGCGAAAGAGACAGCGCCGAAAGCGGATCGTCGGAGGCCGTGGTCGTTCAATAATTCGCTTTCACCGACACAACTGCCGACGCCACGGTCACCGTGACCGAAAGAGACAGCGCCGAAAGCGGATCGTGTGAGGCCGTGCTCTTTCAATAATTCGCTTTCACCGACACAAATGCCGCCGCCACGGTCACCATGACCGAAAGAGACAGCGCCGAAAGCGGATCGTTGGAGGCCGTGGTCGTTCAATAATTGGCTTTCACCGACACAACTGCCGACGCCACGGTCACCGTGACCAAAAGAGACAGCGCCGAAAGCGGATCGTCGGAGGCCGTGGTCGTTCAATATTTCGCTTTCACCGACACAACTGCCGACGCCACGGTCACCGTGACCGAAAGAGACAGCGCCGAAAGCGGATCGTCGGAGGCCGTGGTCGTTCAATATTTCTCTTTCACTGACACAACTGCCGACGCCACGGTCACCGTGAGCGAAAGAGACAGCGCCGAAAGCGGATCGTGTGAGGCCGTGCTCATTCAATAATTCGCTTTCACCGTCACAACTGCCGCCGCCATGGTCACCGTGAGCGAAAGAGATAGCGCCGAACGCGGATCGTTGGATGCCGTGGTCGTTCAATATTTCGCTTTCACCGACACAACTGCCGACGCCACGGTCACCGTGACCGAAAGAGGCAGCGCCGAAAGCGGATCGTCGGAGGCCGTGGTCGTTCAATAATTCGCTTTCACCGACACAACTGCCGACGCCACGGTCACCGTGAGCGAAAGAGACAGCGCCGAACGCGGATCGTCGGAGGCCGTGGTCGTTCAATAATTCGCTTTCACCGACACAACTGCCGACGCCAAGGTCACCGTGACCGAAAGAGACAGCGCCGAAAGCGGATCGTGCGAGGCCGTGCTCGTTCAATATTTCGCTTTCACCGACACAAATGCCGCCGCCACGGTCACCATGACCGAAAGAGACAGCGCCGAAAGCGGATCGTCGGAGGCCGTGCTCGTTCAATATTTCGCTTTCACCGACACAACTGCCGCCACCACGGTCACCGTGAGCGAAAGAGACAGCGTCCAAAGCGAATCGTGTGAGGCCGTGCTCGTTCAATATTTTGCTTTCACCGACACAACTGCCGCCGCCACGGTCACCGTGAGCGAAAGAGACAGCGCCGAACGCGGATCGTCGGAGGCCGTGGTCGTTCAATATTTCGCTTTCACCGACACAACTGCCGCCGCCACGGTTACCGTGACCGAAAGAGACAGCGCCGAAAGCGGATAGTTAGAGGCCGTGGTCGTTCAATATTTCGCTTTCACCGACACAACTGCCGCCGCCACGGTCACCGTGACCGAAAGAGAAAGCCCCGAAAGCGGATTGTTGGAGGCCGTGGTCGATCAATAATTCGCTTTCACCGACACAACTGCCGGCGCCACGGTCACCGTGACCGAAAGAGACAGCGCCGAAAGCGGATCGTTGGAGGCCGTGGTCGTTCAATAATTCGCTTTCACCGACACAACTGCCACCACCACGGTCACCGTGACCGAAAGAGACAGCGCCGAAAGCGGATCGTTGGAGGCCGTGGTCGATCAATAATTCGCTTTCACCGACACAACTGCCGCCGCCACGGTCACCGTGATTGAAAGAGGCAGCGCCGAACGCGGATCGTCGGAGGCCGTGGTCATTCAATAATTCGTATTCACCGACACAACTGCCTCCGCCACGGTCACCGTGAGCGAAAGAGGCAGCGCCGAAAGCGGATCGTCAGTGGCCGTGGTCGTTCAATAATTCGCTTTCACCGACACAACTGCCGCCGCCACGGTCACCGTGACCGAAAGAGACAGCGCCGAACGCAGATCGTCGGAGGCCGTGGTCGTTCAATAATTCGCTTTCACCGACACAACTGCCGCCGCCACGGTCACCGTGACCGAAAGAGACAGCGCCGAAACCCGATCGTTGGAGGCCGTGCTCGTTCAATAATTCGCTTTCACCGACACAACTGCCGCCGCCATGGTCACCGTGAGCGAAAGAGACAGCGCCGAACGCGGATCGTCGGAGGCCGTGGTCGTTCAATAATTCGCTTTCACCGACACAACTGCCGACGCCACGGTCACCGTGACCGAAAGAGACAGCGCCGAAAGCGGAGCGTGTGAGGCCGTGCTCGTTCAATAATTCGCTTTCACCGTCACAACTGCCGCCGCCACGGTCACCGTGACCGAAAAAGACCGCGCCGAAAGCGGATCGTTGGAGGCCGTGGTCGATCAATAATTTGCTTTCACCGACAAAACTGCCGGAGCCACGGTCACTGTGACCGAAAGAGACAGCGCCGAACGCGGATCGTCGGAGGCCGTGGTCGTTCAATAATTCGCTTTCACCGACACAACTGCCGCCGCCACGGTCACCGTGACCGAAAGAGACAGCGCTGAACGCGGATCGTCGGAGGCCGTGGTCGTTCAATAATTCGCTTTCACCGACACAACTGCCGCCGCCACGGTCACCGTGACCGAAAGATACAGCGCCGAACGCGGATAGTCGGAGGCCGTGGTCGTTCAAGAATTCGCTTTCACCGACACAACTGCCGCCGCCACGGTCACCGTGACCGAAAGAGACAGCGCCGAAAGCGGATCGTTGGAGGCCGTGGTCGTTCAATAATTCGCTTTCACCGACACAACTGCCGCCGCCACGGTCACCGTGACCGAATGAGACAGCGCCGAAAGCGGATCGTCGGAGGCCGTGGTCGTTCAATAATTCGCTTTCACCGACACAACTGCCGACGCCACGGTCACCGTGACCGAAAGAGACAGCGCCGAAAGCGGATCTTCGGAGGCCGTGGTCGTTCAATAATTCGCTTTCACCGACACAACTGCCGACGCCACGGTCACCGCGAGCGAAAGAGACAGTGCCGAACGCGGAGCGTCGGAGGACGTGGTCGTTCAATAATTCGCTTTCACCGACACAACTGCCGACGCCACGGTCAACGTGACCGAAAGAGACAGCGCCGAAAGCCGGTCGTTGGAGGCCGTGCTCGCTCAATAATTCGCTTTCACCGACACAACTGCCGCCGCCATGGTCACCGTGAGCGAAAGAGACAGCGCCGAACGCGGATCGTCGGAGGCCGTGGTCGTTCAATAATTCGCTTTCACCGACACAACTGCCGACGCCACGGTCACCGTGACCGAAAGAGACAGCGCCGAAAGCGGATCGTGTGAGGCCGTGCTCGTACAATAATTCGCTTTCACCGACACAAATGCCGCCGCCACGGTCACCATGACCGAAAGAGAGAGCGCCGAAAGCGGATCGTTGGAGGCCGCGGTCGTTCAATAATTGGCTTTCACCGACACAACTGCCGACGCCACGGTCACCGTGACCGAAAGAGACAGCGCCGAAAGCGGATCGTCGCAGGCCGTAGTCGTTCAATATTTCGCTTTCACCGACACAACTGCCGACGCCACGGTCACCGTGACCGAAAGAGACAGCGCCGAAAGGAGATCGTCGGAGGCCGTGGTCGTTCAATAATTCGCTTTCACCGACACAACTGCCGACGCCACGGTCACCGTGAGCGAAAGAGACAGCGCCGAAAGCGGATCGTGTGAGGCCGTGCTCGTTCAATAATTCGCTTTCACCGTCACAACTGCCGCCGCCACGGTCACCGTGAGCGAAAGAGACAGCGCCGAACGCGGATCGTCGGAGGCCGTGGTCGTTCAATAATTCGCTTTCACCGACACAACTGCCGCCGCCACGGTCACCGTGACCGAAAGAGACAGCGCTGAACGCGGATAGTCGGAGGCCGTGGTGGTTCAATGATTCGCTTTCACCGACACAACTGCCGCCGCCACGGTCACCGTGACCGAAAGAGACAGCGCCGAAAGCGGATCGTTGGAGGCCGTGGTCGTTCAATAATTCGCTTTCACCGACACAACTGCCGCCGCCACGGTCACCGTGACCGAAAGAGACAGCGCCGAAAGCGGATCGTTGGAGGCCGTGGTCGATCAATAATTCGCTTTCACCGACACAACTGCCGCCGCCACGGTCACCGTGATTGAAAGAGGCAGCGCCGAACGCGGATCGTCGGAGGAAGTGGTCGTTCAATATTTCGCTTTCACCGACACAACTGCCGCCGCCACGGTTACCGTGACCGAAAGAGACAGCACCGAAAGAGGATCGTTAGAGGCCGTGGTCGTTCAATAATTCGCTTTCACCGACACAACTGCCGCCGCCACGGTCACCGTGACCGAAAGAGACAGCGCCGAAAGCGGATTGTTGGAGGCCGTGGTCGATCAATAATTCGCTTTCACCGACACAACTGCCGCAGCTACGGTCACCGTGACCGAAAGAGACAGCGCCGAAAGCGGATCATGTGAGGCCGTGCTCGTTCAATAATTCGCTTTCACCGACACAAATGCCGCCGCCACGGTCACCATGACCGAAAGAGACAGCGCCGAAAGCGGATCGTCGGAGGCCGTGCTCGTTTAATATTTCGCTTTCACCGACACAACTGCCGCCTCCACGGTCACCGTGAGCGAAAGAGACAGCGCCGAACGCGGATCGTCGGAGGCCGTGGTCGTTCAATATTTCGCTTTCACCGACACAACTGCCGCCGCCACGGTTACCGTGACCGAAAGAGACAGCGCCGAAAGAGGATCGTTAGAGGCCGTGGTCGTTCAATAATTCGCTTTCACCGACACAACTGCCGCCGCCACGGTCACGTGACAGAAAGAGACAGCGCCGAAAGCGGATTGTTGGAGGCCGTGGTCGATCAATAATTCGCTTTCCCCGACACAACTGCCGCAGCCACGGTCACCGTGACCGAAAGAGACAGCGCCGAACGCGGATCGTCGGAGGCCGTGGTCGTTCAATAATTCGCTTTCACCGACACAACTGCCGCCGCCACGGTCACCGTGACCGAAAGAGACAGCGCTGAACGCGGATAGTCGGAGGCCGTGGTGGTTCAATGATTCGCTTTCACCGACACAACTGCCGCCGCCACGGTCACCGTGACCGAAAGAGACAGCGCCGAAAGCGGATCGTTGGAGGCCGTGGTCGTTCAATAATTCGCTTTCACCGCCACAACTGCCGCCGCCACGGTCACCGTGACCGAAAGAGACAGCGCCGAAAGCGGATCGTTGGAGGCCGTGGTCGATCAATAATTCGCTTTCACCGACACAACTGCCGCCGCCACGGTCACCGTGATTGAAAGAGGCAGCGCCGAACGCGGATCGTCGGAGGAAGTGGTCGTTCAATATTTCGCTTTCACCGACACAACTGCCGCCGCCACGGTCAGCGTGACCGAAAGAGACAGCGCCGAAAGCGGATCGTTGGAGGCCGTGGTCGTTCAAAAATTCGCTTTCACCGACACAACTGCCGCCGCCACGGTCACCGTGACCGAAAGAGACAGCGCCGAACGCGGATAGTCGGAGGCCGTGGTCGTTCAATAATTCGCTTTCACCGACACAACTGCCGCCGCCACGGTCACCGTGACCGAAAGAGACAGCGCCGAAAGCGGATCGTTGGAGGCCGTGGTCGATCAATAATTCGCTTTCACCGACACAACTGCCGCCGCCACGGTCACCGTGATTGAAAGAGGCAGCGCCGAACGCGGATCGTCGGAGGAAATGGTCGTTCAATATTTCGCTTTCACCGACACAACTGCCGCCGCCACGGTCACCGTGACCGAAAGAGACAGCGCCGAAAGCGGATCGTTGGAGGCCGTGGTCGTTCAATAATTCGCTTTCACCGACACAACTGCCGCCGCCACGGTCACTGTGACCGAAAGAGACAGCGCTGAACGTGGATCGTCGGAGGCCGTGGTCGTTCAATATTTCGCTTTCACCGACACAACTGCCGCCGCCACCGTCACCGTGACCGAAAGAGACAGCGCTGAACATGGATCGTCGGAGGCCGTGGTCGTTCAATATTTCGCTTTCACCGACACAACTGCCGCCGCCACGGTCACCGTGACCGAAAGAGACAGCGCCGAACGCGGATCGTCGGAGGCCGTGGTCGTTCAATATTTCGCTTTCACCGACACAACTGCCGCCGCCACCGTCACCATGACCGAAAGAGACAGCGCTGAACGTGGATCGTCGGAGGCCGTGGTCGTTCAATAATTCGCTTTCACCGACACAACTGCCGCCGCCACGGTCACCGTGACCGAAAGAGACAGCGCCGAACGCGGATAGTCGGAGGCCGTGGTCGTTCAATAATTCGCTTTCACCGACACAACTGCCGCCGCCACGGTCACCGTGACCGAAAGAGACAGCGCCGAAAGCGGATCGTTGGAGGCCGTGGTCGATCAATAATTCGCTTTCACCGACACAACTGCCGCCGCCACGGTCACCGTGATTGAAAGAGGCAGCGCCGAACGCGGATCGTCGGAGGCCGTGGTCATTCAATAATTCGCTTTCACCGACACAACTGCCGCCGCTACGGTCACCGTGACCGAAAGAGACAGCGCCGAAAGCGGATCGTTGGAGGCCGTGGTCGATCAATAATTCGCTTTCACCGACACAACTGCCGCCGCCACGGTCACCGTGATTGAAAGAGGCAGCGCCGAACGCGGATCGTCGGAGGCCGTGGTCGTTCAATAATTCGCTTTCACCGGCACAACTGCCGCCGCCACGATCACCGTGACCGAAAGAGACAGCGCCGAACGCGGTTCGTCGGAGGCCGTGGTCATTCAATAATTCGCTTTCACCGACACAACTGCCGCCGCCACGGTCACCGTGAGCGAAAGAGGCAGCGCCGAACGCGGATCGCCAGTGGCCGTGGTCGTTCAATAATTCGCTTTCACCGACACAACTGCCGCCGCCATGGTCACCGTGAGCGAAAGAGACAGCGCCGAACGCGGATCGTCGGAGGCCGTGGTCGTTCAATAATTCGCTTTCACCGACACAACTGCCGACGCCACGGTCACCGTGACCGAAAGAGACAGCGCCGAAATCGGATCGTGTGAGGCCGTGCTCGTTCAATAATTCGCTTTCACCGACACAAATGCCGCCGCCACGGTCACCATGACCGAAACAGACAGCGCCGAAAGCGGATCGTTGGAGGCTGTGGTCGTTCAATATTTGGCTTTCACCGACACAACTGCCGACGCCACGGTCACCGTGACCGAAAGAGACAGCGCCGAAAGCGGATCGTCAGAGGCCGTGGTCGTTCAATAATTCGCTTTCACCGACACAACTGCCGACGCCACGGTCACCGTGAGCGAAAGAGACAGCGCCGAAAGCGGATCGTTGGAGGCCGTGGTCGATCAATATTTCGCTTTCACCGACACAACTGCCGCCGCCACGGTCACCGTGATTGAAAGAGGCAGCGCCGAACGCGGATCGTCGGAGGCCGTGGTCGTTCAATAATTCGCTTTCACCGACACAACTGCCGCCACCACAATCACCGTGACCGAAAGAGACAGCGCCGAACGCGGTTCGTCGGAGGCCGTGGTCATTCAATAATTCGCTTTCACCGACACAACTGCCGCCGCCACGGTCACCGTGAGCGAAAGAGGCAGCGCCGAACGCGGATCGTCAGTGGCCGTGGTCGTTCAATAATTCGCTTTCACCGACACAACTGCCGCCGCCACGGTCACCGTGACCGAAAGAGACAGCGCCGAACGCGGATCGTCGGAGGCCGTGGTCGTTCAATAATTCGCTTTCACCGACACAACTGCAGCCGCCACGGTCACCGTGACCGAAAGAGACAGCGCCGAAAGCCGATCGTTGGAGGCCGTGCTCGTTCAATAATTCGCTTTCACCGACACAACTGCCGCCGCCATGGTCACCGTGAGCGAAAGAGACAGCGCCGAACTCGGATCGTCGGAGGCCGTGGTCGTTCAATATTTCGCTTTCACCGATACAACTGCCGACGCCACGGTCACCGTGACCGAAAGAGACAGCGCCGAAAGCGGATCGTGTGAGGCCGTGCTCGTTCAATAATTCGCTTTCACCGACACAAATGCCGCCGCCACGATCACCATGACCGAAAGAGACAGCGCCGAAAGCGGATCGTTGGAGGCCGTGGTCGTTGAATAATTGGCTTTCACCGACACAACTTCCGACGCCACGGTCACCGTGACCGAAAGAGACAGCGCCGAAAGCGGATCGTCGGAGGCCGTGGTCGTTCAATAATTCGCTTTCACCGACACAACTGCCGACGCCACGCTCACCGTGACCGAAAGAGACAGCGCCGAAAGCGGATCGTCGGAGGCCGTGGTCGTTCAATAATTCGCTTTCACCGACACAACTGCCGACGCCACGGTCACCGTGAGCGAAAGAGACCGCGCCGAAAGCGGATCGTGTGAGGCCGTGCTCGTTCAGTAATTCGCTTTCACCGTCACAACTGCCGCCGCCACGGTCACCGTGAGCGAAAGAGACAGCGCCGAACGCGGATCGTTGGAGGCCGTGGTCGTTCAATAATTCGCTTTCACCGACACAACTGCCGCCGCCACGGTCACCGTGACCGAAAGAGACAGCGCCGAAAGCGGATCGATGGAGGCCGTGGTCGTTCAATAATTCTCTTTCACCGACACAACTGCCGCAGCCACGGTAACCGTGACCGAAAGAGACAGCGCCGAACGCGGATCGTCGGAGGCCGTGGTCGTTCAATAATTCGCTTTCACCGACACAACTGCCGCCGCCACGGTCACCGTGACCGAAAGAGACAGCGCTGAACGCGGATCGTCGGAGGCCGTGGTCGTTCAATAATTCGCTTTCACCGACACAACTGCCGCCGCCACGGTCACCGTGACCGAAAGAGACAGCGCCGAACGCGGATAGTCGGAGGCCGTGGTCGTTCAATAATTCGCTTTCACCGACACAACTGCCGCCGCCACGGTCACCGTGACCGAAAGAGACAGCGCCGAAAGCGGATCGTTGGAGGCCGTGGTCGTTCAATAATTCGCTTTCACCGACACAACTGCCGCCGCCACGGTCACCGTGACCGAAAGAGACAGCGCCGAAAGCGGATCGTTGGAGGCCGTTGTCGATCAATAATTCGCTTTCACCGACACAACTGCCGCCGCCACGGTCACCGTGATTGAAAGAGGCAGCGCCGAACGCGGATCGTCGGAGGCCGTGGCCGTTCAATAATTCGCTTTCACCGACACAACTGCCGCCGCCACCGTCACCGTGACAAAAAGAGACAGCGCCGAACGCGGATCGTCGGAGGCCGTGGTCGTTCAATAATTCGCTTTCACCGCCACAACTGCCGCCACCACGATCACCGTGACCGAAAGAGACAGCGCCGAACACGGTTCGTCGGAGGCCATGGTTATTCAATAATTCGCTTGCACCGTCACAACTGCCGCCGCCACGGTCACCGTGAGCGAAGGAGACAGCGCCGAACGCGGATCATTGGAGGCCGTGGTCGTTCAATAATTCGCTTTCACCGACACAACTGCCGACGCCACGGTCACCGTGACCGAAAGAGACAGCGCCGAAAGCGGATCGTGTGAGGCCGTGCTCGTTCAATAATTCGCTTTCACCGACACAAATGCCGCCGCCATGGTCACCATGACCGAAAGAGACAGCGCGGAAAGCGGATCGTCGGAGGCCGTGCTCGTTCAATATTTCGCTTTCACCGACACAACTGCCGCCGCCACGGTCACCGTGAGCGAAAGAGACAGCGCCGAACGCGGATCGTCGGAGGCCGTGGTCGTTCAATAATTCGCTTTCACCAACACAACTGCCGCCGCCACGGTCACCGTGACCGAAAGAGACAGCGTCCAAAGCGGATCGTGTGAGGCCGTGCTCGTTTAATATTTCGCTTTCACCGACACAACTGCCGCCGCCACGGTCACCGTGAGCGAAAGAGACAGCGCCGAACGCGGATCTTCGGAGGCCGTGGTCGTTCAATATTTCGCTTTCACCGACACAACTGCCGCCGCCACGGTCACCGTGACCGAAAGAGACAGCGCCGAAAGCGGATCGTTGGAGGCCGTGGTCGTTCAATAATTCGCTTTCACCGGCACAACTGACGCCGCCACGGTCACCGTGATCGAAAGAGACAGCACCGAAAGCGGATCGTTGGAGGCCGTGGTCGATCAATAATTCGCTTTCGCCGACACAACTGCCGCCGCCACGGTCACCGTGACCGAAAGAGACAGCGCCGAAAGCGGATCGTTGGAGGCCGTGGCCGTTCAATAATTCGCTTTCACCGACACAACTGCCGCCGCCACGGTCACCGTGACCGAAAGAGACAGCGCCGAACGCGGATCGTCGGAGGCCGTTGCCGTTCAATAATTCGCTTTCACCGACACAACTGTCGCCGCCACGGTCACCGTGACCGAAAGAGACAGCGCCGAACGCGGATCGTCGTAGGCCGTGGTCGTTCAATAATTCGCTTTCACCGACACAACTGCCGCCGCCACGGTCACCGTGAGCGAAAGAGACAGCGCCGAAAGCGGATCGTCGGAGGCCGTGGTCGTTCAAAAATTCGCTTTCACCGACACAACTGCCGATGCCACGGTCACCGTGACCGAAAGAGACAGCGCCGAAAGCGGATCGTCGAAGGCCGTGGTCGTTCAATATTTCGGTTTCACCGACACAACTGCCGACGCCACGGTCACCGTGAGCGAAAGAGACAGTGCCGAACGCGGATAGTCGGTGGCCGTGGTCGTTCAATAATTCGCTTTCACCGATACAACTGCCGCCGCCACGGTCACCGTGACCGAAAGAGACAGCGCCGAACGCGGATCGTCGGAGGCCGTGGTCGTTCAATAATTCGCTTTCACCGACACAACTGCAGACGCCACTGTCACCGTGACCGAAAGAGACAGCGCCGAAAGCGGATCGTGTGAGGCCGTGCTCGTTCAATAATTCGCTTTCACCGACACAAATGCCGCCGCCACGGTCACCATGACCAAAAGAGACAGCGCCGAAAGCGGATCGTTGGAGGCCGTGCTCGTTCAATAATTCGCTTTCACCAACACAACTGCCGCCGCCACGGTCACCGTGAGCGAAAGAGACAGCGCCGAACGCGGATCGTCGGAGGCCGTGGTCGTTCAATATTTCGATTTCACCGACACAACTGCCGCCTCCACGGTCACCGTGACCGAAAGAGACAGCGCCGAACGCGGATAGTCGGAGGCCGTGGTCGTTCAATAATTCGCTTTCACCGACACAACTGCCGCCGCCACGGTCACCGTGACCGAAAGAGACAGCGCCGAAAGCGGATCGTTGGAGGCCGTAATCGTTCAATAATTCGCTTTCACCGACACAACTGCCGCCGCCACGGTCACCGTAACCGAAAGAGACAGCGCCGAAAGCGGATCGTTGGAGGCCGTGGTCGATCAATAATTCGCTTTCACCGACACAACTGCCGCCACCACGGTCACTGTGATTGAAAGAGGCAGCGCCGAACGCGGATCGTCGGAGGCCGTGGCCTTTCAATAATTCGCTTTCACCGACACAACTGCCGCCGCCACCGTCACCGTGACCGAAAGAGACAGCGCCGAACGCGGATCGTCGGAGGCCGTGGTCGTTCAATAATTCGCTTTCACCGACACAACTGCCGCTGCCACGATCACCGTGACCGAAAGAGACAGCGCCGAACGCGGTTCGTCGGAGGCCGTGGTCATTCAATAATTCGCTTTCACCGTCACAAATGCCGCCGCCACGGTCACCGTGAGCGAAAGAGACAGCGCCGAACGCGGATCGTTGGAGGCCGTGGTCGTTCAATAATTCGCTTTCACCGACACAAGTGCCGACGCCACGGTCACCGTGAGCGAAAGAGACAGCGCCGAACGCGGATCGTCGGAGGCTGTGGTCGTGGTCGTTCAATAATTCGCTTTCACCGACACAACTGCCGACGCCACGGTCACCGTGACCGAAAGAGACAGCGCCGAAAGCGGATCGTGTGAGGCCGTGCTCGTTCAATAATTCGCTTTCACCGACACAAATGCCGCCGCCACGGTCACCATGACCGAAAGAGACAGCGCCGAAAGCGGATCGTCGGAGGCCGTGCTCGTTCAACATTTCGCTTTCACCGACACAACTGCCGCCGCCACGGTCACCGTGAGCGAAAGAGACAGCGTCGAACGCGGATCGTCGGAGGCCGTGGTCGTTTAATATTTCGCTTTCATCAACACAACTGCCGCCGCCACGGTCACCGTGACCGAAAGAGACAGCGCCGAACGCGGATCGTCGGAGGCCGTGGTCGTTCAATATTTCGCTTTCACCGACACAACTGCCGCCGCCACGGTCACCATGAGCGAAAGAGACAGCGCCGAACGCGGATCGTCGGAGGCCGTGGTCGTTCAATATTTCGCTTTCACCGACACAACTGCCGCCGCCACGGTCACCGTGACCGAAAGAGACAGCGCCAAACGCGGATAGTCGGAGGCCGTGGTCGTTCAATAATTCGCTTTCACCGACACAACTGCCGCCGCCACGGTCACCGTGACCGAAAGAGACAGCGCCGAAAGCGGATCGTTGGAGGCCGTGGTCGTTCAATAATTCGCTTTCACCGACACAACTGCCGCCGCCACGGTCACCGTAACCGAAAGAGACAGCGCCGAAAGCGGATCGTTGGAGGCCGTGGTCGATCAATATTTCGCTTTCACCGACACAACTGCCACCGCCACGGTCACCGTGATTGAAAGAGGCAGCGCCGAACGCGGATCGTCGGAGGCCGTGGCCTTTCAATAATTCGCTTTCACCGACACAACTGCCGCCGCCACCGTCACCGTGACCGAAAGAGACAGCGCCGAACGCGGATCGTCGGAGGCCGTGGTCGTCCAATAATTCGCTTTCACCGACACAACTGCCGCCGCCACGATCACCGTGACCGAAAGAGACAGCGCCGAACGCGGTTCGTCGGAGGCCGTGGTCATTCAATAATTCGCTTTCACCGTCACAACTGCCGCTGCCACGGTCACCGTGAGCGAAAGAGACAGCGCCGAACGCGGATCGTTGGAGGCCATGGTCGTTCAATAATTCGCTTTCACCGACACAAGTGCCGACGCCACGGTCACCGTGAGCGAAAGAGACAGCGCCGAACGCGGATCGTCGGAGGCCGTGGTCGTTCAATAATTCGCTTTCACCGACACAACTGCCGACGCCACGGTCACCGTGACCAAAAGAGACAGCGCCGAAAGCGGATCGTGTGAGGCCGTGCTCGTTCAATAATTCGCTTTCACCGACACAAATGCCGCCGCCACGGTCACCATGACCGAAAGAGACAGCGCCGAAAGCGGATCGTCGGAGGCCGTGCTCGTTCAATATTTCGCTTTCACCGACACAACTGCCGCCGCCACGGTCACCGTGAGCGAAAGAGACAGCGTCGAACGCGGATCGTCGGAGGCCGTGGTCGTTTAATAATTCGCTTTCACCAACACAACTGCCGCCGCCACGGTCACCGTGACCGAAAGAGAGAGCGTCCAAAGCGGATTGTGTGAGGCCGTGCTCGTTCAATATTTCGCTTTCACCGTCACAACTGCCGCCGCCACGGTCACCGTGAGCGAAAGGGACAGCGCCGAACGCGGATCGTCGGAGGCCGTGGTAGTTCAATATTTCGCTTTCACCGACACAACTGCCGCCGCCACGGTCACCGTGACCGAAAGAGACTGCGCCGAAAGCGGATCGTTGGAGGCCGTGGTCGTTCAATAATTCGCTTTCACCGACACAACTGCCGCCGCCACGGTCACCGTGACCGAAAGACACAGCGCCGAAAGCGGATCGTTGGAGGCCGTGGTCGATCAATAATTCGCTTTCGCCGACACAACTGCCGCCGCCACGGTCACCCTGATTGAAAGAGGCAGCGCCGAACGCGGATCGTCGGAGGCCGTGGCCGTTCAATAATTCGCTTTCACCGACACAACTGCCGCCGCCACGGTCACCGTGACCGAAAGAGACAGCGCCGAACGCGGATCGTCGGAGGCCGTGGTCGTTCAATAATTCGCTTTCACCGACACAACTGCCGTCGCCACGATCACCGTGACCGAAAGAGACAGCGCCGAACGTGGTTCGTCGGAGGCCGTGGTCATTCAATAGTTCGCTTTCACCGACACAACTGCCGCCGCCACGGTCACCGTGAGCGAAAGAGGCAGCGCCGAACGCGGATCGTCAGTGGCCGTGGTCGTTCAATATTTCGCTTTCACCGACACAACTGCCGCCGCCACGGTCACCGTGACCGAAAGAGACAGCGCCGAACGCGGATCGTCGGAGGCCGTGGTCGTTCAATAATTCGCTTTCACCGACACAACTGCCGCCGCCACGGTCACCGTGACCGAAAGAGACAGCGCTGAACGCGGATAGTCGGAGGCCGTGGTGGTTCAATGATTCGCTTTCACCGACACAACTGCCGCCGCCACGGTCACCGTGACCGAAAGAGACAGCGCCGAAAGCGGATCGTTGGAGGCCGTGGTCGTTCAATAATTCGCTTTCACCGCCACAACTGCCGCCGCCATGGTCACCGTGACCGAAAGAGACAGCGCCGAAAGCGGATCGTTGGAGGCCGTGGTCGATCAATATTTCGCTTTCACCGACACAACTGCCGCCGCCACGGTCACCGTGATTGAAAGAGGCAGCGCCGAACGCGGATCGTCGGAGGAAATGGTCGTTCAATATTTCGCTTTCACCGACACAACTGCCGCCGCCACGGTCACCGTGACCGAAAGAGACAGCGCCGAAAGCGGATCGTTGGAGGCCGTGGTCGTTCAATAATTCGCTTTCACCGACACAACTGCCGCCGCCACGGTCACTGTGACCGAAAGAGACAGCGCTGAACGTGGATCGTCGGAGGCCGTGGTCGTTCAATATTTCGCTTTCACCGACACAACTGCCGCCGCCACCGTCACCGTGACCGAAAGAGACAGCGCTGAACGTGGATCGTCGGAGGCCGTGGTCGTTCAATATTTCGCTTTCACCGACACAACTGCCGCCGCCACGGTCACCGTGACCGAAAGAGACAGCGCCGAACGCGGATCGTCGGAGGCCGTGGTCGTTCAATATTTCGCTTTCACCGACACAACTGCCGCCGCCACCGTCACCGTGACCGAAAGAGACAGCGCTGAACGTGGATCGTCGGAGGCCGTGGTCGTTCAATAATTCGCTTTCACCGACACAACTGCCGCCGCCACGGTCACCGTGACCGAAAGAGACAGCGCCGAACGCGGATAGTCGGAGGCCGTGGTCGTTCAATAATTCGCTTTCACCGACAGAACTGCCGCCGCCACGGTCACCGTGACCGAAAGAGACAGCGCCGAAAGCGGATCGTTGGAGGCCGTGGTCGATCAATATTTCGCTTTCACCGACACAACTGCCGCCGCCACGGTCACCGTGATTGAAAGAGGCAGCGCCGAACGCGGATCGTCGGAGGCCGTGGTCGTTCAAAAGTCGCTTTCACCGGCACAACTGCCGCCGCCACGATCACCGTGACCGAAAGAGACAGCGCCGAACGCGGTTCGTCGGAGGCCGTGGTCATTCAATAATTCGCTTTCACCGACACAACTGCCGCCGCCACGGTCACCGTGAGCGAAAGAGGCAGCGCCGAACGCGGATCGCCAGTGGCCGTGGTCGTTCAATAATTCGCTTTCACCGACACAACTGCCGCCGCCACGGTCACCGTGAGCGAAAGAGACAGCGCCGAACGCGGATCGTCGGAGGCCGTGGTCGTTCAATAATTCGCTTTCACCGACACAACTGCCGACGCCACGGTCACCGTGACCGAAAGAGACAGCGCCGAAAGCGGATCGTGTGAGGCCGTGCTCGTTCAATAATTCGCTTTCACCGACACAAATGCCGCCGCCACGGTCACCATGACCGAAAGAGACAGCGCCGAAAGCGGATCGTTGGAGGCTGTGGTCGTTCAATATTTGGCTTTCACCGACACAACTGCCGACGCCACGGTCACCGTGACCGAAAGAGACAGCGCCGAAAGCGGATCGTCGGAGGCCGTGGTCGTTCAATAATTCGCTTTCACCGACACAACTGCCGACGCCACGGTCACCGTGAGCGAAAGAGACAGCGCCGAAAGCGGATCGTGTGAGGCCGTGCTCGTTCAATATTTCGCTTTCACCGTCACAACTGCCGCCGCCACGGTCACCGTGACCGAAAGAGACAGCGCCGAAAGCGGATCGTTGGAGGCCGTGGCCGTTCAATAATTCGCTTTCACCGACACAACTGCCGCCGCCACGGTCACCGTGACCGAAAGAGACAGCGCCGAAAGCGGATCGTCGGAGGCCGTGGTCGATCAATATTTCGCTTTCACCGACACAACTGCCGCCGCCACGGTCACCGTGACCGAAAGAGACAGCGCCGAAAGCGGATCGTGTGAGGCCGTGCTCGTTCAATAATTCGCTTTCACCGACACAAATGCCGCCGCCACGATCACCATGACCGAAAGAGACAGCGCCGAAAGCGGATCGTTGGAGGCCGTGGTCGTTGAATAATTGGCTTTCACCGACACAACTTCCGACGCCACGGTCACCGTGACCGAAAGAGACAGCGCCGAAAGCGGATCGTCGGAGGCCGTGGTCGTTCAATAATTCGCTTTCACCGACACAACTGCCGACGCCACGGTCACCGTGACCGAAAGAGACAGCGCCGAAAGCGGATCGTCGGAGGCCGTGGTCGTTCAATAATTCGCTTTCACCGACACAACTGCCGACGCCACGGTCACCGTGAGCGAAAGAGACCGCGCCGAAAGCGGATCGTGTGAGGCCGTGCTCGTTCAGTAATTCGCTTTCACCGTCACAACTGCCGCCGCCACGGTCACCGTGAGCGAAAGAGACAGCGCCGAACGCGGATCGTTGGAGGCCGTGGTCGTTCAATAATTCGCTTTCACCGACACAACTGCCGCCGCCACGGTCACCGTGACCGAAAGAGACAGCGCCGAAAGCGGATCGATGGAGGCCGTGGTCGTTCAATAATTCTCTTTCACCGACACAACTGCCGCTGCCACGGTAACCGTGACCGAAAGAGACAGCGCCGAACGCGGATCGTCGGAGGCCGTGGTCGTTCAATAATTCGCTTTCACCGACACAACTGCCGCCGCCACGGTCACCGTGACCGAAAGAGACAGCGCTGAACGCGGATCGTCGGAGGCCGTGGTCGTTCAATAATTCGCTTTCACCGACACAACTGCCGCCACCACGGTCACCGTGACCGAAAGAGACAGCGCCGAACGCGGATAGTCGGAGGCCGTGGTCGTTCAATAATTCGCTTTCACCGACACAACTGCCGCCGCCACGGTCACCGTGACCGAAAGAGACAGCGCCGAAAGCGGATCGTTGGAGGCCGTGGTCGTTCAATAATTCGCTTTCACCGACACAACTGCCGCCGCCACGGTCACCGTGACCGAAAGAGACAGCGCCGAAAGCGGATCGTTGGAGGCCGTTGTCGATCAATAATTCGCTTTCACCGACACAACTGCCGCCGCCACGGTCACCGTGATTGAAAGAGGCAGCGCCGAACGCGGATCGTCGGAGGCCGTGGCCGTTCAATAATTCGCTTTCACCGACACAACTGCCGCCGCCACCGTCACCGTGACAAAAAGAGACAGCGCCGAACGCGGATCGTCGGAGGCCGTGGTCGTTCAATAATTCGCTTTCACCGCCACAACTGCCGCCACCACGATCACCGTGACCGAAAGAGACAGCGCCGAACACGGTTCGTCGGAGGCCATGGTTATTCAATAATTCGCTTGCACCGTCACAACTGCCGCCGCCACGGTCACCGTGAGCGAAGGAGACAGCGCCGAACGCGGATCATTGGAGGCCGTGGTCGTTCAATAATTCGCTTTCACCGACACAACTGCCGACGCCACGGTCACCGTGACCGAAAGAGACAGCGCCGAAAGCGGATCGTGTGAGGCCGTGCTCGTTCAATAATTCGCTTTCACCGACACAAATGCCGCCGCCATGGTCACCATGACCGAAAGAGACAGCGCGGAAAGCGGATCGTCGGAGGCCGTGCTCGTTCAATATTTCGCTTTCACCGACACAACTGCCGCCGCCACGGTCACCGTGAGCGAAAGAGACAGCGCCGAACGCGGATCGTCGGAGGCCGTGGTCGTTCAATAATTCGCTTTCACCAACACAACTGCCGCCGCCACGGTCACCGTGACCGAAAGAGACAGCGTCCAAAGCGGATCGTGTGAGGCCGTGCTCGTTTAATATTTCGCTTTCACCGACACAACTGCCGCCGCCACGGTCACCGTGAGCGAAAGAGACAGCGCCGAACGCGGATCTTCGGAGGCCGTGGTCGTTCAATATTTCGCTTTCACCGACACAACTGCCGCCGCCACGGTCACCGTGACCGAAAGAGACAGCGCCGAAAGCGGATCGTTGGAGGCCGTGGTCGTTCAATAATTCGCTTTCACCGGCACAACTGACGCCGCCACGGTCACCGTGATCGAAAGAGACAGCGCCGAAAGCGGATCGTTGGAGGCCGTGGTCGATCAATAATTCGCTTTCGCCGACACAACTGCCGCCGCCACGGTCACCGTGACCGAAAGAGACAGCGCCGAAAGCGGATCGTTGGAGGCCGTGGTCGATCAATAATTCGCTTTCACCGACACAACTGCCGCCACCACGGTCACCGTGACCGAAAGAGACAGCGCCGAAAGCGGATCGTCGGAGGCCGTGGCCGTTCAATAATTCGCTTTCACCGACACAACTGCCGCCGCCACGGTCACCGTGACCGAAAGAGACAGCGCCGAAAGCGGATCGTCGGAGGCCGTGGCCGTTCAATAATTCGCTTTCACCGACACAACTGCCGCCGCCACGGTCACCGTGACCGAAAGAGACAGCGCCGAACGCGGATCGTCGGAGGCCGTTGCCGTTCAATATTTCGCTTTCACCGACACAACTGCCGCCGCCACGGTCACCGTGACCGAAAGAGACAGCGCCGAACGCGGATCGTCGTAGGCCGTGGTCGTTCAATAATTCGCTTTCACCGACACAACTGCCGCCGCCACGGTCACCGTGAGCGAAAGAGACAGCGCCGAAAGCGGATCGTCGGAGGCCGTGGTCGTTCAAAAATTCGCTTTCACCGACACAACTGCCGATGCCACGGTCACCGTGACCGAAAGAGACAGCGCCGAAAGCGGATCGTCGAAGGCCGTGGTCGTTCAATATTTCGGTTTCACCGACACAACTGCCGACGCCACGGTCACCGTGAGCGAAAGAGACAGTGCCGAACGCGGATAGTCGGTGGCCGTGGTCGTTCAATAATTCGCTTTCACCGATACAACTGCCGCCGCCACGGTCACCGTGACCGAAAGAGACAGCGCCGAACGCGGATCGTCGGAGGCCGTGGTCGTTCAATAATTCGCTTTCACCGACACAACTGCCGACGCCACTGTCACCGTGACCGAAAGAGACAGCGCCGAAAGCGGATCGTGTGAGGCCGTGCTCGTTCAATAATTCGCTTTCACCGACACAAATGCCGCCGCCACGGTCACCATGACCAAAAGAGACAGCGCCGAAAGCGGATCGTCGGAGGCCGTGCTCGTTCAATAATTCGCTTTCACCAACACAACTGCCGCCGCCACGGTCACCGTGAGCGAAAGAGACAGCGCCGAACGCGGATCGCCGGAGGCCGTGGTCGTTCAATATTTCGATTTCACCGACACAACTGCCGCCTCCACGGTCACCGTGACCGAAAGAGACAGCGCCGAACGCGGATAGTCGGAGGCCGTGGTCGTTCAATAATTCGCTTTCACCGACACAACTGCCGCCGCCACGGTCACCGTGACCGAAAGAGACAGCGCCGAAAGCGGATCGTTGGAGGCCGTAATCGTTCAATAATTCGCTTTCACCGACACAACTGCCGCCGCCACGGTCACCGTAACCGAAAGAGACAGCGCCGAAAGCGGATCGTTGGAGGCCGTGGTCGATCAATAATTCGCTTTCACCGACACAACTGCCGCCACCACGGTCACTGTGATTGAAAGAGGCAGCGCCGAACGCGGATCGTCGGGGGCCGTGGCCTTTCAATAATTCGCTTTCACCGACACAACTGCCGCCGCCACCGTCACCGTGACCGAAAGAGACAGCGCCGAACGCGGATCGTCGGAGGCCGTGGTCGTTCAATAATTCGCTTTCACCGACACAACTGCCGCTGCCACGATCACCGTGACCGAAAGAGACAGCGCCGAACGCGGTTCGTCGGAGGCCGTGGTCATTCAATAATTCGCTTTCACCGTCACAAATGCCGCCGCCACGGTCACCGTGAGCGAAAGAGACAGCGCCGAACGCGGATCGTTGGAGGCCGTGGTCGTTCAATAATTCGCTTTCACCGACACAAGTGCCGACGCCACGGTCACCGTGAGCGAAAGAGACAGCGCCGAACGCGGATCGTCGGAGGCTGTGGTCGTGGTCGTTCAATAATTCGCTTTCACCGACACAACTGCCGACGCCACGGTCACCGTGACCGAAAGAGACAGCGCCGAAAGCGGATCGTGTGAGGCCGTGCTCGTTCAATAATTCGCTTTCACCGACACAAATGCCGCCGCCACGGTCACCATGACCGAAAGAGACAGCGCCGAAAGCGGATCGTCGGAGGCCGTGCTCGTTCAACATTTCGCTTTCACCGACACAACTGCCGCCGCCACGGTCACCGTGAGCGAAAGAGACAGCGTCGAACGCGGATCGTCGGAGGCCGTGGTCGTTTAATATTTCGCTTTCATCAACACAACTGCCGCCGCCACGGTCACCGTGACCGAAAGAGACAGCGCCGAACGCGGATCGTCGGAGGCCGTGGTCGTTCAATATTTCGCTTTCACCGACACAACTGCCGCCGCCACGGTCACCATGAGCGAAAGAGACAGCGCCGAACGCGGATCGTCGGAGGCCGTGGTCGTTCAATATTTCGCTTTCACCGACACAACTGCCGCCGCCACGGTCACCGTGACCGAAAGAGACAGCGCCAAACGCGGATAGTCGGAGGCCGTGGTCGTTCAATAATTCGCTTTCACCGACACAACTGCCGCCGCCACGGTCACCGTGACCGAAAGAGACAGCGCCGAAAGCGGATCGTTGGAGGCCGTGGTCGTTCAATAATTCGCTTTCACCGACACAACTGCCGCCGCCACGGTCACCGTAACCGAAAGAGACAGCGCCGAAAGCGGATCGTTGGAGGCCGTGGTCGATCAATAATTTGCTTTCACCGACACAACTGCCACCGCCACGGTCACCGTGATTGAAAGAGGCAGCGCCGAACGCGGATCGTCGGAGGCCGTGGCCTTTCAATAATTCGCTTTCACCGACACAACTGCCGCCGCCACCGTCACCGTGACCGAAAGAGACAGCGCCGAACGCGGATCGTCGGAGGCCGTGGTCGTCCAATAATTCGCTTTCACCGACACAACTGCCGCCGCCACGATCACCGTGACCGAAAGAGACAGCGCCGAACGCGGTTCGTCGGAGGCCGTGGTCATTCAATAATTCGCTTTCACCGTCACAACTGCCGCTGCCACGGTCACCGTGAGCGAAAGAGACAGCGCCGAACGCGGATCGTTGGAGGCCATGGTCGTTCAATAATTCGCTTTCACCGACACAAGTGCCGACGCCACGGTCACCGTGAGCGAAAGAGACAGCGTCGAACGCGGATCGTCGGAGGCCGTGGTCGTTCAATAATTCGCTTTCACCGAAACAACTGCCGACGCCACGGTCACCGTGACCAAAAGAGACAGCGCCGAAAGCGGATCGTGTGAGGCCGTGCTCGTTCAATAATTCGCTTTCACCGACACAAATGCCGCCGCCACGGTCACCATGACCGAAAGAGACAGCGCCGAAAGCGGATCGTCGGAGGCCGTGCTCGTTCAATATTTCGCTTTCACCGACACAACTGCCGCCGCCACGGTCACCGTGAGCGAAAGAGACAGCGTCGAACGCGGATCGTCGGAGGCCGTGGTCGTTTAATAATTCGCTTTCACCAACACAACTGCCGCCGCCACGGTCACCGTGACCGAAAGAGAGAGCGTCCAAAGCGGATTGTGTGAGGCCGTGCTCGTTCAATATTTCGCTTTCACCGTCACAACTGCCGCCGCCACGGTCACCGTGAGCGAAAGGGACAGCGCCGAACGCGGATCGTCGGAGGCCGTGGTAGTTCAATATTTCGCTTTCACCGACACAACTGCCGCCGCCACGGTCACCGTGACCGAAAGAGACTGCGCCGAAAGCGGATCGTTGGAGGCCGTGGTCGTTCAATAATTCGCTTTCACCGACACAACTGCCGCCGCCACGGTCACCGTGACCGAAAGACACAGCGCCGAAAGCGGATCGTTGGAGGCCGTGGTCGATCAATAATTCGCTTTCGCCGACACAACTGCCGCCGCCACGGTCACCCTGATTGAAAGAGGCAGCGCCGAACGCGGATCGTCGGAGGCCGTGGCCGTTCAATAATTCGCTTTCACCGACACAACTGCCGCCGCCACGGTCACCGTGACCGAAAGAGACAGCGCCGAACGCGGATCGTCGGAGGCCGTGGTCGTTCAATAATTCGCTTTCACCGACACAACTGCCGTCGCCACGATCACCGTGACCGAAAGAGACAGCGCCGAACGTGGTTCGTCGGAGGCCGTGGTCATTCAATAGTTCGCTTTCACCGACACAACTGCCGCCGCCACGGTCACCGTGAGCGAAAGAGGCAGCGCCGAACGCGGATCGTCAGTGGCCGTGGTCGTTCAATATTTCGCTTTCACCGACACAACTGCCGCCGCCACGGTCACCGTGACCGAAAGAGACAGCGCCGAACGCGGATCGTCGGAGGCCGTGGTCGTTCAATAATTCGCTTTCACCGACACAACTGCCGCCGCCACGGTCACCGTGACCGAAAGAGACAGCGCTGAACGCGGATAGTCGGAGGCCGTGGTGGTTCAATGATTCGCTTTCACCGACACAACTGCCGCCGCCACGGTCACCGTGACCGAAAGAGACAGCGCCGAAAGCGGATTGTTGGAGGCCGTGGTCGTTCAATAATTCGCTTTCACCGCCACAACTGCCGCCGCCATGGTCACCGTGACCGAAAGAGACAGCGCCGAAAGCGGATCGTTGGAGGCCGTCGTCGATCAATAATTCGCTTTCACCGACACAACTGCCGCCGCCACGGTCACCGTGATTGAAAGAGGCAGCGCCGAACGCGGATCGTCGGAGGAAATGGTCGTTCAATATTTCGCTTTCACCGACACAACTGCCGCCGCCACGGTCACCGTGACCGAAAGAGACAGCGCCGAAAGCGGATCGTTGGAGGCCGTGGTCGTTCAATAATTCGCTTTCACCGACACAACTGCCGCCGCCACGGTCACTGTGACCGAAAGAGACAGCGCTGAACGTGGATCGTCGGAGGCCGTGGTCGTTCAATATTTCGCTTTCACCGACACAACTGCCGCCGCCACCGTCACCGTGACCGAAAGAGACAGCGCTGAACGTGGATCGTCGGAGGCCGTGGTCGTTCAATATTTCGCTTTCACCGACACAACTGCCGCCGCCACGGTCACCGTGACCGAAAGAGACAGCGCCGAACGCGGATCGTCGGAGGCCGTGGTCGCTCAATATTTCGCTTTCACCGACACAACTGCCGCCGCCACCGTCACCGTGACCGAAAGAGACAGCGCTGAACGTGGATCGTCGGAGGCCGTGGTCGTTCAATAATTCGCTTTCACCGACACAACTGCCGCCGCCACGGTCACCGTGACCGAAAGAGACAGCGCCGAACGCGGATAGTCGGAGGCCGTGGTCGTTCAATAATTCGCTTTCACCGACAGAACTGCCGCCGCCACGGTCACCGTGACCGAAAGAGACAGCGCCGAAAGCGGATCGTTGGAGGCCGTGGTCGATCAATATTTCGCTTTCACCGACACAACTGCCGCCGCCACGGTCACCGTGATTGAAAGAGGCAGCGCCGAACGCGGATCGTCGGAGGCCGTGGTCGTTCAAAAGTCGCTTCCACCGGCACAACTGCCGCCGCCACGATCACCGTGACCGAAAGAGACAGCGCCGAACGCGGTTCGTCGGAGGCCGTGGTCATTCAATAATTCGCTTTCACCGACACAACTGCCGCCGCCACGGTCACCGTGAGCGAAAGAGGCAGCGCCGAACGCGGATCGCCAGTGGCCGTGGTCGTTCAATAATTCGCTTTCACCGACACAACTGCCGCCGCCACGGTCACCGTGAGCGAAAGAGACAGCGCCGAACGCGGATCGTCGGAGGCCGTGGTCGTTCAATAATTCGCTTTCACCGACACAACTGCCGACGCCACGGTCACCGTGACCGAAAGAGACAGCGCCGAAAGCGGATCGTGTGAGGCCGTGCTCGTTCAATAATTCGCTTTCACCGACACAAATGCCGCCGCCACGGTCACCATGACCGAAAGAGACAGCGCCGAAAGCGGATCGTTGGAGGCTGTGGTCGTTCAATATTTGGCTTTCACCGACACAACTGCCGACGCCACGGTCACCGTGACCGAAAGAGACAGCGCCGAAAGCGGATCGTCGGAGGCCGTGGTCGTTCAATAATTCGCTTTCACCGACACAACTGCCGACGCCACGGTCACCGTGAGCGAAAGAGACAGCGCCGAAAGCGGATCGTGTGAGGCCGTGCTCGTTCAATATTTCGCTTTCACCGTCACAACTGCCGCCGCCACGGTCACCGTGACCGAAAGAGACAGCGCCGAAAGCGGATCGTTGGAGGCCGTGGCCGTTCAATAATTCGCTTTCACCGACACAACTGCCGCCGCCACGGTCACCGTGACCGAAAGAGACAGCGCCGAAAGCGGATCGTCGGAGGCCGTGGTCGATCAATATTTCGCTTTCACCGACACAACTGCCGCCGCCACGGTCACCGTGACCGAAAGAGACAGCGCCGAAAGCGGATCGTTGGAGGCCGTGGTCGATCAATATTTCGCTTTCACCGACACAACTGCCGCCGCCACGGTCACCGTGACCGAAAGAGACAGCGCCGAAAGCGGATCGTTGGAGGCCGTGGCCGTTCAATAATTCGCTTTCACCGACACAACTGCCGCCGCCACGGTCACCGTGACCGAAAGAGACAGCGCCGAAAGCGGATCGTCGGAGGCCGTGGTCGATCAATATTTCGCTTTCACCGTCACAACTGCCGCCGCCACGGTCACCGTGACCGAAAGAGACAGCGCCGAAAGCGGATCGTTGGAGGCCGTGGTCGATCAATATTTCGCTTTCACCGACACAACTGCCGCCGCCACGGTCACCGTGAGGGAAAGAGGCAGCGCCGAACGCGGATCGTCAGTGGCCGTGGTCGTTCAATAATTCGCTTTCACCGACACAACTGCCGCCGCCACGGTCACCGTGAGGGAAAGAGGCAGCGCCGAACGCGGATCGTCAGTGGCCGTGGTCGTTCAATAATTCGCTTTCACCGACACAACTGCCGCCGCCACGGTCACCGTGACCGAAAGAGACAGCGCCGAACGCGGATCGTCGGAGGCCGTGGTCGTTCAATAATTCGCTTTCACCGACACAACTGCAGCCGCCACGGTCACCGTGACCGAAAGAGACAGCGCCGAAAGCCGATCGTTGGAGGCCGTGCTCGTTCAATAATTCGCTTTCACCGACACAACTGCCGCCGCCATGGTCACCGTGAGCGAAAGAGACAGCGCCGAACTCGGATCGTCGGAGGCCGTGGTCGTTCAATATTTCGCTTTCACCGACACAACTGCCGACGCCACGGTCACCGTGACCGAAAGAGACAGCTCCGAAAGCGGATCATGTGAGGCCGTGCTCGTTCAATAATTCGCTTTCACCGACACAAATGCCGCCGCCACGATCACCATGACCGAAAGAGACAGCGCCGAAAGCGGATCGTTGGAGGCCGTGGTCGTTGAATAATTGGCTTTCACCGACACAACTTCCGACGCCACGGTCACCGTGACCGAAAGAGACAGCGCCGAAAGCGGATCGTTGGAGGCCGTGGTCGATCAATAATTCGCTTTCACCGACACAACTGCCGCCACCACGGTCACTGTGATTGAAAGAGGCAGCGCCGAACGCGGATCGTCGGGGGCCGTGGCCTTTCAATAATTCGCTTTCACCGACACAACTGCCGCCGCCACCGTCACCGTGACCGAAAGAGACAGCGCCGAACGCGGATCGTCGGAGGCCGTGGTCGTTCAATAATTCGCTTTCACCGACACAACTGCCGCTGCCACGATCACCGTGACCGAAAGAGACAGCGCCGAACGCGGTTCGTCGGAGGCCGTGGTCATTCAATAATTCGCTTTCACCGTCACAAATGCCGCCGCCACGGTCACCGTGAGCGAAAGAGACAGCGCCGAACGCGGATCGTTGGAGGCCGTGGTCGTTCAATAATTCGCTTTCACCGACACAAGTGCCGACGCCACGGTCACCGTGAGCGAAAGAGACAGCGCCGAACGCGGATCGTCGGAGGCTGTGGTCGTGGTCGTTCAATAATTCGCTTTCACCGACACAACTGCCGACGCCACGGTCACCGTGACCGAAAGAGACAGCGCCGAAAGCGGATCGTGTGAGGCCGTGCTCGTTCAATAATTCGCTTTCACCGACACAAATGCCGCCGCCACGGTCACCATGACCGAAAGAGACAGCGCCGAAAGCGGATCGTCGGAGGCCGTGCTCGTTCAACATTTCGCTTTCACCGACACAACTGCCGCCGCCACGGTCACCGTGAGCGAAAGAGACAGCGTCGAACGCGGATCGTCGGAGGCCGTGGTCGTTTAATATTTCGCTTTCATCAACACAACTGCCGCCGCCACGGTCACCGTGACCGAAAAAGACAGCGCCGAACGCGGATCGTCGGAGGCCGTGGTCGTTCAATATTTCGCTTTCACCGACACAACTGCCGCCGCCACGGTCACCATGAGCGAAAGAGACAGCGCCGAACGCGGATCGTCGGAGGCCGTGGTCGTTCAATATTTCGCTTTCACCGACACAACTGCCGCCGCCACGGTCACCGTGACCGAAAGAGACAGCGCCAAACGCGGATAGTCGGAGGCCGTGGTCGTTCAATAATTCGCTTTCACCGACACAACTGCCGCCGCCACGGTCACCGTGACCGAAAGAGACAGCGCCGAAAGCGGATCGTTGGAGGCCGTGGTCGTTCAATAATTCGCTTTCACCGACACAACTGCCGCCGCCACGGTCACCGTAACCGAAAGAGACAGCGCCGAAAGCGGATCGTTGGAGGCCGTGGTCGATCAATAATTTGCTTTCACCGACACAACTGCCACCGCCACGGTCACCGTGATTGAAAGAGGCAGCGCCGAACGCGGATCGTCGGAGGCCGTGGCCTTTCAATAATTCGCTTTCACCGACACAACTGCCGCCGCCACCGTCACCGTGACCGAAAGAGACAGCGCCGAACGCGGATCGTCGGAGGCCGTGGTCGTCCAATAATTCGCTTTCACCGACACAACTGCCGCCGCCACGATCACCGTGACCGAAAGAGACAGCGCCGAACGCGGTTCGTCGGAGGCCGTGGTCATTCAATAATTCGCTTTCACCGTCACAACTGCCGCTGCCACGGTCACCGTGAGCGAAAGAGACAGCGCCGAACGCGGATCGTTGGAGGCCATGGTCGTTCAATAATTCGCTTTCACCGACACAAGTGCCGACGCCACGGTCACCGTGAGCGAAAGAGACAGCGTCGAACGCGGATCGTCGGAGGCCGTGGTCGTTCAATAATTCGCTTTCACCGAAACAACTGCCGACGCCACGGTCACCGTGACCAAAAGAGACAGCGCCGAAAGCGGATCGTGTGAGGCCGTGCTCGTTCAATAATTCGCTTTCACCGACACAAATGCCGCCGCCACGGTCACCATGACCGAAAGAGACAGCGCCGAAAGCGGATCGTCGGAGGCCGTGCTCGTTCAATATTTCGCTTTCACCGACACAACTGCCGCCGCCACGGTCACCGTGAGCGAAAGAGACAGCGTCGAACGCGGATCGTCGGAGGCCGTGGTCGTTTAATAATTCGCTTTCACCAACACAACTGCCGCCGCCACGGTCACCGTGACCGAAAGAGAGAGCGTCCAAAGCGGATTGTGTGAGGCCGTGCTCGTTCAATATTTCGCTTTCACCGTCACAACTGCCGCCGCCACGGTCACCGTGAGCGAAAGGGACAGCGCCGAACGCGGATCGTCGGAGGCCGTGGTAGTTCAATATTTCGCTTTCACCGACACAACTGCCGCCGCCACGGTCACCGTGACCGAAAGAGACTGCGCCGAAAGCGGATCGTTGGAGGCCGTGGTCGTTCAATAATTCGCTTTCACCGACACAACTGCCGCCGCCACGGTCACCGTGACCGAAAGACACAGCGCCGAAAGCGGATCGTTGGAGGCCGTGGTCGATCAATAATTCGCTTTCGCCGACACAACTGCCGCCGCCACGGTCACCCTGATTGAAAGAGGCAGCGCCGAACGCGGATCGTCGGAGGCCGTGGCCGTTCAATAATTCGCTTTCACCGACACAACTGCCGCCGCCACGGTCACCGTGACCGAAAGAGACAGCGCCGAACGCGGATCGTCGGAGGCCGTGGTCGTTCAATAATTCGCTTTCACCGACACAACTGCCGTCGCCACGATCACCGTGACCGAAAGAGACAGCGCCGAACGTGGTTCGTCGGAGGCCGTGGTCATTCAATAGTTCGCTTTCACCGACACAACTGCCGCCGCCACGGTCACCGTGAGCGAAAGAGACAGCGCCGAACGCGGATCGTCAGTGGCCGTGGTCGTTCAATATTTCGCTTTCACCGACACAACTGCCGCCGCCACGGTCACCGTGACCGAAAGAGACAGCGCCGAACGCGGATCGTCGGAGGCCGTGGTCGTTCAATAATTCGCTTTCACCGACACAACTGCCGCCGCCACGGTCACCGTGACCGAAAGAGACAGCGCTGAACGCGGATAGTCGGAGGCCGTGGTGGTTCAATGATTCGCTTTCACCGACACAACTGCCGCCGCCACGGTCACCGTGACCGAAAGAGACAGCGCCGAAAGCGGATTGTTGGAGGCCGTGGTCGTTCAATAATTCGCTTTCACCGCCACAACTGCCGCCGCCATGGTCACCGTGACCGAAAGAGACAGCGCCGAAAGCGGATCGTTGGAGGCCGTCGTCGATCAATAATTCGCTTTCACCGACACAACTGCCGCCGCCACGGTCACCGTGATTGAAAGAGGCAGCGCCGAACGCGGATCGTCGGAGGAAATGGTCGTTCAATATTTCGCTTTCACCGACACAACTGCCGCCGCCACGGTCACCGTGACCGAAAGAGACAGCGCCGAAAGCGGATCGTTGGAGGCCGTGGTCGTTCAATAATTCGCTTTCACCGACACAACTGCCGCCGCCACGGTCACTGTGACCGAAAGAGACAGCGCTGAACGTGGATCGTCGGAGGCCGTGGTCGTTCAATATTTCGCTTTCACCGACACAACTGCCGCCGCCACCGTCACCGTGACCGAAAGAGACAGCGCTGAACGTGGATCGTCGGAGGCCGTGGTCGTTCAATATTTCGCTTTCACCGACACAACTGCCGCCGCCACGGTCACCGTGACCGAAAGAGACAGCGCCGAACGCGGATCGTCGGAGGCCGTGGTCGCTCAATATTTCGCTTTCACCGACACAACTGCCGCCGCCACCGTCACCGTGACCGAAAGAGACAGCGCTGAACGTGGATCGTCGGAGGCCGTGGTCGTTCAATAATTCGCTTTCACCGACACAACTGCCGCCGCCACGGTCACCGTGACCGAAAGAGACAGCGCCGAACGCGGATAGTCGGAGGCCGTGGTCGTTCAATAATTCGCTTTCACCGACAGAACTGCCGCCGCCACGGTCACCGTGACCGAAAGAGACAGCGCCGAAAGCGGATCGTTGGAGGCCGTGGTCGATCAATATTTCGCTTTCACCGACACAACTGCCGCCGCCACGGTCACCGTGATTGAAAGAGGCAGCGCCGAACGCGGATCGTCGGAGGCCGTGGTCGTTCAAAAGTCGCTTCCACCGGCACAACTGCCGCCGCCACGATCACCGTGACCGAAAGAGACAGCGCCGAACGCGGTTCGTCGGAGGCCGTGGTCATTCAATAATTCGCTTTCACCGACACAACTGCCGCCGCCACGGTCACCGTGAGCGAAAGAGGCAGCGCCGAACGCGGATCGCCAGTGGCCGTGGTCGTTCAATAATTCGCTTTCACCGACACAACTGCCGCCGCCACGGTCACCGTGAGCGAAAGAGACAGCGCCGAACGCGGATCGTCGGAGGCCGTGGTCGTTCAATAATTCGCTTTCACCGACACAACTGCCGACGCCACGGTCACCGTGACCGAAAGAGACAGCGCCGAAAGCGGATCGTGTGAGGCCGTGCTCGTTCAATAATTCGCTTTCACCGACACAAATGCCGCCGCCACGGTCACCATGACCGAAAGAGACAGCGCCGAAAGCGGATCGTTGGAGGCTGTGGTCGTTCAATATTTGGCTTTCACCGACACAACTGCCGACGCCACGGTCACCGTGACCGAAAGAGACAGCGCCGAAAGCGGATCGTCGGAGGCCGTGGTCGTTCAATAATTCGCTTTCACCGACACAACTGCCGACGCCACGGTCACCGTGAGCGAAAGAGACAGCGCCGAAAGCGGATCGTGTGAGGCCGTGCTCGTTCAATATTTCGCTTTCACCGTCACAACTGCCGCCGCCACGGTCACCGTGACCGAAAGAGACAGCGCCGAAAGCGGATCGTTGGAGGCCGTGGCCGTTCAATAATTCGCTTTCACCGACACAACTGCCGCCGCCACGGTCACCGTGACCGAAAGAGACAGCGCCGAAAGCGGATCGTCGGAGGCCGTGGTCGATCAATATTTCGCTTTCACCGACACAACTGCCGCCGCCACGGTCACCGTGACCGAAAGAGACAGCGCCGAAAGCGGATCGTTGGAGGCCGTGGTCGATCAATATTTCGCTTTCACCGACACAACTGCCGCCGCCACGGTCACCGTGACCGAAAGAGACAGCGCCGAAAGCGGATCGTTGGAGGCCGTGGCCGTTCAATAATTCGCTTTCACCGACACAACTGCCGCCGCCACGGTCACCGTGACCGAAAGAGACAGCGCCGAAAGCGGATCGTCGGAGGCCGTGGTCGATCAATATTTCGCTTTCACCGTCACAACTGCCGCCGCCACGGTCACCGTGACCGAAAGAGACAGCGCCGAAAGCGGATCGTTGGAGGCCGTGGTCGATCAATATTTCGCTTTCACCGACACAACTGCCGCCGCCACGGTCACCGTGAGGGAAAGAGGCAGCGCCGAACGCGGATCGTCAGTGGCCGTGGTCGTTCAATAATTCGCTTTCACCGACACAACTGCCGCCGCCACGGTCACCGTGAGGGAAAGAGGCAGCGCCGAACGCGGATCGTCAGTGGCCGTGGTCGTTCAATAATTCGCTTTCACCGACACAACTGCCGCCGCCACGGTCACCGTGACCGAAAGAGACAGCGCCGAACGCGGATCGTCGGAGGCCGTGGTCGTTCAATAATTCGCTTTCACCGACACAACTGCAGCCGCCACGGTCACCGTGACCGAAAGAGACAGCGCCGAAAGCCGATCGTTGGAGGCCGTGCTCGTTCAATAATTCGCTTTCACCGACACAACTGCCGCCGCCATGGTCACCGTGAGCGAAAGAGACAGCGCCGAACTCGGATCGTCGGAGGCCGTGGTCGTTCAATATTTCGCTTTCACCGACACAACTGCCGACGCCACGGTCACCGTGACCGAAAGAGACAGCTCCGAAAGCGGATCATGTGAGGCCGTGCTCGTTCAATAATTCGCTTTCACCGACACAAATGCCGCCGCCACGATCACCATGACCGAAAGAGACAGCGCCGAAAGCGGATCGTTGGAGGCCGTGGTCGTTGAATAATTGGCTTTCACCGACACAACTTCCGACGCCACGGTCACCGTGACCGAAAGAGACAGCGCCGAAAGCGGATCGTCGGAGGCCGTGGTCGTTCAATAATTCGCTTTCACCGACACAACTGCCGACGGCACGGTCACCGTGACCGAAAGAGGCAGCGCCGAAAGCGGATCGTCGGAGGCCGTGGTCGTTCAATAATTCGCTTTCACCGACACAACTGCCGACGCCACGGTCACCGTGAGCGAAAGAGACCGCGCCGAAAGCGGATCGTGTGAGGCCGTGCTCGTTCAGTAATTCGCTTTCACCGTCACAACTGCCGCCGCCACGGTCACCGTGAGCGAAAGAGACAGCGCCGAACGCGGATCGTTGGAGGCCGTGGTCGTTCAATAATTCGCTTTCACCGACACAACTGCCGCCGCCATGGTCACCGTGACCGAAAGAGACAGCGCCGAAAGCGGATCGATGGAGGCCGTGGTCGTTCAATAATTCTCTTTCACCGACACAACTGCCGCAGCCACGGTAACCGTGACCGAAAGAGACAGCGCCGAACGCGGATCGTCGGAGGCCGTGGTCGTTCAATAATTCGCTTTCACCGACACAACTGCCGCCGCCACGGTCACCGTGACCGAAAGAGACAGCGCTGAACGCGGATCGTCGGAGGCCGTGGTCGTTCAATAATTCGCTTTCACCGACACAACTGCCGCCGCCACGGTCACCGTGACCGAAAGAGACAGCGCCGAACGCGGATAGTCGGAGGCCGTGGTCGTTCAATATTTCGCTTTCACCGACACAACTGCCGCCGCCACGGTCACCGTGACGGAAAGAGACAGCGCCGAAAGCGGATCGTTGGAGGCCGTGGTCGTTCAATATTCGCTTTCACCGACACAACTGCCGCCGCCACGGTCACCGTGACCGAAAGAGACAGCGCCGAAAGCGGATCGTTGGAGGCCGTTGTCGATCAATAATTCGCTTTCACCGACACAACTGCCGCCGCCACGGTCACCGTGATTGAAAGAGGCAGCGCCGAACGCGGATCGTCGGAGACCGTGGCCGTTCAATAATTCGCTTTCACCGACACAACTGCCACCGCCACCGTCACCGTGACAAAAAGAGACAGCGCCGAACGCGGATCGTCGGAGGCCGTGGTCGTTCAATAATTCGCTTTCACCGCCACAACTACCGCCACCACGATCACCGTGACCGAAAGAGACAGCGCCGAACGCGGTTCGTCGGAGGCCATGGTTATTCAATAATTCGCTTTCACCGTCACAACTGCCGCCGCCACGGTCACCGTGAGCGAAGGAGACAGCGCCGAACGCGGATCATTGGAGGCCGTGGTCGTTCAATAATTCGCTTTCACCGACACAACTGCCGACGCCACGGTCACCGTGACCGAAAGAGACAGCGCCGAAAGCGGATCGTGTGAGGCCGTGCTCGTTCAATAATTCGCTTTCACCGACACAAATGCCGCCGCCACGGTCACCATGACCGAAAGAGACAGCGCGGAAAGCGGATCGTCGGAGGCCGTGCTCGTTCAATAATTCGCTTTCACCGACACAACTGCCGCCGCCACGGTCACCGTGAGCGAAAGAGACAGCGCCAAACGCGGATCGTCGGAGGCCGTGGGCGTTCAATAATTCGCTTTCACCAACACAACTGCCGCCGCCACGGTCACCGTGACCGAAAGAGACAGCGCCGAAAGCGGATCGTTGGAGGCCGTGGTCGTTCAATATTTCGCTTTCACCGGCACAACTGACGCCGCCACGGTCACCGTGATCGAAAGAGACAGCGCCGAAAGCGGATCGTTGGAGGCCGTGGTCGATCAATAATTCGCTTTCGCCGACACAACTGCCGCCGCCACGGTCACCGTGACCGAAAGAGACAGCGCCGAAAGCGGATCGTTGGAGGCCGTGGTCGATCAATAATTCGCTTTCACCGACACAACTGCCGCCACCACGGTCACCGTGACCGAAAGAGACAGCGCCGAAAGCGGATCGTCGGAGGCCGTGGCCTTTCAATAATTCGCTTTCACCGACACAACTGCCGCCGCCACGGTCACCGTGACCGAAAGAGACAGCGCCGAAAGCGGATCGTCGGAGGCCGTGGCCGTTCAATAATTCGCTTTCACCGACACAACTGCCGCCGCCACGGTCACCGTGACCGAAAGAGACAGCGCCGAACGCGGATCGTCGGAGGCCGTGGCCGTTCAATAATTCGCTTTCACCGACACAACTGCCGCCGCCACGGTCACCGTGACCGAAAGAGACAGCGCCGAACGCGGATCGTCGGAGGCCGTGGTCGTTCAATAATTCGCTTTCACCGACACAACTGCCGCCGCCACGATCACCGTGACCGAAAGAGACAGCGCCGAACGCGGTTCGTCGGAGGCCGTGGTCATTCAATAATTCGCTTTCACCGACACAACTGCCGCCGCCACGGTCACCATGACCGATAGAGACAGCGCCGAAAGCGGATCGTGTGAGGCCGTGCTCGTTCAAAAATTGGCTTTCACCGACACAACTGCCGCCGCCACGGTCACCGTGAGCGAAAGAGACAGCGCCGAACGCGGATTGTTGGAGGCCGTGGTCGTTCAATAATTGGCTTTCACCGACACAACTGCCGACGCCACGGTCACCGTGACCGAAAGAGACAGCGCCGAAAGCGGATCGTCGGAGGCCGTGGTCGTTCAATAATTCGCTTTCACCGACACAACTGCCGACGCCACGGTCATCGTGACCGAAAGAGACAGCGCCGAAAGCGGATCGTCGGAGGCCGTGGTCGTTCAATAATTCGCTTTCACGGACACAACTGCCGACGCCACGGTCACCGTGAGCGAAAGAGACAGCGCCGAAAGCGGATCGTTCGAGGCCGTGCTCGTTCAATATTTCGCTTTCACCGACACAACTGCCGCCGCCACGGTCACCGTGAGCGAAAGATACAGCGCCGAACGCGGATCGTCGGAGGCCGTGGTCGTTCAATATTTCGCTTTCACCGACACAACTGCCGCCGCCACGGTCACCGTGACCGAAAGAGACAGCGCCGAACGCGGATCGTCGGAGGCCGTGGTCGTTCAATATTTCGCTTTCACCGACACAACTGCCGCCGGCACGGTCACCGTGACCGAAAGAGACAGCGCCGAAAGCGGATCGTTGGAGGCCGTGGTCGTTCAATAATTCGCTTTCACCGACACAACTGCCGCCGCCACGGTCACCGTGACCGAAAGAGACAGCGCCGAAAGCGGATCGTTGGAGGCCGTGGTCGATCAATAATTCGCTTTCACCGACACAACTGCCGCAGCCACGGTCACCGTGACCGAAAGAGACAGCGCCGAACGCGGATCGTCGGAGGCCGTGGTCGTTCAATAATTCGCTTTCACCGACACAACTGCCGCCGCCACGGTCACCGTGACCGAAAGAGACAGCGCCGAACGCGGATCGTCGGAGGCTGTGGTCGTTCAATAATTCGCTTTCACCGACACAACTGCCGCCGCCACGGTCACCGTCACCGAAAGAGACGGCGCTGAACGCGGATCGTCGAAGGCCGTGGTCGTTCAATAATTCGCCTTCACCGACACAACTGTCGCCGCCACGGTCACCGTGACCGAAAGAGACAGCGCCGAACGCGGATAGTAGGAGGCCGTGGTCGTTCAATAATTCGCTTTCACCGACACACCTGCCGCCGCCACGGTCACCGTGACCGAAAGAGACAGCGCCGAAAGCGGATCGTTGGAGGCCGTGGTCGTTCAATAATTCGCTTTCACCGACACAACTGCCGCCACCACGGTCACCGTGACCGAAAGAGACAGCGCCGAAAGCGGATCGTTGGAGGCCGTGGTCGTTCGATAATTCGCTTTCACCGACACAACTGCCGCCGCCACGGTCACCGTGACCGAAAGAGACAGCGCCGAAAGCGGATCGTTGGAGGCCGTGGTCGATCAATAATTCGCTTTCACCGACACAACTGCCGCCGCCACGGTCACCGTGACCGAAAGAGACAGCGCCGAAAGCGGATCGTGTGAGGCCGTGCTCGTTCAAAAATTGGCTTTCACCGACACAACTGCCGCCGCCACGGTCACCGTGAGCGAAAGAGACAGCGCCGAAAGCGGATCGTCGGAGGCCGTGGTCGTTCAAAAATTCGCTTTCACCGACACAACTGCCGATGCCACGGTCACCGTGACCGAAAGAGACAGCGCCGAAAGCGGATCGTCGAAGGCCGTGGTCGTTCAATATTTCGGTTTCATCGACACAACTGCCGACGCCACGGTCACCGTGAGCGAAAGAGACTGTGCCGAACGCGGATAGTCGGAGGCCGTGGTCGTTCAATAATTCGCTTTCACCGATACAACTGCCGCCGCCACGGTCACCGTGACCGAAAGAGACAGCGCCGAACGCGGATCGTCGGATGCCGTGGTCGTTCAATTATTCGCTTTCACCGACACAACTGCCGCCGCCACCGTCACCGTGACCGAAAGAGACAGCGCCGAAAGCGGATCGTCGGAGGCCGTGGTCGTTCAATAATTCGCTTTCACCGACACAACTGGCGACGCCACGGTCACCGTGAGCGAAAGAGACAGTGCCGAACGCGGAGCGTCGGAGGCCGTGGTCGTTCAATAATTCGCTTTCACCGACACAACTGCCGACGCCACTGTCACCGTGACCGAAAGAGACAGCGCCGAAAGCGGATCGTGTGAGGCCGTGCTCGTTCAATAATTCGCTTTCACCGACACAAATGCCGCCGCCACGGTCACCATGACCGAAAGAGACAGCGCCGAAAGCGGATCGTCGGAGGCCGTGGCCTTTCAATAATTCGCTTTCATCGACACAACTGCCGCCGCCACCGTCACCGTGACCGAAAGAGACAGCGCCGAACGCGGATCGTCGGAGGCCGTGGTCGTTCAATAATTCGCTTTCACCGACACAACTGCCGCCGCCACGATCACCGTGACCGAAAGAGACAGCGCCGAACGCGGTTCGTCGGAGGCCGTGGTCATTCAATAATTCGCTTTCACATGTCACAACTGCCGACGCCACGGTCACCGTGAGCGAAAGAGACCGCGCCGAAAGCGGATCGTGTGAGGCCGTGCTCGTTCAGTAATTCGCTTTCACCGTCACAACTGCCGCCGCCACGGTCACCGTGAGCGAAAGAGACAGCGCCGAACGCGGATCGTTGGAGGCCGTGGTCGTTCAATAATTCGCTTTCACCGACACAACTGCCGCCGCCACGGTCACCGTGACCGAAAGAGACAGCGCCGAAAGCGGATCGATGGAGGCCGTGGTCGTTCAATAATTCTCTTTCACCGACACAACTGCCGCAGCCACGGTCACCGTGACCGAAAGAGACAGCGCCGAACGCGGATCGTCGGAGGCCGTGGTCGTTCAATAATTCGCTTTCACCGACACAACTGCCGCCGCCACGGTCACCGTGACCGAAAGAGGCAGCGCTGAACGCGGATCGTCGGAGGCCGTGGTCGTTCAATAATTCGCTTTCACCGACACAACTGCCGCCGCCACGGTCACCGTGACCGAAAGAGACAGCGCCGAACGCCGATAGTCGGAGGCCGTGGTCGTTCAATAATTCGCTTTCACCGACACAACTGCCGCCGCCACGGTCACCGTGACCGAAAGAGACAGCGCCGAAAGTGGATCGTTGGAGGCCGTGGTCGTTCAATAATTCGCTTTCACCGACACAACTGCCGCCGCCACGGTCACCGTGACCGAAAGAGACAGCGCCGAAAGCGGATCGTTGGAGGCCGTTGTCGATCAATAATTCGCTTTCACCGACACAACTGCCGCCGCCACGGTCACCGTGATTGAAAGAGGCAGCGCCGAACGCGGATCGTCGGAGGCCGTGGCCGTTCAGTAATTCGCTTTCACCGACACAACTGCCGCCGCCACCGTCACCGTGACAAAAAGAGACAGCGCCGAACGCGGATCGTCGGAGGCCGTGGTCGTTCAATAATTCGCTTTCACCGCCACAACTACCGCCACCACGATCACCGTGACCGAAAGAGACAGCGCCGAACGCGGTTCGTCGGAGGCCATGGTTATTCAATAATTCGCTTTCACCGTCACAACTGCCGCCGCCACGGTCACCGTGAGCGAAGGAGACAGCGCCGAACGCGGATCATTGGAGGCCGTGGTCGTTCAATAATTCGCTTTCACCGACACAACTGCCGACGCCACGGTCACCGTGACCGAAAGAGACAGCGCCGAAAGCGGATCGTGTGAGGCCGTGCTCGTTCAATAATTCGCTTTCACCGACACAAATGCCCCCGCCACGGTCACAATGACCGAAAGAGACAGCGCGGAAAGCGGATCGTCGGAGGCCGTGCTCGTTCAATAATTCGCTTTCACCGACACAACTGCCGCCGCCACGGTCACCGTGAGCGAAAGAGACAGCGCCGAACGCGGATCGTCGGAGGCCGTGGTCGTTCAATAATTCGCTTTCACCAACACAACTGCCGCCGCCACGGTCACCGTGACCGAAAGAGACAGCGTCCAAAGCGGATCGTGTGAGGCCGTGCTCGTTTAATATTTCGCTTTCACCGACACAACTGCCGCCGCCACGGTCACCGTGAGCGAAAGAGACAGCGCCGAACGCGGATCGTCGGAGGCCGTGGTCGTTCAATAATTCGCTTTCACCGACACAACTGGCGACGCCACGGTCACCGTGAGCGAAAGAGACAGTGCCGAACGCGGAGCGTCGGAGGCCGTGGTCATTCAATATTTCGCTTTCACCGACACAACTGCCGCCGCCACGGTCACCGTGAGGGAAAGAGGCAGCGCCGAACGCGGATCGTCAGTGGCCGTGGTCGTTCAATAATTCGCTTTCACCGACACAACTGCCGCAGCCACGGTCACCGTGACCGAAAGAGACAGCGCCGAACGCGGATCGTCGGAGGCCGTGGTCGTTCAATAATTCGCTTTCACCGACACAACTGCCGGCGCCACGGTCACCGTGACCGAAAGAGACAGCGCCGAACGCGGATCGTCGGAGGCTGTGGTCGTTCAATAATTCCCTTTCACCGACACAACTCTCGCCGCCACGGTCACCGTCACCGAAAGAGACGGCGCTGAACGCGGATCGTCGAAGGCCGTGGTCGTTCAATAATTCGCCTTCACCGACACAACTGCCGCCGCCACGGTCACCGTGACCGAAAGAGACAGCGCCGAACGCGGATAGTAGGAGGCCGTGGTCGTTCAATAATTCGCTTTCACCGACACACCTGCCGCCGCCACGGTCACCGTGACCGAAAGAGACAGCGCCGAAAGCGGATCGTTGGAGGCCGTGGTCGTTCAATAATTCGCTTTCACCGACACAACTGCCGCCACCACGGTCACCGTGACCGAAAGAGACAGCTCCGAAAGCGGATCGTTGGAGGCCGTGGTCGTTCAATAATTTGCTTTCACCGACACAACTGCCGCCGCCACGGTCACCGTGACCGAAAGAGACAGCGCCGAAAGCGGATCATTGGAGGCCGTGGTCGATCAATAATTCGCTTTCACCGACACAACTGCCGCCGCCACGGTCACCGTGACCGAAAGAGACAGCGCCGAAAGCGGATCGTGTGAGGCCGTGCTCGTTCAAAAATTGGCTTTCACCGACACAACTGCCGCCGCCACGGTCACCGTGAGCGAAAGAGACAGCGCCGAAAGCGGATCGTCGGAGGCCGTGGTCGTTCAAAAATTCGCTTTCACCGACACAACTGCCGATGCCACGGTCAGCGTGACCGAAAGAGACAGCGCCGAAAGCGGATCGTCGAAGGCCGTGGTCGTTCAATATTTCGGTTTCACCGACACAACTGCCGACGCCACGGTCACCGTGAGCGAAAGAGACAGTGCCGAACGCGGATAGTCGGAGGCCGTGGTCGTTCAATAATTCGCTTTCACCGATACAACTGCCGCCGCCACGGTCACCGTGACCGAAAGAGACAGCGCCGAACGCGGATCGTCGGATGCCGTGGTCGTTCAATTATTCGCTTTCACCGACACAACTGCCGCCGCCACCGTCACCGTGACCGAAAGAGACAGCGCCGAAAGCGGATCGTCGGAGGCCGTGGTCGTTCAATAATTCGCTTTCACCGACACAACTGGCGACGCCACGGTCACCGTGAGCGAAAGAGACAGTGCCGAACGCGGAGCGTCGGAGGCCGTGGTCGTTCAATAATTCGCTTTCACCGACACAACTGCCGACGCCACTGTCACCGTGACCGAAAGAGACAGCGCCGAAAGCGGATCGTGTGAGGCCGTGCTCGTTCAATAATTCGCTTTCACCGACACAAATGCCGCCGCCACGGTCACCATGACCGAAAGAGACAGCGCCGAAAGCGGATCGTCGGAGGCCGTGGCCTTTCAATAATTCGCTTTCACCGACACAACTGCCGCCGCCACCGTCACCGTGACCGAAAGAGACAGCGCCGAACGCGGATCGTCGGAGGCCGTGGTCGTTCAATAATTCGCTTTCACCGACACAACTGCCGCCGCCACGATCACCGTGACCGAAAGAGACAGCGCCGAACGCGGTTCGTCGGAGGCCGTGGTCATTCAATAATTCGCTTTCACCGTCACAACTGCCGACGCCACGGTCACCGTGAGCGAAAGAGACCGCGCCGAAAGCGGATCATGTGAGGCCGTGCTCGTTCAGTAATTCGCTTTCACCGTCACAACTGCCGCCGCCACGGTCACCGTGAGCGAAAGAGACAGCGCCGAACGCGGATCGTTGGAGGCCGTGGTCGTTCAATATTTCGCTTTCACCGACACAACTGCCGCCGCCACGGTCACCGTGACCGAAAAAGACAGCGCCGAAAGCGGATCGATGGAGGCCGTGGTCGTTCAATAATTCTCTTTCACCGACACAACTGCCGCAGCCACGGTAACCGTGACCGAAAGAGACAGCGCCGAACGCGGATCGTCGGAGGCCGTGGTCGTTCAATAATTCGCTTTCACCGACACAACTGCCGCCGCCACGGTCACCGTGACCGAAAGAGACAGCGCTGAACGCGGATCGTCGGTGGCCGTGGTCGTTCAATAATTCGCTTTCACCGACACAACTGCCGCCGCCACGGTCACCGTGACCGAAAGAGACAGCGCCGAACGCCGATAGTCGGAGGCCGTGGTCGTTCAATAATTCGCTTTCACCGACACAACTGCCGCCGCCACGGTCACCGTGACCGAAAGAGACAGGGCCGAAAGCGGATCCTTGGAGGCCGTGGTCGTTCAAATATTCGCTTTCACCGACACAACTGCCGCCGCCGCGGTCACCGTGACCGAAAGAGACAGCGCCGAAAGCGGATCGTTGGAGGCCGTTGTCGATCAATAATTCGCTTTCACCGACACAACTGCCGCCGCCACGGTCACCGTGATTGAAAGAGGCAGCGCCGAACGCGGATCGTCGGAGGCCGTGGCCGTTCAATAATTCGCTTTCACCGACACAACTGCCGCCGCCACCGTCACCGTGACAAAAAGAGACAGCGCCGAACGCGGATCGTCGGAGGCCGTGGTCGTTCAATAATTCGCTTTCACCGCCACAACTACCGCCACCACGATCACCGTGACCGAAAGAGACAGCGCCGAACGCGGTTCGTCGGAGGCCATGGTTATTCAATAATTCGCTTTCACCGTCACAACTGCCGCCGCCACGGTCACCGTGAGCGAAGGAGACAGCGCCGAACGCGGATCATTGGAGGCCGTGGTCGTTCAATAATTTGCTTTCACCGACACAACTGCCGACGCCACGGTCACCGTGACCGAAAGAGACAGCGCCGAAAGCGAATCGTGTGAGGCCGTGCTCGTTCAATATTTCGCTTTCACCGACACAAATGCCGCCGCCACGGTCACCATGACCGAAAGAGACAGCGCGGAAAGCGGATCGTCGGAGGCCGTGCTCGTTCAATAATTCGCTTTCACCGACACAACTGCCGCCGCCACGGTCACCGTGAGCGAAAGAGACAGCGCCGAACGCGGATCGTCGGAGGCCGTGCTCGTTCAATAATTCGCTTTCACCAACACAACTGCCGCCGCCACGGTCACCGTGACCGAAAGAGACAGCGTCCAAAGCGGATCGTGTGAGGCCGTGCTCGTTTAATATTTCGCTTTCACCGACACAACTGCCGCCGCCACGGTCACCGTGAGCGAAAGAGACAGCGCCGAACGCGGATCGTCGGAGGCCGTGGTCGTTCAATATTTCGCTTTCACCGACACAACTGCCGCCGCCACGGTCACCGTGACCGAAAGAGACAGCGCCGAAAGCGGATCGTTGGAGGCCGTGGTCGTTCAATAATTCGCTTTCACCGGCACAACTGACGCCGCCACGGTCACCGTGATCGAAAGAGACAGCGCCGAAAGCGGATCGTTGGAGGCCGTGGTCGATCAATAATTCGCATTCGCCGACACAACTGCCGCCGCCACGGTCACCGTGACCGAAAGAGACAGCGCCGAAAGCGGATCGTTGGAGGCCGTGGTCGATTAATAATTCGCTTTCACCGACACAACTGCCGCCACCACGGTCACCGTGACCGAAAGAGACAGCGCCGAAAGCGGATCGTCGGAGGCCGTGGCCGTTCAATAATTCGCTTTCACCGACACAACTGCCGCCGCCACGGTCACCGTGACCGAAAGAGACAGCGCCGAAAGCGGATCGTCAGAGGCCGTGGCCGTTCAATAATTCGCTTTCACCGACACAACTGCCGCCGCCACGGTCACCGTGACCGAAAGAGACAGCGCCGAACGCGGATCGTCGGAGGCCGTGGTCGTTCAATAATTCGCTTTCACCGACACAACTGCCGCCGCCACGATCACCGTGACCGAAAGAGACAGCGCCGAACGCGGTTCGTCGGAGGCCGTGGTCATTCAATATTTCGCTTTCACCGACACAACTGCCGCCGCCACGGTCACCATGACCGAAAGAGACAGCGCCGAAAGCGGATCGTGTGAGGCCGTGCTCGTTCAAAAATTGGCTTTCACCGACACAACTGCCGCCGCCACGGTCACCGTGAGCGAAAGAGACAGCGCCGAACGCGGATTGTTGGAGGCCGTGGTCGTTCAATAATTGGCTTTCACCGACACAACTGCCGACGCCACGGTCACCGTGACCGAAAGAGACAGCGCCGAAAGCGGATCGTCGGAGGCCGTGGTCGTTCAATAATTCGCTTTCACCGACACAACTGCCGACGCCACGGTCACCGTGACCGAAAGAGACAGCGCCGAAAGCGGATCATCGGAGGCCGTGGTCGTTCAATAATTCGCTTTCACCGACACAACTGCCGACGCCACGGTCACCGTGAGCGAAAGAGACAGCGCCGAAAGCGGATCGTTCGAGGCCGTGCTCGTTCAATATTTCGCTTTCACCGACACAACTGCCGCCGCCACGGTCACCGTGAGCGAAAGAGACAGCGCCGAACGCGGATCGTCGGAGGCCGTGGTCGTTCAATATTTCGCTTTCACCGACACAACTGCCGCCGCCACGGTCACCGTGACCGAAAGAGACAGCGCCGAACGCGGATCGTCGGAGGCCGTGGTCGTTCAATATTTCGCTTTCACCGACACAACTGCCGCCGGCACGGTCACCGTGACCGAAAGAGACAGCGCCGAAAGCGGATCGTTGGAGGCCGTGGTCGTTCAATAATTCGCTTTCACCGACACAACTGCCGCCGCCACGGTCACCGTGACAAAAAGAGACAGCGCCGAAAGCGGATCGTTGGAGGCCGTGGTCGATCAATAATTCGCTTTCACCGACACAACTGCCGCAGCCACGGTCACCGTGACCGAAAGAGACAGCGCCGAACGCGGATCGTCGGAGGCCGTGGTCGTTCAATAATTCGCTTTCACCGACACAACTGCCGCCGCCACGGTCACCGTGACCGAAAGAGACAGCGCCGAACGCGGATCGTCGGAGGCTGTGGTCGTTCAATAATTCGCTTTCACCGACACAACTGCCGCCGCCACGGTCACCGTCACCGAAAGAGACGGCGCTGAACGCGGATCGTCGAAGGCCGTGGTCGTTCAATAATTCGCCTTCACCGACACAACTGCCGCCGCCACGGTCACCGTGACCGAAAGAGACAGCGCCGAACGCGGATAGTAGGAGGCCGTGGTCGTTCAATAATTCGCTTTCACCGACACACCTGCCGCCGCCACGGTCACCGTGACCGAAAGAGACAGCGCCGAAAGCGGATCGTTGGAGGCCGTGGTCGTTCAATAATTCGCTTTCACCGACACAACTGCGGCCACCACCGTCACCGTGACCGAAAGAGACAGCGCCGAAAGCGGATCGTTGGAGGCCGTGGTCGTTCAATAATTCGCTTTCACCGACACAACTGCCGCCGCCACGGTCACCGTGCCCGAAAGAGACAGCGCCGAAAGCGGATCGTTGGAGGCCGTGGTCGATCAATAATTCGCTTTCACCGACAAACTGCCGCCGCCACGGTCACCGTGACCGAAAGAGACAGCGCCGAAAGCGGATCGTGTGAGGCCGTGCTCGTTCAAAAATTGGCTTTCACCGACACAACTGCCGCCGCCACGGTCACCGTGAGCGAAAGAGACAGCGCCGAAAGCGGATCGTCGGAGGCCGTGGTCGTTCAAAAATTCGCTTTCACCGACACAACTGCCGATGCCACGGTCACCGTGACCGAAAGAGACAGCGCCGAAAGCGGATCGTCGAAGGCCGTGGTCGTTCAATATTTCGGTTTCACCGACACAACTGCCGACACCACGGTCACCGTGAGCGAAAGAGACAGTGCCGAACGCGGATAGTCGGAGGCCGTGGTCGTTCAATAATTCGCTTTCACCGATACAACTGCCGCCGCCACGGTCACCGTGACCGAAAGAGACAGCGCCGAACGCGGATCGTCGGATGCCGTGGTCGTTCAATTATTCGCTTTCACCGACACAACTGCCGCCGCCACCGTCACCGTGACCGAAAGAGACAGCGCCGAAAGCGGATCGTCGGAGGCCGTGGTCGTTCAATAATTCGCTTTCACCGACACAACTGGCGACGCCACGGTCACCGTGAGCGAAAGAGACAGTGCCGAACGCGGAGCGTCGGAGGCCGTGGTCGTTCAATAATTCGCTTTCACCGACACAACTGCCGACGCCACTGTCACCGTGACCGAAAGAGACAGCGCCGAAAGCGGATCGTGTGAGGCCGTGCTCGTTCAATAATTCGCTTTCACCGACACAAATGCCGCCGCCACGGTCACCATGACCGAAAGAGACAGCGCTGAAAGCGGATCGTCGGAGGCCGTGGCCTTTCAATAATTCGCTTTCACCGACACAACTGCCGCCGCCACCGTCACCGTGACCGAAAGAGACAGCGCCGAACGCGGATCGTCGGAGGCCGTGGTCGTTCAATAATTCGCTTTCACCGACACAACTGCCGCCGCCACGATCACCGTGACCGAAAGAGACAGCGCCGAACGCGGTTCGTCGGAGGCCGTGGTCATTCAATAATTCGCTTTCACCGTCACAACTGCCGCCGCCACGGTCACCGTGAGCGAAAGAGACAGCGCCGAACGCGGATCGTTGGAGGCCGTGGTCGTTCAATAATTCGCTTTCACCGACACAAGTGCCGACGCCACGGTCACCGTGAGCGAAAGAGACAGCGCCGAACGCGGATCGTCGGAGGCTGTGGTCGTGGTCGTTCAATAATTCGCTTTCACCGACACAACTGCCGACGCCACGGTCACCGTGACCGAAAGAGACAGCGCCGAAACCGGATCGTGTGAGGCCGTGCTCGTTCAATAATTCGCTTTCACCGACACAAATGCCGCCGCCACGGTCACCATGACCGAAAGAGACAGCGCCGAAAGCGGATCGTCGGAGGCCGTGCTCGTTCAATATTTCGCTTTCACCGACACAACTGCCGCCGCCACGGTCACCGTGAGCGAAAGAGACAGCGTCGAACGCGGATCGTCGGAGGCCGTGGTCGTTTAATAATTCGCTTTCACCAACACAACTGCCGCCGCCACGGTCACCGTGACCGAAAGAGACAGCGCCGAACGCGGATCGTCGGAGGCCGTGGTCGTTCAATATTTCGCTTTCACCGACACAACTGCCGCCGCCACGGTCACCGTGAGCGAAAGAGACAGCGCCGAACGCGGATCGTCGGAGGCCGTGGTCGTTCAATATTTCGCTTTCACCGACACAACTGCCGCCGCCACGGTCACCGTGACCGAAAGAGACAGCGCCAAACGCGGATAGTCGGAGGCCGTGGTCGTTCAATAATTCGCTTTCACCGACACAACTGCCGCCGCCACGGTCACCGTGACCGAAAGAGACAGCGCCGAAAGCGGATCGTTGGAGGCCGTGGTCGTTCAATATTTCGCTTTCACCGACACAACTGCCGCCGCCACGGTCACCGTAACCGAAAGAGACAGCGCCGAAAGCGGATCGTTGGAGGCCGTGGTCGATCAATAATTCGCTTTCACCGACACAACTGCCGCCGCCACGGTCACCGTGATTGAAAGAGGCAGCGCCGAACGCGGATCGTCGGAGGCCGTGGCCTTTCAATAATTCGCTTTCACCGACACAACTGCCGCCGCCACCGTCACCGTGACCGAAAGAGACAGCGCCGAACGCGGATCGTCGGAGGCCGTGGTCGTCCAATAATTCGCTTTCACCGACACAACTGCCGCCGCCACGATCACCGTGACCGAAAGAGACAGCGCCGAACGAGGTTCGTCGGAGGCCGTGGTCATTCAATAATTCGCTTTCACCGTTACAACTGCCGCTGCCACGGTCACCGTGAGCGAAAGAGACAGCGCCGAACGCGGATCGTTGGAGGCCGTGGTCGTTCAATAATTCGCTTTCACCGACACAACTGTCGACGCCACGGTCACCGTGACCGAAAGAGACTGCGCCGAAAGCGGATCGTTGGAGGCCGTGGTCGTTCAATAATTCGCTTTCACCGACACAACTGCCGCCGCCACGGTCACCGTGACCGAAAGAGACAGCGCCGAAAGCGGATCGTTGGAGGCCGTGGTCGATCAATAATTCGCTTTCGCCGACACAACTGCCGCCGCCACGGTCACCCTGATTGAAAGAGGCAGCGCCGAACGCGGATCGTCGGAGGCCGTGGTCGTTCAATAATTCGCTTTCACCGACACAACTGCCGTCGCCACGATCACCGTGACCGAAAGAGACAGCGCCGAACGTGGTTCGTCGGAGGCCGTGGTCATTCAATAGTTCGCTTTCACCGACACAACTGCCGCCGCCACGGTCACCGTGAGCGAAAGAGGCAGCGCCGAACGCGGATCGTCAGTGGCCGTGGTCGTTCAATATTTCGCTTTCACCGACACAACTGCCGCCGCCACGGTCACCGTGACCGAAAGAGACAGCGCCGAACGCGGATCGTCGGAGGCCGTGGTCGTTCAATAATTCGCTTTCACCGACACAACTGCCGCCGCCACGGTCACCGTGACCAAAAGAGACAGCGCCGAAAGCGGATCGTGTGAGGCCGTGCTCGTTCAAAAATTGGCTTTCACCGACACAACTGCCGCCGCCACGGTCACCGTGAGCGAAAGAGACAGCGCCGAACGCGGATCGTTGGAGGCCGTGGTCGTTAAATAATTGGCTTTCACCGACACAACTGCCGACGCCACGGTCACCGTGACCGAAAGAGACAGCGCCGAAAGCGGATCGTCGGAGGCCGTGGTCGTTCAATAATTCGCTTTCACCGACACAACTGCCGACGCCACGGTCACCGTGACCAAAAGAGACAGCGCCGAAAGCGGATCGTCGGAGGCCGTGGTCGTTCAATAATTCGCTTTCACCGACACAACTGCCGACGCCACGGTCACCGTGAGCGAAAGAGACAGCGCCGAAAGCGGATCGTGTGAGGCCGTGCTCGTTCAAAAATTGGCTTTCACCGACACAACTGCCGCCGCCACGGTCACCGTGAGCGAAAGAGACAGCGCCGAAAGCGGATCGTCGGAGGCCGTGGTCGTTCAATAATTCGCTTTCACCTACACAACTGCCGACGCCACGGTCACCGTGACCGAAAAAGACAGCGCCGAAAGCGGATCGTCGAAGGCCGTGGTCGTTCAATATTTCGCTTTCACCGACACAACTGCCGACGCCACGGTCACCGTGAGCGAAAGAGACAGTGCCGAACGCGGATAGTCGGAGGCCGTGGTCGTTCAATAATTCGCTTTCACCGATACAACTGCCGCCACCACGGTCACCGTGACCGAAAGAGACAGCGCCGAACACGGATCGTCGGATGCCGTGGTCGTTCAATTATTCGCTTTCACCGACACAACTGCCGCCGCCACCGTCACCGTGACCGAAAGAGACAGCGCCGAAAGCGGATCGTCGGAGGCCGTGGTCGTTCAATAATTCGCTTTCACCGACACAACTGGCGACGCCACGGTCACCGTGAGCGAAAGAGACAGTGCCGAACGCGGAGCGTCGGAGGCCGTGGTCGTTCAATAATTCGCTTTCACCGACACAACTGCCGGCGCCACGGTCACCGTGACCGAAAGAGACAGCGCCGAAAGCGGATCGTGTGAGGCCGTGCTCGTTCAATAATTCGCTTTCACCGACACAAATGCCGCCGCCACGGTCACCATGACCGAAAGAGACAGCGCCGAAAGCGGATCGTCGGAGGCCGTGCTCGTTCAATAATTCGCTTTCACCAACACAACCGCCGCCGCCACGGTCACCGTGAGCGAAAGAGACAGCGCCGAACGCGGATCGTCGGAGGCCGTGGTCGTTCAATATTTCGCTTTCACCGACACAACTGCCGCCGCCACGGTCACCGTGACCGAAAGAGACAGCGCCGAACGCGGATAGTCGGAGGCCGTGGTCGTTCAATAATTCGCTTTCACCGACACAACTGCCGCCGCCACGGTCACCGTGACCGAAAGAGACAGCGCCGAAAGCGGATCGTTGGAGGCCGTAATCGTTCAATAATTCGCTTTCACCGTGTGGACGCTATAGGGGCGCCACTGTGTGTAAAGAGCGCGGGGGGCGTTACCCCCTGTGAAAGAACGCATAAAAGCAGCAGCGGGGACGCCGACGGGAGGAGAGAGAAGCGGGGCCTGGAGCGAAAGGTACACGCTGCGGCGGTGTCGACCAAACGACCTTGTTAATACTAACTTCATGTTTACAATTTACTAATAAATGTAGCTTCACGTTTTCCGAAATCCTGGCTCCGTGTTGTTCCGCCGGGTTGGGCACGCAGCAAGGCAACTTTCCCACATGGCGCCCAACGTGGGGCAACAACACGGCGGAACGTGAGTACGTGAGTCAAAGAGCCCTTGGGCGTTTCCTGTGGTCCTTGCTCCAAAAAAGGATGGAACCGCCAGGCTTTGTGTAGACTACAGACGCCTTAACGACGTGTCTGTACGGGACAGTTACCCTTTCCCTAGTATTTCCTCTGTAATGTACGCGCTCGGTAACGCGACTGTGTTTACAACGCTCGATTGCAGCCACGGGTTCCTTCAGATCGAGATTCACCCGTTGGACGTGCAGAAAACGGCGTTCATCTGCCAGAGAGGATTATTCGAGTTCACCCGTTTACCGTTCGATTTGTCAAACTCGCCAGCGAGTTTTCAACGCTTGATGGACGTTGTACTTGGCGACGCAAAGTACAACTTTGCAATGGCATACATGGATGACGTAGTTGTCTTCTCGCGCACGTTCGAAGAACACGTCGAGCACTTGAGAATAATACTCGAGCGAATGCGTAGCGCGGGTCTCACAATTCACCCGGGAAAGGTGCAGTTGGCCGCGCCAAAGATTAATCTTCTTGGTTTCGTGGTTGACAATGGCACACTCCGTCCTAACGAGGAGAAGGTTCGCGCGCTAACGGAGTATCCGTGCCCACATGACGTGAAAAGCCTGCAGAGGTATCTTGGTATGATTGCATTTTACAGGGATTTTATTCCCTACTGTTCCGAGATATCTCAGCCACTCAATCACCTCCTTCGAAAGGGCATCAAGTGGCACTGGAACGTTGAACAACAGAGTGCGTTCATTGCCCTCTCGGGGGCAGTGACTGAAAATGCTTGTCTGCATCTTCCTGATTTAAACCAACCTTTCGTTTTGCAGACAGATGCAAGCGATATCGTCGTGGGTGCTGTTCTGCTGCAGGTGCATGACTGTGTGCTTCGGCCAGTTGCCTTCGCAAGTCAGACACTTACTCCCGCCCAGCGGAACTACAGTGTGGCGGAAAGGGAATGTTTGTCCATAGTATATGCGTTAAAGCGGTTTGACATGTACTTAGACGGCGCAACATTCCAAATTCAGTGTGATCACTTAGCACTTTCATGGCTGAAAAGGCTTCAGAACCCTGCCGGTCGGCTTGCTCGTTGGGCGCTTATGCTACAGCGATACGACTACACTATCGTGTACAGACCTGGTGCAACAAACAAAATTGCTGATGCTCTTTCCCGCGCCCCCCTCCCTGAGGAGCACACGCAGGAAGGTCCGGGCCTGGTTGCTGTCGCCATCACAACGCAGGAATCACCTGAATCACGGTGGGGAGCACTGATCACAAGAGAGGAACTTCTCAAGGCTCAGCAGGACGACGGGCTGTGTCAGCGGGTGACCGCCTGGCTGGCAATAACGAGCACGGTTAATGCAGCGAGTGACGAGCAATTCGACTCGTACTTGCTGAGCAGCGACGGGCTCCTGTTGCGCTACATCCCTCAAGCTGATGACGACCGGAGCAGCTCGGCGTTCCGGACTGTGATACCTAGAAAGTTACGTAAGTCTTTCATCACATACATGCACAACTCCGCACTAGCCGGACACAGTAGTGGGAGCAAAACGTATGATAAGTTGTCCCAAATTGTGACCTGGCCCGGAATGCGGCAAGATGTACTGAGGTATGCGCGTAGTTGCCCGTCATGCCAGAAAGCGAAGCCACGTGGTGGTCAACCCCCAGGCCTCATGCAACCGATCGTAAGCCAGAGCCCTTGGCAGATCTGTTGTTGTGACGTCATGGGCCCATTCCCGCGCAGTCCTCGCGGAAATCAGTACTTGTTCGTGGTAACGGATCATTTCACGAAATGGGTTCAGCTGTTCCCTTTGCGCAAACTGGACTCGCAGAAAATTTGGGATTGTCTGCTGCAAACATTCGCGCGCTTCGGATTCCCGACGAGTTTGATTTCCGACAACGCTTCTTATTTCACTAGCAAGGTGTTCGTGGATGCGTGTGCGGTGCTGGGAATGGAGCATAAACGTACATCACCGTATCACCCGCAAGCAAACATCACTGAAAGGGTGAACCGGAACCTTAAGATGATGCTCGTTGCGCATACCGATCGCCACAAGGACTGGGACGCGAAGCTCCCAGAAATGGCCTTCGCCACTCACACCACGGTTAACCGGTCGACCGGTCTCAGCCCTGCCCAGCTAAATTTTGGCAAAGAACTTGCCTTCCCGCTTTCGAACGCTCTTCGCTCAACAGAACCCACGTCGCAATACCGCAGCTACTCGAAGTTTGCAGACGACCTCCGCAAGCGCTTCTCGGACAACCTCAGAGAAGCTCGGGAGAGCCTCGACGTCGCCAGACTGCAGCAGTCCGAGCAGTACAACCAGGGACGCCGAAACCTGCAGTTTGAGGTGGGAGACCTCGAGCTCAGGCGCACTCATCCCCTGAGTGATGCAACAAGGGGATTCACGGCCTCACTGGCAAACAGGTGGGAGGGTCCATTCCGTGTTGGCAAAAAGCTGTCCCCGCTCACATACACACTTATTTGCTGCTCCAGTGGTCAGTCCACAGGACCAATTCATGTCACCGACCTAAAACTATTCCACAGCCAAGAAGATTTCTCGCAGGATCCAGCAGATGGCAGCAGCAGTCGGGTCCCTGATTCCCCCTCCCCGCCACCCCGGCGGTACAATCTGCGACGTCGGTGACAGCTAACAGGGAGATCACGAAGCGACTAACAAAAACATTTGTTCTTCCCCCTTAAAAATTTTGAACGTTCTCCGGTTCATACCCCATCAATATGTTCTCCTTTTGAGAGGGGGGGGTGGTATATCCCACCTGAGAGCACTTATTGACTTTTATTTTCAGGGGCCACGCGCGGCACGCCCAATGTTGCGCTCATCGGGCTGTTTCTTATTTTTATGAAGATGGAGAGAGGGTGGCGATCTCATCACCGCGGCCGTCGGAGCCATGTCAGCCACCTCGGCCACCAGGGCCGGGGGACCCATTCGAGGTGGCGACCACGGTCACCCAGGCCACAAGGACAGGGGCCGGGGCCATCACGACGAGATCAGGGCAACGCGGACTTCCACATCCTCTGCCGCCGCTGCCGGCGACGGCCACAAGCCACCGTGACAACATGGATGGTGCAGACCGACGGTGGACCGGTCGGCTGGGCATCCCGGCAAGCCTGGGAAGAACAACCACGCCCAGAACGCGGGGAGGCGCACGTCATCGTCCCCGAGCCTTTCAGGGGACTGACATTGGAGGACCGCCACCCCAACGATCCAGCGGCGCAATACACCGCAGAGGAACGGAGGCTCCTCTGTCCGCTGTGCGGAGTCCCGGAGCTCGCCCGAGAATCACACCGAGCGGGGCTCCTACACGTGACCCGGGAAGCTGCCGACCGCGCTGCGAGGCTCCAGAACCACGACGAGCTGCAGAGGGCCATCGACGTCGTACGAAGGCAACGTCCTCAACTTCTGAGGTCAAACGACCAGGACGAGCACGTCATCGACATGCCTGACTTTTGAGGGGGGGATTGTGTGGACGCTATAGGGGCGCCACTGTGTGTAAAGAGCGCGGGGGGCGTTACCCCCTGTGAAAGAACGCATAAAAGCAGCAGCGGGGACGCCGACGGGAGGAGAGAGAAGCGGGGCCTGGAGCGAAAGGTACACGCTGCGGCGGTGTCGACCAAACGACCTTGTTAATACTAACTTCATGTTTACAATTTACTAATAAATGTAGCTTCACGTTTTCCGAAATCCTGGCTCCGTGTTGTTCCGCCGGGTTGGGCACGCAGCAAGGCAACTTTCCCACAACCGACACAACTGCCGCCGCCACGGTCACCGTTTCCGAAAGAGACAGCGCCGAAAGCGGATCGTTGGAGGCCGTGGTCGATCAATAATTCGCTTTCACCGACACAACTGCCGCCGCCACGGTCACCGTGATTGAAAGAGGCAGCGCCGAACGCGGATCGTCGGAGGCCGTGGCCTTTCAATAATTCGCTTTCACCGACACAACTGCCGCCGCCACCGTCACCGTGACCGAAAGAGACAGCGCCGAACGCGGATCGTCGGAGGCCGTGGTCGTTCAATATTTCGCTTTCACCAACACATCTGCCGCCGCCACGATCACCGTGACCGAAAGAGACAGCGCCGAACGCGGTTCGTCGGAGGCCGTGGTCATTCAATAATTCGCTTTCACCGTCACAACTGCCGCCGCCACGGTCACCGTGAGCGAAAGAGACAGCGCCGAACGCGGATCGTTGGAGGCCGTGGTCGTTCAATATTTCGCTTTCACCGACACAAGTGCCGACGCCACGGTCACCGTGAGCGAAAGAGACAGCGCCGAACGCGGATCGACGGAGGCTGTGGTCGTGGTCGTTCAATAATTCGCTTTCACCGACACAACTGCCGACGCCACGGTCACCGTGACCGAAAGAGACAGCACCGAAAGCGGACCGTGTGAGGCCGTGCTCGTTCAATAATTCGCTTTCACCGACACAAATGCCGCCGCCACGGTCACCATGACCGAAAGAGACAGCGCCGAAAGCGGATCGTCGGAGGCCGTGCTCGTTCAATATTTCGCTTTCACCGACACAACTCCCGCCGCCACGGTCACCGTGAGCGAAAGAGACAGCGTCGAACGCGGATCGTCGGAGGCCGTGGTCGTTTAATAATTCGCTTTCACCAACACAACTGCCGCCGCCACGGTCACCTTGACCGAAAGAGACAGCGCCGAACGCGGATCGTCGGAGGCCGTGGTCGTTCAATATTTCGCTTTCACCGACACAACTTCCGCCGCCACGGTCACCGTGAGCGAAAGAGACAGCGCCGAACGCGGATCGTCGGAGGCCGTGGTCGTTCAATATTTCGCTTTCACCGACACAACTGCCGCCGCCACGGTCACCGTGACCGAAAGAGACAGCGCCGAACGCGGATAGTCGGAGGCCGTGGTCGTTCAATAATTCGCTTTCACCGACACAACTGCCGCCGCCACGGTCACCGTGACCGAAAGAGACACCGCCGAAAGCGGATCGTTGGAGGCCGTGGTCGTTCAATAATTCGCTTTCACCGACACAACTGCGGCCGCCACGGGCACCGTAACCGAAAGAGACAGCGCCGAAAGCGGATCGTTGGAGGCCGTGGTCGATCAATAATTCGCTGTCACCGACACAACTGCCGCCGCCACGGTCACCGTGATTGAAAGAGGCAGCGCCGAACGCGGATCGTCGGAGGCCGTGGCCTTTCAATATATCGCTTTCACCGACACAACTGCCGCCGCCACCGTCACCGTGACCGAAAGAGACAGCGCCGAACGCGGATCGTCGGAGGCCGTGGTCGTCCAATAATTCGCTTTCAGCGACACAACTGCCGCCGCCACGATCACCATGACCGAAAGAGACAGCGCCGAACGCGGTTCGTCGGAGGCCGTGGTCATTCAATAATTCGCTTTTACCGTCACAACTGCCGCTGCCACGGTCACCGTGAGCGAAAGAGACAGCGCCGAACGCGGATCGTTGGAGGCCATGGTCGTTCAATAATTCGCTTTCACCGACACAAGTGCCGACGCCACGGTCACCTTGAGCGAAAGAGACAGCGCCGAACGCGGATCGTCGGAGGCCGTGGTCGTTCAATAATTCGCTTTCACCGACACAACTGCCGACGCCACGGTCACCGTGACCGAAAGAGACAGCGCCGAAAGCGGATCGTGTGAGGCCGTGCTCGTTCAATAATTCGCTTTCACCGACACAAATGCCGCCGCCACGGTCACCATGACCGAAAGAGACAGCGCCGAAAGCGGATCGTCGGAGGCCGTGCTCGTTCAATATTTCGCTTTCACCGACACAACTGCCACCGCCACGGTCACCGTGAGCGAAAGAGACAGCGTCGAACGCGGATCGTCGGAGGCCGTGGTCGTTTAATAATTCGCTTTCACCGACACAAATGCCGCCGCCACGGTCACCATGACCGAAAGAGACAGCGCCGAAAGCGGATCGTCGGAGGCCGTGCTCGTTCAATAATTCGCTTTCACCGACACAAATGCCGCCGCCACGGTCACCGTGACCGAAAGAGACAGCGTCCAAAGCGGATCGTGTGAGGCCGTGCTCGTTCAATATTTCGCTTTCACCGTCACAACTGCCGCCGCCACGGTCACCGTGAGCGAAAGGGACAGCGCCGAACGCGGATCGTCGGAGGCCGTGGTCGTTCAATATTTCGCTTTCACCGACACAACTGCCGCCGCCACGGTCACCGTGACCGAAAGAGACAGCGCCGAAAGCGGATCGTTGGAGGCCGTGGTCGTTCAATAATTCGCTTTCACCGACACAACTGCCGCCGCCACGGTCACCGTGACCGAAAGAGACAGCGCCGAAAGCGGATCGTTGGAGGCCGTGGTCGATCAATAATTCGCTTTCGCCGACACAACTGCCGCCGCCACGGTCACCCTGATTGAAAGAGGCAGCGCCGAACGCGGATCGTCGGAGGCCGTGGCCGTTCAATAATTCGCTTTCACCGACACAACTGCCGCCGCCACGGTCACCGTGACCGAAAGAGACAGCGCCGAACGCGGATCGTCGGAGGCCGTGGTCGTTCAATAATTCGCTTTCACCGACACAACTGCCGTCGCCACGATCACCGTGACCGAAAGAGACAGCGCCGAACGCGGTTCGTCGGAGGCCATGGTCATTCAATAGTTCGCTTTCACCGACACAACTGCCGACGCCACGGTCACCGTGACCAAAAGAGACAGCGCCGAAAGCGGATCGTCGGAGGCCGTGGTCGTTCAATAATTCGCTTTCACCGACACAACTGCCGACGCCACGGTCACCGTGAGCGAAAGAGACAGCGCCGAAAGCGGATCGTGTGAGGCCGTGCTCGTTCAATAATTCGCTTTCACCGACACAACTGCCGCCGCCACGGTCACCGTGAGCGAAAGAGACAGCGCCGAACGCGGATCGTCGGAGGCCGTGGTCGTTCAATAATTCGCTTTCACCGACACAACTGCCGCCGCCACGGTCACCGTGACCGAAAGAGACAGCGCCGAACGCGGATCGTCGGAGGCCGTGGTCGTTCAATATTCCGCTTTCACCGACACAACTGCCGCCGCCACGGTCACCGTGACCGAAAGAGACAGCGCCGAAAGCGGATCGTTGGAGGCCGTGGTCGTTCAATAATTCGCTTTCACCGACACAACTGCCGCCGCCACGGTCACCGTGACCGAAAGAGACAGCGCCGAAAGCGGATCATTGGAGGCCGTGGTTGATCAATAATTCGCTTTCACCGACACAAATGCCGCAGCCACGGTCACCGTGACCGAAAGAGACAGCGCCGAACGCGGATCGTCGGAGGCCGTGGTCGTTCAATAATTCGCTTTCACCGACACAACTGCCGCCGCCACGGTCACCGTGACCGAAAGAGACAGCGCCGAACGCGGATCGTCGGAGGCCGTGGTCGTTCAATAATTCGCTTTCACCGACACAACTGCCGCCGCCACGGTCACCGTGACCGAAAGAGACAGCGCCGAAAGCGGATCGTTGGAGGCCGTGGTCGATCAATAATTCGCTTTCACCGACACAACTGCCGTCGCCACGGTCACCGTGATTGAAAGAGGCAGCGCCGCAGCGCCGAACGCGGATTCTCGGAGGCCGTGGTCGTTCAATAATTCGCTTTCACCGACACAACTGCCGCCGCCACGGTCACCGTGACCGAAAGAGACAGCGCCGAACGCGGATCGTCGGAGGCCGTGGTCGTTCAATATTTCGCTTTCACCGACACAACTGCCGCCGCCACGGTCACCGTGACCGAAAGAGACAGCGCCGAACGCGGTTCGTCGGAGGCCGTGGTCGTTCAATAATTCGCTTTCACCGACACAACTGCCGCCGCCACGGTCACCGTGACCGAAAGAGACAGCGCCGAAAGCGGATCGTGTGAGGCCGTGCTCGTTCAAAAATTGGCTTTCACCGACACAACTGCCGACGCCATGGTCACCGTGAGCGAAAGAGACAGCGCCGAACGCGGATCGTCGGAGGCCGTGGTCGTTCAATAATTCGCTTCCACCGACACAACTGCCGCCGCCACGGTCACCGTGACCGAAAGAAACAGCGCCGAAGGCGGATATTTGGAGGCCGTGGTCGTTCAATAATTCGCTTTCACCGACACAACTGCCGCCGCCACGGTCACCGTGACCGAAAGAGACAGCGCCGAAAGCGGATCGTTGGAGGCCGTGGTCGTTCAATAATTCGCTTTCACCGACACAACTGCCGCCGCCACGGTCACCGTGACCGAAAGAGACAGCGCCGAAAGCGGATCGTTGGAGGCCGTGGTCGATCAATAATTCGCTTTCACCGACACAACTGCCGCCGCCACGGTCACCGTGAGCGAAAGAGACAGCGCCGAACGCGGTTCGTCGGAGGCCGTGGTCATTCAATAATTCGCTTTCACCGTCACAACTGCCGCCGCCACGGTCACCGTGAGCGAAAGAGACAGCGCCGACCGCGGATCGTTGGAGGCCGTAGTCGTTCAATAATTCGCTTTCACCGACACAAGTGCCGACGCCACGGTCACCGTGAGCGAAAGAGACAGCGCCGAACGCGGATCGTTGGAGGCCGTGGCCGTTCAATAATTCGCTTTCACCGACACAACTGCCGCCGCCACCGTCACCGTGACCGAAAGAGACAGCGCCGAACGCGGATCATCGGAGGCCGTGGTCGTTCAATAATTCGCTTTCACCGACACAACTGCCGCCGCCACGATCACCGTGACCGAAAGAGACAGCGCCGAACGCGGTTCGTCGGAGGCCGTGGTCATTCAATAATTCGCTTTCACCGTCACAACTGCCGCCGCCACGGTCACCGTGAGCGAAAGAGACAGCGCCGACCGCGGATCGTTGGAGGCCGTAGTCGTTCAATAATTCGCTTTCACCGACACAAGTGCCGACGCCACGGTCACCGTGAGCGAAAGAGACAGCGCCGACCGCGGATCGTTAGAGGCCGTAGTCGTTCAATAATTCGCTTTCACCGACACAAGTGCCGACGCCATGGTCACCGTGAGCGAAAGAGACAGCGCCGAACGCGGATCGTTGGAGGCCGTGGCCGTTCAATAATTCGCTTTCACCGACACAACTGCCGCCGCCACCGTCACCGTGACCGAAAGAGACAGCGCCGAACGCGGATCATCGGAGGCCGTGGTCGTTCAATAATTCGCTTTCACCGACACAACTGCCGCCGCCACGATCACCGTGACCGAAAGAGACAGCGCCGAACGCGGTTCGTCGGAGGCCGTGGTCATTCAATAATTCGCTTTCACCGTCACAACTGCCGCCGCCACGGTCACCGTGAGCGAAAGAGACAGCGCCGACCGCGGATCGTTGGAGGCCGTAGTCGTTCAATAATTCGCTTTCACCGACACAAGTGCCGACGCCACGGTCACCGTGAGCGAAAGAGACAGCGCCGAACGCGGTTCGTCGGAGGCCGTGGTCATTCAATAATTCGCTTTCACCGTCACAACTGCCGCCGCCACGGTCACCGTGAGCGAAAGAGACAGCGCCGAACGCGGATCGTTGGAGGTCGTGGTCGTTCAATAATTCGCTTTCACCGACACAACTGCCGCCGCCACGGTCACCGTGAGCGAAAGAGACAGCGTCGAACGCGGATCGTCGGAGGCCGTGGTCGTTTAATAATTCGATTTCACCAACACAACTGCCGCCGCCACGGTCACCGTGACCGAAAGAGACAGCGTCCAAAGCGGATCGTGTGAGGCCGTGCTCGATCAATATTTCGCTTTCACCGACACAACTTCCGCCGCCACGGTCACCCTGATTGAAAGAGGCAGCGCCGAACGCGGATCGTCGGAGGCCGTGGCCGTTATAATTCGCTTTCACCGACACAACTGCCGCCGCCACGGTCACCGTGACCGAAAGAGACAGCGCCGAACGCGGATCGTCGGAGGCCGTGGTCGTTCAATAATTCGCTTTCACCGACACAACTGCCGCCGCCACGGTCACCGTGAGCGAAAGAGGCAGCGCCGAACGCGGATCGTCAGTGGCCGTGGTCGTTCAATATTTCGCTTTCACCGACACAACTGCCGCCGCCACGGTCACCGTGACCGAAAGAGACAGCGCCGAACGCGGATCGTCGGAGGCCGTGGTCGTTCAATAATTCGCTTTCACCGACACAACTGCCGCCGCCACGGTCACCGTGACCAAAAGAGTCAGCGCCGAAAGCGGATCGTGTGAGGCCGTGCTCGTTCAAAAATTGGCTTTCACCAACACAACTGCCGCCGCCACGGTCACCGTGAGCGAAAGAGACAGCGCCGAACGCGGATCGTTGGAGGCCGTGGTCGTTCAAAAATTGGCTTTCACCGACACAACTGCCGACGCCACGGTCACCGTGACCGAAAGAGACAGCGCCGAAAGCGGATCGTCGGAGGCCGTGGTCGTTCAATAATTCGCTTTCACCGACACAAGTGCCGACGCCACGGTCACCGTGACCAAAAGAGACAGCGCCGAAAGCGGATCGTCGGAGGCCGTGGTCGTTCAATATTTCGCTTTCACCGACACAACTGCCGACGCCACAGTCACCGTGACCGAAAGAGACAGCGCCGAACGCGGATCGTCGGAGGCCGTGGTCGTTCAATAATTCGCTTTCACCGACACAACTGCCGCCGCCACGGTCACCGTGACCGAATGAGACAGCGCCGAACGCGGATCGTCGGAGGCCGTGGTCGTTCAATATTCCGCTTTCACCGACACAACTGCCGCCGCCACGGTCACCGTGACCGAAAGAGACAGCGCCGAAAGCGGATCGTTGGAGGCCGTGGTCGTTCAATAATTCGCTTTCACCGACACAACTGCCGCCGCCACGGTCACCGTGACCGAAAGAGACAGCGCCGAAAACGGATCGTTGGAGGCCGTGGTTGATCAATAATTCGCTTTCACCGACACAACTGCCGCAGCCACGGTCACCGTGACCGAAAGAGGCAGCGCCGAACGCGGATCGTCGGAGGCCGTGGTCGTTCAATAATTCGCTTTCACCGACACAACTGCCGCCGCCACGGTCACCGTGACCGAAAGAGACAGCGCCGAACGCGGATCGTCGGAGGCCGTGGTCGTTCAATATTTCGCTTTCACCGACACAACTGCTGCCGCCACGGTCACCGTGACCGAAAGAGACAGCGCCGAAAGCGGATCGTTGGAGGCCGTGGTCGATCAATAATTCGCTTTCCCCGACACAACTGCCGCCGCCACGGTCACCGTGATTGAAAGAGACAGCGCCGAACGCGGATTCTCGGAGGCCGTGGTCGTACAATAATTCGCTTTCACCGACACAACTGCCGCCGCCACGGTCACCGTGACCGAAAGAGACAGCGCCGAACGCGGATCGTCGGAGGCCATGGTCGTTCAATATTTCGCTTTCACCGACACAACTGCCGCCGCCACGGTCACCGTGACCGAAAGAGACAGCGCCGAACGCGGTTCGTCGGAGGCCGTGGTCGTTCAATAATTCGCTTTCACCGACACAACTGCCGCCGCCACGGTCACCGTGACCGAAAGAGACAGCGCCGAAAGCGGATCGTGTGAGGCCGTGCTCGTTCAAAAATTGGCTTTCACCGACACAACTGCCGCCGCCACGGTCACCGTGAGCGAAAGAGACAGCGCCGAAAGCGGATCGTCGGAGGCCGTTGTCGTTCAATAATTCGCTTTCACCGACACAACTGCCGACGCCACGGTCACCGTGACCGAAAGAGACAGCGCCGAAAGCGGATCGTCGGAGGCTGTGGTCGTTCAATAATTCGCTTTCACCGACACAACTGCCGACGCCACGGTCACCGTGACCGAAAGAGACAGCGCCGAAAGCGGATCGTTGGAGGCCGTGGTCGTTCAATAATTCGCTTTCACCGACACAACTGCCGCCGCCACGGTCACCGTGACCGAAAGAGACAGCGCCGAAAACGGATCGTTGGAGGCCGTGGTTGATCAATAATTCGCTTTCACCGACACAACTGCCGCAGCCACGGTCACCGTGACCGAAAGAGGCAGCGCCGAACGCGGATCGTCGGAGGCCGTGGTCGTTCAATAATTCGCTTTCACCGACACAACTGCCGCCGCCACGGTCACCGTGACCGAAAGAGACAGCGCCGAACGCGGATCGTCGGAGGCCGTGGTCGTTCAATATTTCGCTTTCACCGACACAACTGCTGCCGCCACGGTCACCGTGACCGAAAGAGACAGCGCCGAAAGCGGATCGTTGGAGGCCGTGGTCGATCAATAATTCGCTTTCCCCGACACAACTGCCGCCGCCACGGTCACCGTGATTGAAAGAGACAGCGCCGAACGCGGATTCTCGGAGGCCGTGGTCGTACAATAATTCGCTTTCACCGACACAACTGCCGCCGCCACGGTCACCGTGACCGAAAGAGACAGCGCCGAACGCGGATCGTCGGAGGCCATGGTCGTTCAATATTTCGCTTTCACCGACACAACTGCCGCCGCCACGGTCACCGTGACCGAAAGAGACAGCGCCGAACGCGGTTCGTCGGAGGCCGTGGTCGTTCAATAATTCGCTTTCACCGACACAACTGCCGCCGCCACGGTCACCGTGACCGAAAGAGACAGCGCCGAAAGCGGATCGTGTGAGGCCGTGCTCGTTCAAAAATTGGCTTTCACCGACACAACTGCCGCCGCCACGGTCACCGTGAGCGAAAGAGACAGCGCCGAAAGCGGATCGTCGGAGGCCGTTGTCGTTCAATAATTCGCTTTCACCGACACAACTGCCGACGCCACGGTCACCGTGACCGAAAGAGACAGCGCCGAAAGCGGATCGTCGGAGGCTGTGGTCGTTCAATAATTCGCTTTCACCGACACAACTGCCGACGCCACGGTCACCGTGAGCGAAAGAGACAGTGCCGAACGCGGAGCGTCGGAGGCCGTGGTCGTTCAATAATTCGCTTTCACCGACACAACTGCCGACGCCATGGTCACCGTGAGCGAAAGAGACAGCGCCGAACGCGGATCGTCGGAGGCCGTGGTCGTCCAATAATTCGCTTCCACCGACAGAACTGCCGCCGCCACGGTCACCGTGACCGAAAGAGACAGCGCCGAACGCGGATAGTCGGAGGCCGTGGTCGTTCAATAATTCGCTTTCACCGAGACAATTGCCGCCGCCACGGTCACCGTGACCGAAAGAGACAGCGCCGAAAGCGGATCGTTGGAGGCCGTGGTCGTTCAATAATTCGCTTTCACCGACACAACTGACGCCGCCACGGTCACCGTGACCGAAAGAGACAGCGCCGAAAGCGGATCGTTGGAGGCCGTGGTCGATCAATAATTCGCTTTCACCGACACAACTGCCGCCGCCACGGTCACCGTGATTGAAAGAGGCAGCGCCGAACGCGGATCGTTGGAGGCCGTGGCCGTTCAATAATTAGCTTTCACCGACACAACTGCCGCCGCCACCGTCACCGTGACCGAAAGAGACAGCGCCGAACGCGGATCATCGGAGGCCGTGGTCGTTCAATAATTCGCTTTCACCGACACAACTGCCGCCGCCACGATCACCGTGACCGAAAGAGACAGCGCCGAACGCGGTTCGTCGGAGGCCGTGGTCATTCAATAATTCGCTTTCACCGTCACACCTTCTGCCGCCACGGTCACCGTGAGCGAAAGAGACAGCGTCGAACGCGGATCGTCGGAGGCCGTGGTCGTTTAATAATTCGATTTCACCAACACAACTGCCGCCGCCACGGTCACCGTGACCGAAAGAGACAGCGTCCAAAGCGGATCGTGTGAGGCCGTGCTCGTTCAATATTTCGCTTTCACCGACACAACTGCCGCCGCCACGGTCACCCTGATTGAAAGAGGCAGCGCCGAACGCGGATCGTCGGAGGCCGTGGCCGTTATAATTCGCTTTCACCGACACAACTGCCGCCGCCACGGTCACCGTGACCGAAAGAGACAGCGCCGAACGCGGATCGTCGGAGGCCGTGGTCGTTCAATAATTCGCTTTCACCGACACAACTGCCGCCGCCACGATCACCGTGACCGAAAGAGACAGCGCCGAACGCGGTTCGTCGGAGGCCGTGGTCATTCAATAATTCGCTTTCACCGACACAACTGCCGCCGCCACGGTCACCGTGAGCGAAAGAGGCAGCGCCGAACGCGGATCGTCAGTGGCCGTGGTCGTTCAATATTTCGCTTTCACCGACACAACTGCCGCCGCCACGGTCACCGTGACGGAAAGAGACAGCGCCGAACGCGGTTCGTCGGAGGCCGTGGTCGTTCAATAATTCGCTTTCACCGACACAACTGCCGCCGCCACGGTCACCGTGACCGAAAGAGACAGCGCCGAAAGCGGATCGTGTGAGGCCGTGCTCGTTCAAAAATTGGCTTTCACCGACACAACTGCCGCCGCCACGGTCACCGTGAGCGAAAGAGACAGCGCCGAAAGCGGATCGTCGGAGGCCGTTGTCGTTCAATAATTCGCTTTCACCGACACAACTGCCGACGCCACGGTCACCGTGACCGAAAGAGACAGCGCCGAAAGCGGATCGTCGGAGGCTGTGGTCGTTCAATAATTCGCTTTCACCGACACAACTGCCGACGCCACGGTCACCGTGAGCGAAAGAGACAGTGCCGAACGCGGAGCGTCGGAGGCCGTGGTCGTTCAATAATTCGCTTTCACCGACACAACTGCCGACGCCATGGTCACCGTGAGCGAAAGAGACAGCGCCGAACGCGGATCGTCGGAGGCCGTGGTCGTCCAATAATTCGCTTCCACCGACAGAACTGCCGCCGTCACGGTCACCGTGACCGAAAGAGACAGCGCCGAACGCGGATAGTCGGAGGCCGTGGTCGTTCAATAATTCGCTTTCACCGACACAATTGCCGCCGCCACGGTCACCGTGACCGAAAGAGACAGCGCCGAAAGCGGATCGTTGGAGGCCGTGGTCGTTCAATAATTCGCTTTCACCGACACAACTGACGCCGCCACGGTCACCGTGACCGAAAGAGACAGCGCCGAAAGCGGATCGTTGGAGGCCGTGGTCGATCAATAATTCGCTTTCACCGACACAACTGCCGCCGCCACGGTCACCGTGATTGAAAGAGGCAGCGCCGAACGCGGATCGTTGGAGGCCGTGGCCGTTCAATAATTCGCTTTCACCGACACAACTGCCGCCACCACCGTCACCGTGACCGAAAGAGACAGCGCCGAACGCGGATCATCGGAGGCCGTGGTCGTTCAATAATTCGCTTTCACCGACACAACTGCCGCCGCCACGATCACCGTGACCGAAAGAGACAGCGCCGAACGCGGTTCGTCGGAGGCCGTGGTCATTCAATAATTCGCTTTCACCGTCACAACTGCCGCCGCCACGGTCACCGTGAGCGAAAGAGACAGCGTCGAACGCGGATCGTCGGAGGCCGTGGTCGTTTAATAATTCGTTTTCACCAACACAACTGCCGCCGCCACGGTCACCGTGACCGAAAGAGACAGCGTCCAAAGCGGATCGTGTGAGGCCGTGCTCGTTCAATATTTCGCTTTCACCGACACAACTGCCGCCGCCACGGTCACCCTGATTGAAAGAGGCAGCGCCGAACGCGGATCGTCGGAGGCCGTGGCCGTTATAATTCGCTTTCACCGACACAACTGCCGCCGCCACGGTCACCGTGACCGAAAGAGACAGCGCCGAACGCGGATCGTCGGAGGCCGTGGTCGTTCAATAATTCGCTTTCACCGACACAACTGCCGCCGCCACGATCACCGTGACCGAAAGAGACAGCGCCGAACGCGGTTCGTCGGAGGCCGTGGTCATTCAATAATTCGCTTTCACCGACACAACTGCCGCCGCCACGGTCACCGTGAGCGAAAGAGGCAGCGCCGAACGCGGATCGTCAGTGGCCGTGGTCGTTCAATATTTCGCTTTCACCGACACAACTGCCGCCGCCACGGTCACCGTGACCGAAAGAGACAGCGCCGAAAGCGGATCGTTGGAGGCCGTGGTCGTTCAATAATTCGCTTTCACCGACACAACTGCCGCCGCCACGGTCACCGTGACCGAAAGTGACAGCGCCGAAAGCGGATCGTTGGAGGCCGTGGTTGATCAATAATTCGCTTTCACCGACACAACTGCCGCAGCCACGGTCACCGTGACCGAAAGAGGCAGCGCCGAACGCGGATCGTCGGAGGCCGTGGTCGTTCAATAATTCGCTTTCACCGACACAACTGCCGCCGCCACGGTCACCGTGACCGAAAGAGACAGCGCCGAACGCGGATCGTCGCAGGCCGTGGTCGTTCAATAATTCGCTTTCACCGACACAACTGCCGCCGCCACGGTCACCATGACCGAAAGAGACAGCGCCGAAAGCGGATCGTTGGAGGCCGTGGTCGTTCAAAAATTGGCTTTCACCGACACAACTGCCGCCGCCACGGTCACCGTGAGCGAAAGAGACAGCGCCGAACGCGGTTCGTCGGAGGCCGTGGTCATTCAATAATTCGCTTTCACCGACACAACTGCCGCCGCCACGGTCACCGTGAGCGAAAGAGGCAGCGCCGAACGCGGATCGTCAGTGGCCGTGGTCGTTCAATATTTCGCTTTCACCGACACAACTGCCGCCGCCACGGTAACCGTGACCGAAAGAGACAGCGCCGAACGCGGATCGTCGGAGGCCGTGGTCGTTCAATAATTCGCTTTCACCGACACAACTGCCGCCGCCACGGTCACCGTGACCAAAAGAGACAGCGCCGAAAGCGGATCGTGTGAGGCCGTGCTCGTTCAAAAATTGGCTTTCACCGACACAACTGCCGCCGCCACGGTCACCGTGAGCGAAAGAGACAGCGCCGAACGCGGATCGTTGGAGGCCGTGGTCGTTCAATAATTGGCTTTCACCGACACAACTGCCGACGCCACGGTCACCGTGACCGAAAGAGACAGCGCCGAAAACGGATCGTCGGAGGCCGTGGTCGTTCAATAATTCGCTTTCACCGACACAAGTGCCGACGCCACGGTCACCGTGACCAAAAGAGACAGCGCCGAAAGCGGATCGTCGGAGGCCGTGGTCGTTCAATATTTCGCTTTCACCGACACAACTGCCGACGCCACGGTCACCGTGAGCGAAAGAGAGAGCGCCGAAAGCGGATCGTGTGAGGCCGTGCTCGTTCAATAATTCGCTTTCACCGACACAACTGCCGCCGCCACGGTCACCGTGAGCGAAAGAGACAGCGCCGAACGCGGATCGTCGGAGGCCGTGGTCGTTCAATAATTCGCTTTCACCGACACAACTGCCGCCACCACGGTCACCGTGACCGAAAGAGACAGCGCCGAACGCGGATCGTTGGAGGCCGTGGTCGTTCAATATTCCGCTTTCACCGACACAACTGCCGCCGCCACGGTCACCGTGACCGAAAGAGACAGCGCCGAAAGCGGATCGTTGGAGGCCGTGGTCGTTCAATAATTCGCTTTCACCGACACAACTGCCGCCGCCACGGTCACCGTGACCGAAAGAGACAGCGCCGAAAGCGGATCGTTGGAGGCCGTGGTTGATCAATAATTCGCTTTCACCGACACAACTGCCGCAGCCACGGTCACCGTAACCGAAAGAGGCAGCGCCGAACGCGGATCGTCGGAGGCCGTGGTCGTTCAATAATTCGCTTTCACCGACACAACTGCCGCCGCCACGGTCACCGTGACCGAAAGAGACAGCGCCGAACGCGGATCGTCGGAGGCCGTGGTCGTTCAATAATTCGCTTTCACCGACACAACTGCCGCCGCCACGGTCACCGTGACCGAAAGAGACAGCGCCGAAAGCGGATCGTGGGAGGCCGTGGTCGATCAATAATTCGCTTTCACCGACACAACTGCCGCCGCCACGGTCACCGTGATTGAAAGAGGCAGCGCCGAACGCGGATTCTCGGAGGCCGTGGTCGTTCAATAATTCGCTTTCACCGACACAACTGCCGCCACCACGGTCACCGTGACCGAAAGAGACAGCGCCGAACGCGGATCGTCGGAGGCCGTGGTCGTTCAATATTTCGCTTTCACCGACACAACTGCCGCCGCCACGGTCACCGTGACCGAAAGAGACAGCGCCGAACGCGGTTCGTCGGAGGCCGTGGTCGTTCAATAATTCGCTTTCACCGACACAACTGCCGCCGCCACGGTCACCGTGACCGAAAGAGACAGCGCCGAAAGCGGATCGTGTGAGGCCGTGCTCGTTCAAAAATTGGCTTTCACCGACACAACTGCCGCCGCCACGGTCACCGTGAGCGAAAGAGACAGCGCCGAAAGCGGATCGTCGGAGGCTGTGGTCGTTCAATAATTCGCTTTCACCGACACAACTGCCGACGCCACGGTCACCGTGAGCGAAAGAGACAGTGCCGAACGCGGAGCGTCGGAGGCCGTGGTCGTTCAATAATTCGCTTTCACCGACACAACTGCCGACGCCATGGTCACCGTGAGCGAAAGAGACAGCGCCGAACGCGGTTCGTCGGAGGCCGTGGTCATTCAATAATTCGCTTTCACCGTCACAACTGCCGCCGCCACGGTCAGCGTGAGCGAAAGAGACAGCGCCGAACGCGGATCGTTGGAGGCCGTAGTCGTTCAATAATTCGCTTGCACCGACACAAGTGCCGACGCCACGGTCACCGTGAGCGAAAGAGACAGCGCCGAACGCGGTTCGTCGGAGGCCGTGGTCATTCAATAATTCGCTTTTACCGTCACAACTGCCGCCGCCACGGTCACCGTGAGCGAAAGAGACAGCGCCGTACGCGGATCCTTGGAGGCCGTGGTCGTTCAATAATTCGCTTTCACCGACACAACTGCCGCCGCCACGGTCACCGTGAGCGAAAGAGACAGCGTCGAGCGCGGATCGTCGGAGGCCGTAGTCGTTTAATAATTCGCTTTCACCAACACAACTGCCGCCGCCACGGTCACCGTGACCGAAAGAGACAGCGTCCAAAGTGAATCGTGTGAGGCCGTGCTCGTTCAATATTTCGCTTTCACCGTCACAACTGCCGCCGCCACGGTCACCGTGAGCGAAAGAGACAGCGCCGAACGCGGATCGTCGGAGGCCGTGGTCGTTCAATATTTCTCTTTCGCCGACACAACTGCCGCCGCCACGGTCACCGTGACCGAAAGAGACAGCGCCGAAAGCGGATCGTTGGAGGCCGTGGTCGTTCAATAATTCGCTTTCAAAGACACAACTGCCGCCGCCACGGTCACCGTGACCGAAAGAGACCGCGCCGAAATCGGATCGTTGGAGGCCGTGGTCGATCAATAATTCGCTTTCACCGACACAACTGCCGCCGCCACGGTCACCGTGATTGAAAGAGGCAGCGCCGAACGCGGATCGTCGGAGGCCGTGGCCGTTGAATAATTCGCTTTCACCGACACAACTGCCGCCGCCACGGTCACCGTGACCGAAAGAGAATGCGCCGAACGCGGATCGTCGGAGGCCATGGTCGTTCAATAATTCGCTTTCACCGACACAACTGCCGCCGCCACGATCACCGTGACCGAAAGAGACAGCGCCGAACGCGGTTCGTCGGAGGCCGTGGTCATTCAATAATTCGCTTTCACCGACACAACTGCCGCCACCACGGTCACCGTGACCGAAGGAGACAGCGCCGAACGCCGCTCGTCGGAGGCCGTGGTCGTTCAATAATTCGCTTTCACCGACACAACTGCCGCCGCCACGGTCACCGTGACCGAAAGAGACAGCGCCGAAAGCGGATCGTGTGAGGCCGTGCTCGTTCAAAAATTGGCTTTCATCGACACAACTGCCGCCGCCACGGTCACCGTGAGCGAAAGAGACAGCGCCGAACGCGGATCGTTGGAGGCCGTGGTAAATCAATAATTGGCTTTCACCGACACAACTGCCGACGCCACGGTCACCGTGAGCGAAAGAGACAGCGCCGAACGCGGATCGTCGGAGGCCGTGGTCGTTCAATAATTCGCTTTCAACGACACAACTGCCGCCGCCATGGTCACCGTGACCGAAAGAGACAGCGCCGAACGCGGATCGTCGGAGGCCGTGGTCGTTCAATATTTCGCTTTCACCGACACAACTGCCGCCGCCACGGTCACCGTGACCGAAAGAGACAGCGCCGAAAGCGGATCGTTGGAGGCCGTGGTCGTTCAATAATTCGCTTTCACCGACACAACTGCCGACGCCACGGTCACCGTGACCGAAAGAGACAGCGCCGAAAGCGGATCGTTGGAGGCCGTGGTCGATCAATAATTCGATTTCACCGACACAACTGCCGCAGCCACGGTCACCGTGACCGAAAGAGACAACGCCGAACGCGGATCGTCGGAGGCCGTGGTCGTTCAATAATTCGCTTTCACCGACACAACTGCCGCCGCCACGGTCACCGTGAGCGAAAGGGACAGCGCCGAACGCGGATCGTCGGAGGCCGTGGTCGTTCAATATTTCGCTTTCACCGACACAACTGCCGCCGCCACGGTCACCGTGACCGAAAGAGACAGCGCCCAAAGCGGATCGTTGGAGGCCGTGGTCGTTCAATATTTCGCTTTCACCGACACAACTGCTGCCGCCACGGTCACCGTGACCGAAAGAGTCAGCGCCGAAAGCGGATCGTTGGAGGCCGTGGTCGATCAATAATTCGCTTTCGCCGACACAACTGCCGCCGCCACAGTCACCCTGATTGAAACAGGCAGCGCCGAACGCGGATCGTCGGAGGCCGTGGTCGTTCAATAATTCGCTTTCACCGACACAACTGCCGTCGCCACGATCACCGTGACCGAAAGAGACAGCGCCGAACGCGGTTCGTCGGAGGCCGTGGTCATTCAATAGTTCGCTTTCACCGACACAACTGCCGCCGCCACGGTCACCGTGAGCGAAAGAGGCAGCGCCGAACGCGGATCGTCAGTGGCCGTGGTCGTTCAATATTTCGCTTTCACCGACACAACTGCCGCCGCCACGGTCACCGTGACCGAAAGAGACAGCGCCGAACGCGGATCGTCGGAGGCCGTGGTCGTTCAATAATTCGCTTTCACCGACACAACTGCCGCCGCCACGGTCACCGTGACCAAAAGAGACAGCGCCGAAAGCGGATCGTGTGAGGCCGTGCTCGTTCAAAAATTGGCTTTCACCGACACAACTGCCGCCACCACGGTCACCGTGAGCGAAAGAGACAGCGCCGAACGCGGATCGTTCGAGGCCGTGGTCGTTCAATAATTGGCTTTCACCGACACAACTGCCGACGCCACGGTCACCGTGACCGAAAGAGACAGCGCCGAAAGCGGATCGTCGGAGGCCGTGGTCGTTCAATAATTCGCTTTCACCGACACAACTGCCGACGCCACGGTCACCGTGACCAAAAGAGACAGCGCCGAAAGCGGATCGTCGGAGGCCGTGGTCGTTCAATAATTCGCTTTCACCGACACAACTGCCGACGCCACGGTCACCGTGAGCGAAAGAGACAGCGCCGAAAGCGGATCGTGTGAGGCCGTGCTCGTTCAATAATTCGCTTTCACCGACACAACTGCCGCCGCCACGGTCACCGTGAGCGAAAGAGACAGCGCCGAACGCGGATCGTCGGAGGCCGTGGTCGTTCAATATTTCGCTTTCACCGACACAACTGCCGCCGCCACGGTCACCGTGACCGAAAGAGACAGCGCCGAACGCGGATCGTCGGAGGCCATGGTCGTTCAATATTCCGCTTTCACCGACACAACTGCCGCCGCCACGGTCACCGTGACCGAAAGAGACAGAGCCGAAAGCGGATCGTTGGAGGCCGTGGTCGTTCAATAATTCGCTTTCACCGACACAACTGCCGCCGCCACGGTCACCGTGACCGAAAGAGACAGCTCCGAAAGCGGATCATTGGAGGCCGTGGTTGATCAATAATTCGCTTTCACCGACACAACTGCCGCAGCCACGGTCACCGTGACCGAAAGAGACAGCGCCGAACGCGGATCGTCGGAGGCCGTGGTTGTTCAATAATTCGCTTTCACCGACACAACTGCCGCCACCACGGTCACCGTGACCGAAAGAGACAGCGCCGAACGCGGATCGTCGGAGGCCGTGGTCGTTCAATAATTCGCTTTCGCCGACACAACTGCCGCCGCCACGGTCACCGTGACCGAAAGAGACAGCGCCGAAAGCGGATCGTTGGAGGCCGTGGTCGATCAATAATTCGCTTTCACCGACACAACTGCCGCCGCCACGGTCACCGTGATTGAAAGAGGCAGCGCCGAACGCGGATTCTCGGAGGCCGTGGTCGTTCAATAATTCGCTTTCACCGACACAACTGCCGCCGCCACGGTCACCGTGACCGAAAGAGACAGCGCCGAACGCGGATCGTCGGAGGCCGTGGTCGTTCAATATTTCGCTTTCACCGACACAACTGCCGCCGCCACGGTTACAGTGACCGAAAGAGACAGCGCCGAACGCGGTTCATCGGAGGCCGTGGTCGTTCAATAATTCGCTTTCACCGACACAACTGCCGCCGCCACGGTCACCGTGACCGAAAGAGACAGCGCCGAACGCGGATCGTCGGAGGCCGTGGTCGTTCAATATTTCGCTTTCACCGACACAACCCGCCGCCACGGTCACCGTGAGCGAAAGAGACAGCGCCGAACGCGGATCGTCGGAGGCCGTGGTCGTTCAATATTTCGCTTTCACCGACACAACTGCCGCCGCCACGGTCACCGTGACCGAAAGAGACAGCGCCGAACGCGGATAGTCGGAGGCCGTGGTCGTTCAATAATTCGCTTTCACCGACACAAGTGCCGACGCCACGGTCACCGTGACCAAAAGAGACAGCGCCGAAAGCGGATCGTCGGAGGCCGTGGTCGTTCAATATTTCGCTTTCACCGACACAACTGCCGACGCCACGGTCACCGTGAGCGAAAGAGAGAGCGCCGAAAGCGGATCGTGTGAGGCCGTGCTCGTTCAATAATTCGCTTTCACCGACACAACTGCCGCCGCCACGGTCACCGTGAGCGAAAGAGACAGCGCCGAACGCGGATCGTCGGAGGCCGTGGTCGTTCAATAATTCGCTTTCACCGACACAACTGCCGCCACCACGGTCACCGTGACCGAAAGAGACAGCGCCGAACGCGGATCGTTGGAGGCCGTGGTCGTTCAATATTCCGCTTTCACCGACACAACTGCCGCCGCCACGGTCACCGTGACCGAAAGAGACAGCGCCGAAAGCGGATCGTTGGAGGCCGTGGTCGTTCAATAATTCGCTTTCACCGACACAACTGCCGCCGCCACGGTCACCGTGACCGAAAGAGACAGCGCCGAAAGCGGATCGTTGGAGGCCGTGGTTGATCAATAATTCGCTTTCACCGACACAACTGCCGCAGCCACGGTCACCGTAACCGAAAGAGGCAGCGCCGAACGCGGATCGTCGGAGGCCGTGGTCGTTCAATAATTCGCTTTCACCGACACAACTGCCGCCGCCACGGTCACCGTGACCGAAAGAGACAGCGCCGAACGCGGATCGTCGGAGGCCGTGGTCGTTCAATAATTCGCTTTCACCGACACAACTGCCGCCGCCACGGTCACCGTGACCGAAAGAGACAGCGCCGAAAGCGGATCGTGGGAGGCCGTGGTCGATCAATAATTCGCTTTCACCGACACAACTGCCGCCGCCACGGTCACCGTGATTGAAAGAGGCAGCGCCGAACGCGGATTCTCGGAGGCCGTGGTCGTTCAATAATTCGCTTTCACCGACACAACTGCCGCCACCACGGTCACCGTGACCGAAAGAGACAGCGCCGAACGCGGATCGTCGGAGGCCGTGGTCGTTCAATATTTCGCTTTCACCGACACAACTGCCGCCGCCACGGTCACCGTGACCGAAAGAGACAGCGCCGAACGCGGTTCGTCGGAGGCCGTGGTCGTTCAATAATTCGCTTTCACCGACACAACTGCCGCCGCCACGGTCACCGTGACCGAAAGAGACAGCGCCGAAAGCGGATCGTGTGAGGCCGTGCTCGTTCAAAAATTGGCTTTCACCGACACAACTGCCGCCGCCACGGTCACCGTGAGCGAAAGAGACAGCGCCGAAAGGGGATCGTCGGAGGCTGTGGTCGTTCAATAATTCGCTTTCACCGACACAACTGCCGACGCCACGGTCACCGTGAGCGAAAGAGACAGTGCCGAACGCGGAGCGTCGGAGGCCGTGGTCGTTCAATAATTCGCTTTCACCGACACAACTGCCGACGCCATGGTCACCGTGAGCGAAAGAGACAGCGCCGAACGCGGTTCGTCGGAGGCCGTGGTCATTCAATAATTCGCTTTCACCGTCACAACTGCCGCCGCCACGGTCAGCGTGAGCGAAAGAGACAGCGCCGAACGCGGATCGTTGGAGGCCGTAGTCGTTCAATAATTCGCTTGCACCGACACAAGTGCCGACGCCACGGTCACCGTGAGCGAAAGAGACAGCGCCGAACGCGGTTCGTCGGAGGCCGTGGTCATTCAATAATTCGCTTTTACCGTCACAACTGCCGCCGCCACGGTCACCGTGAGCGAAAGAGACAGCGCCGTACGCGGATCCTTGGAGTCCGTGGTCGTTCAATAATTCGCTTTCACCGACACAACTGCCGCCGCCACGGTCACCGTGAGCGAAAGAGACAGCGTCGAGCGCGGATCGTCGGAGGCCGTGGTCGTTTAATAATTCGCTTTCACCAACACAACTGCCGCCGCCACGGTCACCGTGACCGAAAGAGACAGCGTCCAAAGCGAATCGTGTGAGGCCGTGCTCGTTCAATATTTCGCTTTCACCGTCACAACTGCCGCCGCCACGGTCACCGTGAGCGAAAGAGACAGCGCCGAACGCGGATCGTCGGAGGCCGTGGTCGTTCAATATTTCTCTTTCGCCGACACAACTGCCGCCGCCACGGTCACCGTGACCGAAAGAGACAGCGCCGAAAGCGGATCGTTGGAGGCCGTGGTCGTTCAATAATTCGCTTTCAAAGACACAACTGCCGCCGCCACGGTCACCGTGACCGAAAGAGACCGCGCCGAAATCGGATCGTTGGAGGCCGTGGTCGATCAATAATTCGCTTTCACCGACACAACTGCCGCCGCCACGGTCACCGTGATTGAAAGAGGCAGCGCCGAACGCGGATCGTCGGAGGCCGTGGCCGTTGAATAATTCGCTTTCACCGACACAACTGCCGCCGCCACGGTCACCGTGACCGAAAGAGAATGCGCCGAACGCGGATCGTCGGAGGCCATGGTCGTTCAATAATTCGCTTTCACCGACACAACTGCCGCCGCCACGATCACCGTGACCGAAAGAGACAGCGCCGAACGCGGTTCGTCGGAGGCCGTGGTCATTCAATAATTCGCTTTCACCGACACAACTGCCGCCACCACGGTCACCGTGACCGAAGGAGACAGCGCCGAACGCCGCTCGTCGGAGGCCGTGGTCGTTCAATAATTCGCTTTCACCGACACAACTGCCGCCGCCACGGTCACCGTGACCGAAAGAGACAGCGCCGAAAGCGGATCGTGTGAGGCCGTGCTCGTTCAAAAATTGGCTTTCATCGACACAACTGCCGCCGCCACGGTCACCGTGAGCGAAAGAGACAGCGCCGAACGCGGATCGTTGGAGGCCGTGGTAAATCAATAATTGGCTTTCACCGACACAACTGCCGACGCCACGGTCACCGTGAGCGAAAGAGACAGCGCCGAACGCGGATCGTCGGAGGCCGTGGTCGTTCAATAATTCGCTTTCAACGACACAACTGCCGCCGCCATGGTCACCGTGACCGAAAGAGACAGCGCCGAACGCGGATCGTCGGAGGCCGTGGTCGTTCAATATTTCGCTTTCACCGACACAACTGCCGCCGCCACGGTCACCGTGACCGAAAGAGACAGCGCCGAAAGCGGATCGTTGGAGGCCGTGGTCGTTCAATAATTCGCTTTCACCGACACAACTGCCGACGCCACGGTCACCGTGACCGAAAGAGACAGCGCCGAAAGCGGATCGTTGGAGGCCGTGGTCGATCAATAATTCGATTTCACCGACACAACTGCCGCAGCCACGGTCACCGTGACCGAAAGAGACAACGCCGAACGCGGATCGTCGGAGGCCGTGGTCGTTCAATAATTCGCTTTCACCGACACAACTGCCGCCGCCACGGTCACCGTGAGCGAAAGGGACAGCGCCGAACGCGGATCGTCGGAGGCCGTGGTCGTTCAATATTTCGCTTTCACCGACACAACTGCCGCCGCCACGGTCACCGTGACCGAAAGAGACAGCGCCCAAAGCGGATCGTTGGAGGCCGTGGTCGTTCAATATTTCGCTTTCACCGACACAACTGCTGCCGCCACGGTCACCGTGACCGTAAGAGTCAGCGCCGAAAGCGGATCGTTGGAGGCCGTGGTCGATCAATAATTCGCTTTCGCCGACACAACTGCCGCCGCCACAGTCACCCTGATTGAAACAGGCAGCGCCGAACGCGGATCGTCGGAGGCCGTGGTCGTTCAATAATTCGCTTTCACCGACACAACTGCCGTCGCCACGATCACCGTGACCGAAAGAGACAGCGCCGAACGCGGTTCGTCGGAGGCCGTGGTCATTCAATAGTTCGCTTTCACCGACACAACTGCCGCCGCCACGGTCACCGTGAGCGAAAGAGGCAGCGCCGAACGCGGATCGTCAGTGGCCGTGGTCGTTCAATATTTCGCTTTCACCGACACAACTGCCGCCGCCACGGTCACCGTGACCGAAAGAGACAGCGCCGAACGCGGATCGTCGGAGGCCGTGGTCGTTCAATAATTCGCTTTCACCGACACAACTGCCGCCGCCACGGTCACCGTGACCAAAAGAGACAGCGCCGAAAGCGGATCGTGTGAGGCCGTGCTCGTTCAAAAATTGGCTTTCACCGACACAACTGCCGCCACCACGGTCACCGTGAGCGAAAGAGACAGCGCCGAACGCGGATCGTTCGAGGCCGTGGTCGTTCAATAATTGGCTTTCACCGACACAACTGCCGACGCCACGGTCACCGTGACCGAAAGAGACAGCGCCGAAAGCGGATCGTCGGAGGCCGTGGTCGTTCAATAATTCGCTTTCACCGACACAACTGCCGACGCCACGGTCACCGTGACCAAAAGAGACAGCGCCGAAAGCGGATCGTCGGAGGCCGTGGTCGTTCAATAATTCGCTTTCACCGACACAACTGCCGACGCCACGGTCACCGTGAGCGAAAGAGACAGCGCCGAAAGCGGATCGTGTGAGGCCGTGCTCGTTCAATAATTCGCTTTCACCGACACAACTGCCGCCGCCACGGTCACCGTGAGCGAAAGAGACAGCGCCGAACGCGGATCGTCGGAGGCCGTGGTCGTTCAATATTTCGCTTTCACCGACACAACTGCCGCCGCCACGGTCACCGTGACCGAAAGAGACAGCGCCGAACGCGGATCGTCGGAGGCCATGGTCGTTCAATATTCCGCTTTCACCGACACAACTGCCGCCGCCACGGTCACCGTGACCGAAAGAGACAGAGCCGAAAGCGGATCGTTGGAGGCCGTGGTCGTTCAATAATTCGCTTTCACCGACACAACTGCCGCCGCCACGGTCACCGTGACCGAAAGAGACAGCTCCGAAAGCGGATCATTGGAGGCCGTGGTTGATCAATAATTCGCTTTCACCGACACAACTGCCGCAGCCACGGTCACCGTGACCGAAAGAGACAGCGCCGAACGCGGATCGTCGGAGGCCGTGGTTGTTCAATAATTCGCTTTCACCGACACAACTGCCGCCACCACGGTCACCGTGACCGAAAGAGACAGCGCCGAACGCGGATCGTCGGAGGCCGTGGTCGTTCAATAATTCGCTTTCGCCGACACAACTGCCGCCGCCACGGTCACCGTGACCGAAAGAGACAGCGCCGAAAGCGGATCGTTGGAGGCCGTGGTCGATCAATAATTCGCTTTCACCGACACAACTGCCGCCGCCACGGTCACCGTGATTGAAAGAGGCAGCGCCGAACGCGGATTCTCGGAGGCCGTGGTCGTTCAATAATTCGCTTTCACCGACACAACTGCCGCCGCCACGGTCACCGTGACCGAAAGAGACAGCGCCGAACGCGGATCGTCGGAGGCCGTGGTCGTTCAATATTTCGCTTTCACCGACACAACTGCCGCCGCCACGGTTACAGTGACCGAAAGAGACAGCGCCGAACGCGGTTCATCGGAGGCCGTGGTCGTTCAATAATTCGCTTTCACCGACACAACTGCCGCCGCCACGGTCACCGTGACCGAAAGAGACAGCGCCGAACGCGGATCGTCGGAGGCCGTGGTCGTTCAATATTTCGCTTTCACCGACACAACCCGCCGCCACGGTCACCGTGAGCGAAAGAGACAGCGCCGAACGCGGATCGTCGGAGGCCGTGGTCGTTCAATATTTCGCTTTCACCGACACAACTGCCGCCGCCACGGTCACCGTGACCGAAAGAGACAGCGCCGAACGCGGATAGTCGGAGGCCGTGGTCGTTCAATAATTCGCTTTCACCGACACAACTGCCGCCGCCACGGTCACCGTGACCGAAAGAGACAGCGCCGAAAGCGGATCGTTGGAGGCCGTGGTCGTTCAATAATTCGCTTTCACCGACACAACTGCGGCCGCCACGGTCACCGTAACCGAAAGAGACAGCGCCGAAAGCGGATCGTTGGAGGCCGTGGTCGATCAATAATTCGCTTTCACCGACACAACTGCCGCCGCCACGGTCACCGTGATTGAAAGAGGCAGCGCCGAACGCGGATCGTCGGAGGCCGTGGCCTTTCAATATATCGCTTTCACCGACACAACTGCCGCCGCCACCGTCACCGTGACCGAAAGAGACAGCGCCGAACGCGGATCGTCGGAGGCCGTGGTCGTCCAATAATTCGCTTTCAGCGACACAACTGCCGCCGCCACGATCACCGTGACCGAAAGAGACAGCGCCGAACGCGGTTCGTCGGAGGCCGTGGTCATTCAATAATTCGCTTTCACCGTCACAACTGCCGCTGCCACGGTCTCCGTGAGCGAAAGAGACAGCGCCGAACGCGGATCGTTGGAGGCCATGGTCGTTCAATAATTCGCTTTCACCGACACAAGTGCCGACGCCACGGTCACCGTGAGAGAAAGTGGCAGCGCCGAACGCGGATCGTCGGAGGCCGTGGTCGTTCAATAATTCGCTTTCACCGACACAACTGCCGACGCCACGGTCACCGTGACCGAAAGAGACAGCGTCCAAAGCGGATCGTGTGAGGCCGTGCTCGTTCAATATTTCGCTTTCACCGTCACAACTGCCGCCGCCACGGTCACCGTGAGCGAAAGGGACAGCGCCGAACGCGGATCGTCGGAGGCCGTGGTCGTTCAATATTTCGCTTTCACCGACACAACTGCCGCCGCCACGGTCACCGTGACCGAAAGAGACAGCGCCGAAAGCGGATCGTTGGAGGCCGTGGTCGTTCAATAATTCGCTTTCACCGACACAACTGCCGCCGCCACGGTCACCGTGACCGAAAGAGACAGCGCCGAAAGCGGATCGTTGGAGGCCGTGGTCGATCAATAATTCGCTTTCGCCGACACAACTGCCGCCGCCACGGTCACCCTGATTGAAAGAGGCAGCGCCGAACGCGGATCGTCGGAGGCCGTGGCCGTTCAATAATTCGCTTTCACCGACACAACTGCCGCCGCCACGGTCACCGTGACCGAAAGAGACAGCGCCGAACGCGGATCGTCGGAGGCCGTGGTCGTTCAATAATTCGCTTTCACCGACACAACTGCCGTCGCCACGATCACCGTGACCGAAAGGGACAGCGCCGAACGCGGTTCGTCGGAGGCCATGGTCATTCAATAGTTCGCTTTCACCGACACAACTGCCGACGCCACGGTCACCTTGACCAAAAGAGACAGCGCCGAAAGCGGATCGTCGGAGGCCGTGGTCGTTCAATAATTCGCTTTCACCGACACAACTGCCGACGCCACGGTCACCGTGAGCGAAAGAGACAGCGCCGAAAGCGGATCGTGTGAGGCCGTGCTCGTTCAATAATTCGCTTTCACCGACACAACTGCCGCCGCCACGGTCACCGTGAGCGAAAGAGACAGCGCCGAACGCGGATCGTCGGAGGCCGTGGTCGTTCAATAATTCGCTTTCACCGACACAACTGCCGCCGCCACGGTCACCGTGACCGAAAGAGACAGCGCCGAACGCGGATCGTCGGAGGCCGTGGTCGTTCAATATTCCGCTTTCACCGACACAACTGCCGCCGCCACGGTCACCGTGACCGAAAGAGACAGCGCCGAAAGCGGATCGTTGGAGGCCGTGGTCGTTCAATAATTCGCTTTCACCGACACAACTGCCGCCGCCACGGTCACCGTGACCGAAAGAGACAGCGCCGAAAGCGGATCATTGGAGGCCGTGGTTGATCAATAATTCGCTTTCACCGACACAACTGCCGCAGCCACGGTCACCGTGACCGAAAGAGACAGCGCCGAACGCGGATCGTCGGAGGCCGTGGTCGTTCAATAATTCGCTTTCACCGACACAACTGCCGCCGCCACGGTCACCGTGACCGAAAGAGACAGCGCCGAACGCGGATCGTCGGAGGCCGTGGTCGTTCAATAATTCGCTTTCACCGACACAACTGCCGCCGCCACGGTCACCGTGACCGAAAGAGACAGCGCCGAAAGCGGATCGTTGGAGGCCGTGGTCGATCAATAATTCGCTTTCGCCGACACAACTGCCGCCGCCACGGTCACCGTGATTGAAAGAGGCAGCGCCGAACGCGGATTCTCGGAGGCCGTGGTCGTTCAATAATTCGCTTTCACCGACACAACTGCCGCCGCCACGGTCACCGTGACCGAAAGAGACAGCGCCGAACGCGGATCGTCGGAGGCCGTGGTCGTTCAATATTTCGCTTTCACCGACACAACTGCCGCCGCCACGGTCACCGTGACCGAAAAAGACAGCGCCGAACGCGGTTCGTCGGAGGCCGTGGTCGTTCAATAATTCGCTTTCACCGACACAACTGCCGCCGCCACGGTCACCGTGACCGAAAGAGACAGCGCCGAAAGCGGATCGTGTGAGGCCGTGCTCGTTCAAAAATTGGCTTTCACCGACACAACTGCCGACGCCATGGTCACCGTGAGCGAAAGAGACAGCGCCGAACGCGGATCGTCGGAGGCCGTGGTCGTTCAATAATTCGCTTCCACCGACACAACTGCCGCCGCCACGGTCACCGTGACCGAAAGAAACAGCGCCGAACGCGGATAGTCGGAGGCCGTGGTCGTTCAATAATTCGCTTTCACCGACACAACTGCCGCCGCCACGGTCACCGTGACCGAAAGAGACAGCGCCGAAAGCGGATCGTTGGAGGCCGTGGTCGTTCAATAATTCGCTTTCACCGACACAACTGCCGCCGCCACGGTCACCGTGACCGAAAGAGACAGCGCCGAAAGCGGATCGTTGGAGGCCGTGGTCGATCAATAATTCGCTTTCACCGACACAACTGCCGCCGCCACGGTCACCGTGATTGAAAGAGGCAGCGCCGAACGCGGATCGTTGGAGGCCGTGGCCGTTCAATAATTCGCTTTCACCGACACAACTGCCGCCGCCACCGTCACCGTGACCGAAAGAGACAGCGCCGAACGCGGATCATCGGAGGCCGTGGTCGTTCAATAATTCGCTTTCACCGACACAACTGCCGCCGCCACGATCACCGTGACCGAAAGAGACAGCGCCGAACGCGGTTCGTCGGAGGCCGTGGTCATTCAATAATTCGCTTTCACCGTCACAACTGCCGCCGCCACGGTCACCGTGAGCGAAAGAGACAGCGCCGATCGCGGATCGTTGGAGGCCGTAGTCGTTCAATAATTCGCTTTCACCGACACAATTGCCGACGCCACGGTCACCGTGAGCGAAAGAGACAGCGCCGAACGCGGTTCGTCGGAGGCCGTGGTCATTCAATAATTCGCTTTCACCGTCACAACTGCCGCCGCCACGGTCACCGTGAGCGAAAGAGACAGCGCCGAACGCGGATCGTTGGAGGTCGTGGTCGTTCAATAATTCGCTTTCACCGACACAACTGCCGCCACCACGGTCACCGTGAGCGAAAGAGACAGCGTCGAACGCGGATCGTCGGAGGCCGTGGTCGTTTAATAATTCGATTTCACCAACACAACTGCCGCCGCCACGGTCACCGTGACCGAAAGAGACAGCGTCCAAAGCGGATCGTGTGAGGCCGTGCTCGTTCAATATTTCGCTTTCACCGACACAACTGCCGCCGCCACGGTCACCCTGATTGAAAGAGGCAGCGCCGAACGCGGATCGTCGGAGGCCGTGGCCGTTATAATTCGCTTTCACCGACACAACTGCCGCCGCCACGGTCACCGTGACCGAAAGAGACAGCGCCGAACGCGGATCGTCGGAGGCCGTGGTCGTTCAATATTTCGCTTTCACCGACACAACTGCCGCCGCCACGGTCACCGTGAGCGAAAGAGGCAGCGCCGAACGCGGATCGTCAGTGGCCGTGGTCGTTCAATATTTCGCTTTCACCGACACAACTGCCGCCGCCACGGTCACCGTGACCGAAAGAGACAGCGCCGAACGCGGATCGTCGGAGGCCGTGGTCGTTCAATAATTCGCGTTCACCGACACAACTGCCGCCGCCACGGTCACCGTGACCAAAAGAGTCAGCGCCGAAAGCGGATCGTGTGAGGCCGTGCTCGTTCAAAAATTGGCTTTCACCAACACAACTGCCGCCGCCACGGTCACCGTGAGCGAAAGAGACAGCGCCGAACGCGGATCGTTGGAGGCCGTGGTCGTTCAAAAATTGGCTTTCACCGACACAACTGCCGACGCCACGGTCACCGTGACCGAAAGAGACAGCGCCGAAAGCGGATCGTCGGAGGCCGTGGTCGTTCAATAATTCGCTTTCACCGACACAAGTGCCGACGCCACGGTCACCGTGACCAAAAGAGACAGCGCCGAAAGCGGATCGTCGGAGGCCGTGGTCGTTCAATATTTCGCTCTCACCGACACAACTGCCGACGCCACGGTCACCGTGAGCGAAAGAGAGAGCGCCGAAAGCGGATCGTGTGAGGCCGTGCTCGTTCAATAATTCGCTTTCACCGACACAACTGCCGCCGCCACGGTCACCGTGAGCGAAAGAGACAGCGCCGAACGCGGATCGTCGGAGGCCGTGGTCGTTCAATAATTCGCTTTCACCGACACAACTGCCGCCGCCACGGTCACCGTGACCGAAAGAGACAGCGCCGAACGCGGATCGTCGGAGGCCGTGGTCGTTCAATATTCCGCTTTCACCGACACAACTGCCACCGCCACGGTCACCGTGACCGAAAGAGACAGCGCCGAAAGCGGATCGTTGGAGGCCGTGGTCGTTCAATAATTCGCTTTCACCGACACAACTGCCGCCGCCACGGTCACCGTGACCGAAAGAGACAGCGCCGAAAGCGGATCGTTGGAGGCCGTGGTTGATCAATAATTCGCTTTCACCGACACAACTGCCGCAGCCACGGTCACCGTGACCGAAAGAGGCAGCGCCGAACGCGGATCGTCGGAGGCCGTGGTCGTTCAATAATTCGCTTTCACCGACACAACTGCCGCCGCCACGGTCACCGTGACCGAAAGAGACAGCGCCGAACGCCGATCGTCGGAGGCCGTGGTCGTTCAATATTTCGCTTTCACCGACACAACTGCTGCCGCCACGGTCACCGTGACCGAAAGAGACAGCGCCGAAAGCGGATCGTTGGAGGCCGTGGTCGATCAATAATTCGCTTTCACCGACACAACTGCCGCCGCCACGGTCACCGTGATTGAAAGAGACAGCGCCGAACGCGGATTCTCGGAGGCCGTGGTCGTACAATAATTCGCTTTCACCGACACAACTGCCGCCGCCACGGTCACCGTGACCGAAAGAGACAGCGCCGAACGCGGATCGTCGGAGGCCATGGTCGTTCAATATTTCGCTTTCACCGACACAACTGCCGCCGCCACGGTCACCGTGACCGAAAGAGACAGCGCCGAACGCGGTTCGTCGGAGGCCGTGGTCGTTCAATAATTCGCTTTCACCGACACAACTGCCGCCGCCACGGTCACAGTGACCGAAAGAGACAGCGCCGAAAGCGGATCGTGTGAGGCCGTGCTCGTTCAAAAATTGGCTTTCACCGACACAACTGCCGCCGCCACGGTCACCGTGAGCGAAAGAGACAGCGCCGAAAGCGGATCGTCGGAGGCCGTTGTCGTTCAATAATTCGCTTTCACCGACACAACTGCCGACGCCACGGTCACCGTGACCGAAAGAGACAGCGCCGAAAGCGGATCGTCGGAGGCTGTGGTCGTTCAATAATTCGCTTTCACCGACACAACTGCCGACGCCACGGTCACCGTGAGCGAAAGAGACAGTGCCGAACGCGGAGCGTCGGAGGCCGTGGTCGTTCAATAATTCGCTTTCACCGACACAACTGCCGACGCCATGGTCACCGTGAGCGAAAGAGACAGCGCCGAACGCGGATCATCGGAGGCCGTGGTCGTTCAATAATTCGCTTTCACCGACACAACTGCCGCCGCCACGATCACCGTGACCGAAAGAGACAGCGCCGAACGCGGTTCGTCGGAGGCCGTGGTCATTCAATAATTCGCTTTCACCGTCACAACTGCCGCCGCCACGGTCACCGTGAGCGAAAGAGACAGCGCCGAATGCGGATCGTTGGAGGCCGTAGTCGTTCAATAATTCGCTTTCACCGACACAAGTGCCGACGCCACGGTCACCGTGAGCGAAAGAGACAGCGCCGAACGCGGTTCGTCGGAGGCCGTGGTCATTCAATAATTCGCTTTCACAGTCACAACTGCCGCCGCCACGGTCACCGTGAGCGAAAGAGACAGCGTCGAACGCGGATCGTCGGAGGCCGTGGTCGTTTAATAATTCGATTTCACCAACACAACTGCCGCCGCCACGGTCACCGTGACCGAAAGAGACAGCGTCCAAAGCGGATCGTGTGAGGCCGTGCTCGTTCAATATTTCGCTTTCACCGACACAACTGCCGCCGCCACGGTCACCCTGATTGAAAGAGGCAGCGCCGAACGCGGATCGTCGGAGGCCGTGGCCGTTATAATTCGCCTTCACCGACACAACTGCCGCCGCCACGGTCACCGTGACCGAAAGAGACAGCGCCGAACGCGGATCGTCGGAGGCCGTGGTCGTTCAATAATTCGCTTTCACCGACACAACTGCCGCCGCCACGATCACCGTGACCGAAAGAGACAGCGCCGAACGCGGTTCGTCGGAGGCCGTGGTCATTCAATAATTCGCTTTCACCGACACAACTGCCGCCGCCACGGTCACCGTGAGCGAAAGAGGCAGCGCCGAACGCGGATCGTCAGTGGCCGTGGTCGTTCAATATTTCGCTTTCACCGACACAACTGCCGCCGCCACGGTCACCGTGACCGAAAGAGACAGCGCCGAAAGCGGATCGTTGGAGGCCGTGGTCGTTCAATAATTCGCTTTCACCGACACAACTGCCGCCGCCACGGTCACCGTGACCGAAAGAGACAGCGCCGAAAGCGGATCGTTGGAGGCCGTGGTTGATCAATAATTCGCTTTCACCAACACAACTGCCGCAGCCACGGTCACCGTGACCGAAAGAGGCAGCGCCGAACGCGGATCGTCGGAGGCCGTGGTCGTTCAATAATTCGCTTTCACCGACACAACTGCCGCCGCCACGGTCACCGTGACCGAAAGAGACAGCGCCGAACGCGGATCGTCGCAGGCCGTGGTCGTTCAATAATTCGCTTTCACCGACACAACTGCCGCCGCCACGGTCACCGTGACCGAAAGAGACAGCGCCGAAAGCGGATCGTTGGAGGCCGTGGTCGTTCAAAAATTGGCTTTCACCGACACAACTGCCGCCGCCACGGTCACCGTGAGCGAAAGAGACAGCGCCGAAAGCGGATCGTCGGAGGCCGTTGTCGTTCAATAATTCGCTTTCACCGACACAACTGCCGACGCCACGGTCACCGTGACCGAAAGAGACAGCGCCGAAAGCGGATCGTCGGAGGCTGTGGTCGTTCAAAAATTCGCTTTCACCGACACAACTGCCGACGCCACGGTCACCGTGAGCGAAAGAGACAGCGCCGAACGCGGATCGTCGGAGGCCGCGGTCGTCCAATAATTCGCTTCCACCGACAGAACTGCCGCCGCCACGGTCACCGTGACCGAAAGAGACAGCGCCGAACGCGGATAGTCGGAGGCCGTGGTCGTTCAATATTTCGCTTTCACCGACACAACTGCCGCCGCCACGGTCACCGTGACCGAAAGAGACAGCGCCGAACGCGGATCGTCGGAGGCCGCGGTCGTCCAATAATTCGCTTCCAAAGAGAACTGCCGCCGCCACGGTCACCGTGACCGAAAGAGACAGCGCCGAACGCGGATAGTCGGAGGCCGTGGTCGTTCAATAATTCGCTTTCACCGACACAACTGCCGCCGCCACGGTCACCGTGACCGAAAGAGACAGCGCCGAAAGCGGATCGTTGGAGGCCGTGGTCGTTCAATAATTCGCTTTCACCGACACAACTGCCGCCGCCACGGTCACCGTGACCGAAAGAGACAGCGCCGAAAGCGGATCGTTGGAGGCCGAGGTCGATCAATAATTCGCTTTCACCGACACAACTGCCGCCGCCACGGTCACCGTGATTGAAAGAGGCAGCGCCGAACGCGGATCGTTGGAGGCCGTGGCCGTTCAATAATTCGCTTTCACCGACACAACTGCCGCCGCCACGGTCACCGTGACCGAAAGAGACAGCGCCGAACGCGGATCATCGGAGGCCGTGGTCGTTCAATAATTCGCTTTCACCGACACAACTGCCGCCGCCACGGTCACCGTGACCGAAAGAGACAGCGCCGAACGCGGTTCGTCGGAGGCCGTGGTCGTTCAATAATTCGCTTTCACCGACACAACTGCCGCCGCCACGGTCACCGTGACCGAAAGAGACAGCGCCGAACGCGTATCGTTGGAGGCCGTAGTCGTTCAATAATTCGCTTTCACCGACACAAGTGCCGACGCCACGGTCACCGTGACCGAAAGAGACAGCGCCGAAAGCGGATCGTTGGAGGCCGTGGTTGATCAATAATTCGCTTTCACCGACACAACTGCCGCAGCCACGGTCACCGTGACCGAAAGAGGCAGCGCCGAACGCGGATCATCGGAGGCCGTGGTCGTTCAATAATTCGCTTTCACCGACACAACTGCCGCCGCCACGATCACCGTGACCGAAAGAGACAGCGCCGAACGCGGTTCGTCGGAGGCCGTGGTCGTTCAATAATTCGCTTTCACCGACACAACTGCCGCCGCCACGGTCACCGTGACCGAAAGAGACAGCGCCGAACGCGTATCGTTGGAGGCCGTAGTCGTTCAATAATTCGCTTTCACCGACACAAGTGCCGACGCCACGGTCACCGTGACCGAAAGAGACAGCGCCGAAAGCGGATCGTTGGAGGCCGTGGTTGATCAATAATTCGCTTTCACCGACACAACTGCCGCAGCCACGGTCACCGTGACCGAAAGAGACAGCGCCGAACGCGGATCATCGGAGGCCGTGGTCGTTCAATAATTCGCTTTCACCGACACAACTGCCGCCGCCACGATCACCGTGACCGAAAGAGACAGCGCCGAACGCGGTTCGTCGGAGGCCGTGGTCGTTCAATAATTCGCTTTCACCGACACAACTGCCGCCGCCACGGTCACCGTGACCGAAAGAGACAGCGCCGAACGCGTATCGTTGGAGGCCGTAGTCGTTCAATAATTCGCTTTCACCGACACAAGTGCCGACGCCACGGTCACCGTGACCGAAAGAGACAGCGCCGAAAGCGGATCGTTGGAGGCCGTGGTTGATCAATAATTCGCTTTCACCGACACAACTGCCGCCGCCACGATCACCGTGACCGAAAGAGACAGCGCCGAACGCGGTTCGTCGGAGGCCGTGGTCGTTCAATAATTCGCTTTCACCGACACAACTGCCGCCGCCACGGTCACCGTGACCGAAAGAGACAGCGCCGAACGCGTATCGTTGGAGGCCGTAGTCGTTCAATAATTCGCTTTCACCGACACAAGTGCCGACGCCACGGTCACCGTGACCGAAAGAGACAGCGCCGAAAGCGGATCGTTGGAGGCCGTGGTTGATCAATAATTCGCTTTCACCGACACAACTGCCGCAGCCACGGTCACCGTGACCGAAAGAGGCAGCGCCGAACGCGGATCATCGGAGGCCGTGGTCGTTCAATAATTCGCTTTCACCGACACAACTGCCGCCGCCACGATCACCGTGACCGAAAGAGACAGCGCCGAACGCGGTTCGTCGGAGGCCGTGGTCGTTCAATAATTCGCTTTCACCGACACAACTGCCGCCGCCACGGTCACCGTGACCGAAAGAGACAGCGCCGAACGCGTATCGTTGGAGGCCGTAGTCGTTCAATAATTCGCTTTCACCGACACAAGTGCCGACGCCACGGTCACCGTGACCGAAAGAGACAGCGCCGAAAGCGGATCGTTGGAGGCCGTGGTTGATCAATAATTCGCTTTCACCGACAGAACTGCCGCCGCCACCGTCACCGTGACCGAAAGAGACAGCGCCGAACGCGGATCATCGGAGGCCGTGGTCGTTCAATAATTCGCTTTCACCGACACAACTGCCGCCGCCACGATCACCGTGACCGAAAGAGACAGCGCCGAACGCGGTTCGTCGGAGGCCGTGGTCGTTCAATAATTCGCTTTCACCGACACAACTGCCGCCGCCACGGTCACCGTGACCGAAAGAGACAGCGCCGAACGCGTATCGTTGGAGGCCGTAGTCGTTCAATAATTCGCTTTCACCGACACAAGTGCCGACGCCACGGTCACCGTGACCGAAAGAGACAGCGCCGAAAGCGGATCGTTGGAGGCCGTGGTTGATCAATAATTCGCTTTCACCGACACAACTGCCACAGCCACGGTCACCGTGACCGAAAGAGGCAGCGCCGAACGCGGATCGTCGGAGGCCGTGGTCGTTCAATAATTCGCTTTCACCGACACAACTGCCGCCGCCACGGTCACCGTGACCGAAAGAGACAGCGCCGAACGCGGATCGTCGGAGGCCGTGGTCGTTCAATATTTCGCTTTCACCGACACAACTGCTGCCGCCACGGTCACCGTGACCGAAAGAGACAGCGCCGAAAGCGGATCGTTGGAGGCCGTGGTCGATCAATAATTCGCTTTCACCGACACAACTGCCGCCGCCACGGTCACCGTGATTGAAAGAGACAGCGCCGAACGCGGATTCTCGGAGGCCGTGGTCGTACAATAATTCGCTTTCACCGACACAACTGCCGCCGCCACGGTCACCGTGACCGAAAGAGACAGCGCCGAACGCGGATCGTCGGAGGCCATGGTCGTTCAATATTTCGCTTTCACCGACACAACTGCCGCCGCCACGGTCACCGTGACCGAAAGAGACAGCGCCGAACGCGGTTCGTCGGAGGCCGTGGTCGTTCAATAATTCGCTTTCACCGACACAACTGCCGCCGCCACGGTCACCGTGACCGAAAGAGACAGCGCCGAAAGCGGATCGTGTGAGGCCGTGCTCGTTCAAAAATTGGCTTTCACCGACACAACTGCCGCCGCCACGGTCACCGTGAGCGAAAGAGATAGCGCCGAAAGCGGATCGTCGGAGGCCGTTGTCGTTCAATAATTCGCTTTCACCGACACAACTGCCGACGCCACGGTCACCGTGACCGAAAGAGACAGCGCCGAAAGCGGATCGTCGGAGGCTGTGGTCGTTCAATAATTCGCTTTCACCGACACAACAGCCGACGCCACGGTCACCGTGAGCGAAAGAGACAGTGCCGAACGCGGAGCGTCGGAGGCCGTGGTCGTTCAATAATTCGCTTTCACCGACACAACTGCCGACGCCATGGTCACCGTGAGCGAAAGAGACAGCGCCGAACGCGGATCATCGGAGGCCGTGGTCGTTCAATAATTCGCTTTCACCGACACAACTGCCGCCGCCACGATCACCGTGACCGAAAGAGACAGCGCCGAACGCGGTTCGTCGGAGGCCGTGGTCATTCAATAATTCGCTTTCACCGTCACAACTGCCGCCGCCACGGTCACCGTGAGCGAAAGAGACAGCGCCGAATGCGGATCGTTGGAGGCCGTAGTCGTTCAATAATTCGCTTTCACCGACACAAGTGCCGACGCCACGGTCACCGTGAGCGAAAGAGACAGCGCCGAACGCGGTTCGTCGGAGGCCGTGGTCATTCAATAATTCGCTTTCACAGTCACAACTGCCGCCGCCACGGTCACCGTGAGCGAAAGAGACAGCGTCGAACGCGGATCGTCGGAGGCCGTGGTCGTTTAATAATTCGATTTCACCAACACAACTGCCGCCGCCACGGTCACCGTGACCGAAAGAGACAGCGTCCAAAGCGGATCGTGTGAGGCCGTGCTCGTTCAATATATCGCTTTCACCGACACAACTGCCGCCGCCACGGTCACCCTGATTGAAAGAGGCAGCGCCGAACGCGGATCGTCGGAGGCCGTGGCCGTTATAATTCGCTTTCACCGACAACACTGCCGCCGCCACGGTCACCGTGACCGAAAGAGACAGCGCCGAACGCGGATCGTCGGAGGCCGTGGTCGTTCAATAATTCGCTTTCACCGACACAACTGCCGCCGCCACGATCACCGTGACCGAAAGAGACAGCGCCGAACGCGGTTCGTCGGAGGCCGTGGTCATTCAATAATTCGTTTTCACCGACACAACTGCCGCCGCCACGGTCACCGTGAGCGAAAGAGGCAGCGCCGAACGCGGATCGTCAGTGGCCGTGGTCGTTCAATATTTCGCTTTCACCGACACAACTGCCGCCGCCACGGTCACCGTGACCGAAAGAGACAGCGCCGAAAGCGGATCGTTGGAGGCCGTGGTCGTTCAATAATTCGCTTTCACCGACACAACTGCCGCCGCCACGGTCACCGTGACCGAAAGAGACAGCGCCGAAAGCGGATCATTGGAGGCCGTGGTTGATCAATAATTCGCTTTCACCGACACAACTGCCGCAGCCACGGTCACCGTGACCGAAAGAGGCAGCGCCGAACGCGGATCGTCGGAGGCCGTGGTCGTTCAATAATTCGCTTTCACCGACACAACTGCCGCCGCCACGGTCACCGTGACCGAAAGAGACAGCGCCGAACGCGGATCGTCGCAGGCCGTGGTCGTTCAATAATTCGCTTTCACCGACACAACTGCCGCCGCCACGGTCACCGTGACCGAAAGAGACAGCGCCGAAAGCGGATCGTTGGAGGCCGTGGTCGTTCAAAAATTGGCTTTCACCGACACAACTGCCGCCGCCACGGTCACCGTGAGCGAAAGAGACAGCGCCGAAAGCGGATCGTCGGAGGCCGTTGTCGTTCAATAATTCGCTTTCACCGACACAACTGCCGACGCCACGGTCACCGTGACCGAAAGAGACAGCGCCGAAAGCGGATCGTCGGAGGCTGTGGTCGTTCAAAAATTCGCTTTCACCGACACAACTGCCGACGCCACGGTCACCGTGAGCGAAAGAGACAGTGCCGAACGCGGAGCGTCGGAGGCCGTGGTCGTTCAATAATTCGCTTTCACCGACACAACTGCCGACGCCATGGTCACCGTGAGCGAAAGAGACAGCGCCGAACGCGGATCGTCGGAGGCCGCGGTCGTCCAATAATTCGCTTCCACCGACAGAACTGCCGCCGCCACGGTCACCGTGACCGAAAGAGACAGCGCCGAACGCGGATAGTCGGAGGCCGTGGTCGTTCAATAATTCGCTTTCACCGACACAACTGCCGCCGCCACGGTCACCGTGACCGAAAGAAACAGCGCCGATCGCGGATCGTCGGAGGCCGCGGTCGTCCAATAATTCGCTTCCACCGACAGAACTGCCGCCGCCACGGTCACCGTGACCGAAAGAGACAGCGCTGAACGCGGATAGTCGGAGGCCGTGGTCGTTCAATAATTCGCTTTCACCGACACAACTGCCGCCGCCACGGTCACCGTGACCGAAAGAGACAGCGCCGAAAGCGGATCGTTGGAGGCCGTGGTCGTTCAATAATTCGCTTTCACCGACACAACTGCCGCCGCCACGGTCACCGTGACCGAAAGAGACAGCGCCGAAAGCGGATCGTTGGAGGCCGAGGTCGATCAATAATTCGCTTTCACCGACACAACTGCCGCCGCCACGGTCACCGTGATTGAAAGAGGCAGCGCCGAACGCGGATCGTTGGAGGCCGTGGCCGTTCAATAATTCGCTTTCACCGACACAACTGCCGCCGCCACCGTCACCGTGACCGAAAGAGACAGCGCCGAACGCGGATCATCGGAGGCCGTGGTCGTTCAATAATTCGCTTTCACCGACACAACTGCCGCCGCCACGATCACCGTGACCGAAAGAGACAGCGCCGAACGCGGTTCGTCGGAGGCCGTGGTCATTCAATAATTCGCTTTCACCGTCACAACTGCCGCCGCCACGGTCACCGTGAGCGAAAGAGACAGCGCCGAACGCGTATCGTTGGAGGCCGTAGTCGTTCAATAATTCGCTTTCACCGACACAAGTGCCGACGCCACGGTCACCGTGAGCGAAAGAGACAGCGCCGAACGCGGTTCGTCGGAGGCCGTGGTCATTCAATAATTCGCTTTCACCGTCACAACTGCCGCCGCCACGGTCACCGTGAGCGAAAGAGACAGCGTCGAACGCGGATCGTCGGAGGCCGTGGTCGTTTAATAATTCGATTTCACCAACACAACTGCCGCCGCCACGGTCACCGTGACCGAAAGAGACAGCGTCCAAAGCGGATCGTGTGAGGCCGTGCTCGTTCAATATTTCGCTTTCACCGACACAACTGCCGCAGCCACGGTCACCCTGATTGAAAGATGCAGTGCCGAACGCGGATCGTCGGAGGCCGTGGCCGTTATAATTCGCTTTCACCGACACAACTGCCGCCGCCACGGTCACCGTGACCGAAAGAGAGAGCGCCGAACGCGGATCGTCGGAGGCCGTGGTCGTTCAATAATTCGCTTTCACCGACACAACTGCCGCCGCCACGATCACCGTGACCGAAAGAGACAGCGCCGAACGCGGTTCGTCGGAGGCCGTGGTCATTCAATAATTCGCTTTCACCGACACAACTGCCGCCGCCACGGTCACCGTGAGCGAAAGAGGCAGCGCCGAACGCGGATCGTCAGTGGCCGTGGTCGTTCAATATTTCGCTTTCACCGACACAACTGCCGCCGCCACGGTCACCGTGACCGAAAGAGACAGCGCCGAACGCGGATCGTCGGAGGCCGTGGTCGTTCAATATTTCGCTTTCACCGACACAACTGCCGCCGCCACGGTCACCGTGACCAAAAGAGACAGCGCCGAAAGCGGATCGTGTGAGGCCGTGCTCGTTCAAAAATTGGCTTTCACCGACACAACTGCCGCCGCCACGGTCACCGTGAGCGAAAGAGACAGCGCCGAACGCGGATCGTTGGAGGCCGTGGTCGTTCAATAATTGGCTTTCACCGACACAACTGCCGACGCCACGGTCACCGTGACCAAAAGAGACAGCGCCGAAAGCGGATCGTCGGAGGCCGTGGTCGTTCAATATTTCGCTTTCACCGACACAACTGCCGACGCCACGGTCACCGTGAGCGAAAGAGAGAGCGCCGAAAGCGGATCGTGTGAGGCCGTGCTCGTTCAATAATTCGCTTTCACCGACACAACTGCCGCCGCCACGGTCACCGTGAGCGAAAGAGACAGCGCCGAACGCGGATCGTCGGAGGCCGTGGTCGTTCAATAATTCGCTTTCACCGACACAACTGCCGCCACCACGGTCACCGTGACCGAAAGAGACAGCGCCGAACGCGGATCGTTGGAGGCCGTGGTCGTTCAATATTCCGCTTTCACCGACACAACTGCCGCCGCCACGGTCACCGTGACCGGAAGAGACAGCGCCGAAAGCGGATCGTTGGAGGCCGTGGTCGTTCAATAATTCGCTTTCACCGACACAACTGCCGCCGCCACGGTCACCGTGACCGAAAGAGACAGCGCCGAAAGCGGATCGTTGGAGGCCGTGGTTGATCAATAATTCGCTTTCACCGACACAACTGCCGCAGCCACGGTCACCGTGACCGAAAGAGGCAGCGCCGAACGCGGATCGTCGGAGGCCGTGGTCGTTCAATAATTCGCCTTCACCGACACAACTGCCGCCGCCACGGTCACCGTGACCGAAAGAGACAGCGCCGAACGCGGATCGTCGGAGGCCGTGGTCGTTCAATAATTCGCTTTCACCGACACAACTGCCGCCGCCACGGTCACCGTGACCGAAAGAGACAGCGCCGAAAGCGGATCGTTGGAGGCCGTGGTCGATCAATAATTCGCTTTCACCGACACAACTGCCGCCGCCACGGTCACCGCGATTGAAAGAGGCAGCGCCGAACGCGGATTCTCGGAGGCCGTGGTCGTTCAATAATTCGCTTTCACCGACACAACTGCCGCCGCCACGGTCACCGTGACCGAAAGAGACAGCGCCGAACGCGGATCGTCGGAGGCCGTGGTCGTTCAATATTTCGCTTTCACCGACACAACTGCCGCCGCCACGGTCACCGTGACCGAAAGAGACAGCGCCGAACGCGGTTCGTCGGAGGCCGTGGTCGTTCAATAATTCGCTTTCACCGACACAACTGCCGCCGCCACGGTCACCGTGACCGAAAGAGACAGCGCCGAAAGCGGATCGTCGGAGGCCGTGGTCGTTCAATATTTCGCTTTCACCGACACAACTGCCGACGCCACGGTCACCGTGAGCGAAAGAGAGAGCGCCGAAAGCGGATCGTGTGAGGCCGTGCTCGTTCAATAATTCGCTTTCACCGACACAACTGCCGCCGCCACGGTCACCGTGAGCGAAAGAGACAGCGCCGAACGCGGATCGTCGGAGGCCGTGGTCGTTCAATAATTCGCTTTCACCGACACAACTGCCGCCACCACGGTCACCGTGACCGAAAGAGACAGCGCCGAACGCGGATCGTTGGAGGCCGTGGTCGTTCAATATTCCGCTTTCACCGACACAACTGCCGCCGCCACGGTCACCGTGACCGGAAGAGACAGCGCCGAAAGCGGATCGTTGGAGGCCGTGGTCGTTCAATAATTCGCTTTCACCGACACAACTGCCGCCGCCACGGTCACCGTGACCGAAAGAGACAGCGCCGAAAGCGGATCGTTGGAGGCCGTGGTTGATCAATAATTCGCCTTCACCGACACAACTGCCGCCGCCACGGTCACCGTGACCGAAAGAGACAGCGCCGAACGCGGATCGTCGGAGGCCGTGGTCGTTCAATAATTCGCTTTCACCGACACAACTGCCGCCGCCACGGTCACCGTGACCGAAAGAGACAGCGCCGAAAGCGGATCGTTGGAGGCCGTGGTCGATCAATAATTCGCTTTCACCGTCACAACTGCCGCCGCCACGGTCACCGCGATTGAAAGAGGCAGCGCCGAACGCGGATTCTCGGAGGCCGTGGTCGTTCAATAATTCGCTTTCACCGACACAACTGCCGCCGCCACGGTCACCGTGACCGAAAGAGACAGCGCCGAACGCGGATCGTCGGAGGCCGTGGTCGTTCAATATTTCGCTTTCACCGACACAACTGCCGCCACCACGGTCACCGTGACCGAAAGAGACAGCGCCGAACGCGGTTCGTCGGAGGCCGTGGTCGTTCAATAATTCGCTTTCACCGACACAACTGCCGCCGCCACGGTCACCGTGACCGAAAGAGACAGCGCCGAAAGCGGATCGTGTGAGGCCGTGCTCGTTCAAAAATTGGCTTTCACCGACACAACTGCCGCCGCCACCGTCACCGTGAGCGAAAGAGACAGCGCCGAAAGCGGATCGTCGGAGGCTGTGGTCGTTCAATAATTCGCTTTCACCGACACAACTGCCGACGCCACGGTCACCGTGAGCGAAAGAGACAGTGCCGAACGCGGAGCGTCGGTGGCCGTGGTCGTTCAATAATTCGCTTTCACCGACACAACTGCCGACGCCATGGTCACCGTGAGCGAAAGAGACAGCGCCGAACGCGGATCGTCGGAGGCCGTGGTCGTCCTATAATTCGCTTCCACCGACAGAACTGCCGCCGCCACGGTCACCGTGACCGAAAGAGACAGCGCCGAACGCGGATCGTCGGAGGCCGTGGTCGTTCAATATTTCGCTTTCACCGACACAACTGCCGCCGCCACGGTCACCGTGACCGAAAGAGACAGCGCCGAAAGCGGATCGTTGGAGGCCGTGGTCGTTCAATAATTCGCTTTCACCGACACAACTGCCGACGCCACGGTCACCGTGACCGAAAGAGACAGCGCCGAAAGCGGTTCGTTGGAGGCCGTGGTCGATCAATAATTCGATTTCACCGACACAACTGCCGCAGCCACGGTCACCGTGACCGAAAGAGACAACGCCGAACGCGGATCGTCGGAGGCCGTGGTCGTTCAATAATTCGCTTTCACCGACACAACTGCCGCCGCCACGGTCACCGTGAGCGAAAGGGACAGCGCCGAACGCGGATCGTCGGAGGCCGTGGTCGTTCAATATTTCGCTTTCACCGACACAACTGCCGCCGCCACGGTCACCGTGACCGAAAGAGACAGCGCCCAAAGCGGATCGTTGGAGGCCGTGGTCGTTCAATATTTCGCTTTCACCGACACAACTGCTGCCGCCACGGTCACCGTGACCGAAAGAGACAGCGCCGAAAGCGGATCGTTGGAGGCCGTGGTCGATCAATAATTCGCTTTCGCCGACACAACTGCCGCCGCCACAGTCACCCTGATTGAAAGAGGCAGCGCCGAACGCGGATCGTCGGAGGCCGTGGTCGTTCAATAATTCGCTTTCACCGACACAACTGCCGTCGCCACGATCACCGTGACCGAAAGAGACAGCGCCGAACGCGGTTCGTCGGAGGCCGTGGTCATTCAATAGTTCGCTTTCACCGACACAACTGCCGCCGCCACGGTCACCGTGAGCGAAAGAGGCAGCGCCGAACGCGGATCGTCAGTGGCCGTGGTCGTTCAATATTTCGCTTTCACCGACACAACTGCCGCCGCCACGGTCACCGTGACCGAAAGAGACAGCGCCGAACGCGGATCGTCGGAGGCCGTGGTCGTTCAATAATTCGCTTTCACCGACACAACTGCCGCCGCCACGGTCACCGTGACCAAAAGAGACAGCGCCGAAAGCGGATCGTGTGAGGCCGTGCTCGTTCAAAAATTGGCTTTCACCGACACAACTGCCGCCACCACGGTCACCGTGAGCGAAAGAGACAGCGCCGAACGCGGATCGTTGGAGGCCGTGGTCGTTCAATAATTGGCTTTCACCGACACAACTGCCGACGCCACGGTCACCGTGACCGAAAGAGACAGCGCCGAAAGCGGATCGTCGGAGGCCGTGGTCGTTCAATAATTCGCTTTCACCGACACAACTGCCGACGCCACGGTCACCGTGACCAAAAGAGACAGCGCCGAAAGCGGATCGTCGGAGGCCGTGGTCATTCAATAATTCGCTTTCACCGACACAACTGCCGCCGCCACGGTCACCGTGAGCGAAAGAGGCAGCGCCGAACGCGGATCGTCAGTGGCCGTGGTCGTTCAATATTTCGCTTTCACCGACACAACTGCCGCCGCCACGGTCACCGTGACCGAAAGAGACAGCGCCGAACGCGGATCGTCGGAGGCCGTGGTCGTTCAATATTTCGCTTTCACCGACACAACTGCCGCCACCACGGTCACCGTGACCAAAAGAGACAGCGCCGAAAGCGGATCGTGTGAGGCCGTGCTCGTTCAAAAATTGGCTTTCACCGACACAACTGCCGCCGCCACGGTCACCGTGAGCGAAAGAGACAGCGCCGAACGCGGATCGTTGGAGGCCGTGGTCGTTCAATAATTGGCTTTCACCGACACAACTGCCGACGCCACGGTCACCGTGACCGAAAGAGACAGCGCCGAAAACGGATCGTCGGAGGCCGTGGTCGTTCAATAATTCGCTTTCACCGACACAAGTGCCGACGCCACGGTCACCGTGACCAAAAGAGACAGCGCCGAAAGCGGATCGTCGGAGGCCGTGGTCGTTCAATATTTCGCTTTCACCGACACAACTGCCGACGCCACGGTCACCGTGAGCGAAAGAGAGAGCGCCGAAAGCGGATCGTGTGAGGCCGTGCTCGTTCAATAATTCGCTTTCACCGACACAACTGCCGCCGCCACGGTCACCGTGAGCGAAAGAGACAGCGCCGAACGCGGATCGTCGGAGGCCGTGGTCGTTCAATAATTCGCTTTCACCGACACAACTGCCGCCACCACGGTCACCGTGACCGAAAGAGACAGCGCCGAACGCGGATCGTTGGAGGCCGTGGTCGTTCAATATTCCGCTTTCACCGACACAACTGCCGCCGCCACGGTCACCGTGACCGAAAGAGACAGCGCCGAAAGCGGATCGTTGGAGGCCGTGGTCGTTCAATAATTCGCTTTCACCGACACAACTGCCGCCGCCACGGTCACCGTGACCGAAAGAGACAGCGCCGAAAGCGGATCGTTGGAGGCCGTGGTTGATCAATAATTCGCTTTCACCGACACAACTGCCGCAGCCACGGTCACCGTGACCGAAAGAGGCAGCGCCGAACGCGGATCGTCGGAGGCCGTGGTCGTTCAATAATTCGCTTTCACCGACACAACTGCCGCCGCCACGGTCACCGTGACCGAAAGAGACAGCGCCGAACGCGGATCGTCGGAGGCCGTGGTCGTTCAATAATTCGCTTTCACCGACACAACTGCCGCCGCCACGGTCACCGTGACCGAAAGAGACAGCGCCGAAAGCGGATCGTTGGAGGCCGTGGTCGATCAATAATTCGCTTTCACCGACACAACTGCCGCCGCCACGGTCACCGTGATTGAAAGAGGCAGCGCCGAACGCGGATTCTCGGAGGCCGTGGTCGTTCAATAATTCGCTTTCACCGACACAACTGCCGCCGCCACGGTCACCGTGACCGAAAGAGACAGCGCCGAACGCGGATCGTCGGAGGCCGTGGTCGTTCAATATTTCGCTTTCACCGACACAACTGCCGCCGCCACGGTCACCGTGACCGAAAGAGACAGCGCCGAACGCGGTTCGTCGGAGGCCGTGGTCGTTCAATAATTCGCTTTCACCGACACAACTGCCGCCGCCACGGTCACCGTGACCGAAAGAGACAGCGCCGAAAGCGGATCGTCGGAGGCTGTGGTCGTTCAATAATTCGCTTTCACCGACACAACTGCCGACGCCACGGTCACCGTGAGCGAAAGAGACAGTGCCGAACGCGGAGCGTCGGAGGCCGTGGTCGTTCAATAATTCGCTTTCACCGACACAACTGCCGACGCCATGGTCACCGTGAGCGAAAGAGACAGCGCCGAACGCGGATCGTCGGAGGCCGTGCTCGTCCTATAATTCGCTTCCACCGACAGAACTGCCGCCGCCAGGGTCACCGTGACCGAAAGAGACAGCGCCGAACGCGGATAGTCGGAGGCCGAGGTCGTTCAATAATTCGCTTTCACCGACACAACTGCCGCCGCCACGGTCACCGTGACCGAAAGAGACAGCGCCGAAAGCGGATCGTTGGAGGGCGTGGTCGTTCAATATTTCGCTTTCACCGAAACAACTGCCGCCGCCACGGTCACCGTGACCGAAAGAGACAGCGCCGAAAGCGGATCGTTGGAGGCCGTGGTCGATCAATAATTCGCTTTCACCGACACAACTGCCGCCGCCACGGTCACCGTGATTAAAAGAGGCAGCGCCGAACGCGGATCGTCGGAGGCCGTGGCCGTTCAATAATTCGCTTTCACCGACACAACTGCCGCCGCCACCGTCACAGTGACCGAAAGAGACAGCGCCGAACGCGGATCATCGGAGGCCGTGGACGTTCAATAATTCGCTTTCACCGACACAACTGCCGCCGCCACGATCACCGTGACCGAAAGAGACAGCGCCGAACGCGGTTCGTCGGAGGCCGTGGTCATTCAATAATTCGCTTTCACCGTCACAACTGCCGCCGCCACGGTTAGCGTGAGCGAAAGAGACAGCGCCGAACGCGGATCGTCGGAGGCCGTAGTCGTTCAATAATTCGCTTTCACCGACACAAGTGCCGACGCCACGGTCACCGTGAGCGAAAGAGACAGCGCCGAACGCGGTTCGTCGCAGGCCGTGGTCATTCAATAATTCGCTTTCACCGTCACAACTGCCGCCGCCACGGTCACCGTGAGCGAAAGAGACAGCGCCGTACGCGGATTCTTGGAGGCCGTGGTCGTTCAATAATTCGCTTTCACCGACACAACTGCCGCCGCCACGGTCACCGTGAGCGAAAGAGACAGCGTCGAGCGCGGATCGTCGGAGGCCGTGGTCGTTTAATAATTCGCTTTCACCAACACAACTGCCGCCGCCACGGTCACCGTGACCGAAAGAGACAGCGTCCAAAGCGAATCGTGTGAGGCCGTGCTCGTTCAATATTTCGCTTTCACCGTCACAACTGCCGCCGCCACGGTCACCGTGAGCGAAAGAGACAGCGCCGAACGCGGATCGTCGGAGGCCGTGGTCGTTCAATATTTCGCTTTCGCCGACACAACTGCCGCCGCCACGGTCACCGTGACCGAAAGAGACAGCGCCGAAAGCGGATCGTTGGAGGCCGTGGTCGTTCAATAATTCGCTTTCACCGACACAACTGCCGCCGCCACGGTCACCGTGACCGAAAGAGACCGCGCCGAAAGCGGATCGTTGGAGGCCGTGGTCGATCAATAATTCGCTTTCACCGACACAACTGCCGCCGTTACGGTCACCGTGATTGAAAGAGGCAGCGCCGAACGCGGATCGTCGGAGGCCGTGGCCGTTGAATAATTCGCTTTCACCGACACAACTGCCGCCGCCACGGTCACCGTGACCGAAAGAGACAGCGCCGAACGCGGATCGTCGGAGGCCGTGGTCGTTCAATAATTCGCTTTCACCGACACAACTGCCGCCGCCACGATCACCGTGACCGAAAGAGACAGCGCCGAACGCGGTTCGTCGGAGGCCGTGGTCATTCAATAATTCGCTTTCACCGACACAACTGCCGCCACCACGGTCACCGTGACCGAAGGAGGCAGCGCCGAACGCCGATCGTCGGAGGCCGTGGTCGTTCAATAATTTGCTTTCACCGACACAACTGCCGCCGCCACGGTCACCGTGACCGAAAGAGACAGCGCCGAAAGCGGATCGTGTGAGGCCGTGCTCGTTCAAAAATTGGCTTTCATCGACACAACTGCCGCCGCCACGGTCACCGTGAGCGAAAGAGACAGCGCCGAACGCGGATCGTTGGAGGCCGTGGTCAATCAATAATTGGCTTTCACCGACACAACTGCCGACGCCACGGTCACCGTGAGCGAAAGAGACAGCGCCGAACGCGGATCGTCGGAGGCCGTGGTCGTTCAATAATTCGCTTTCAACGACACAACTGCCGCCGCCACGGTCACCGTGACCGAAAGAGACAGCGCCGAACACGGATCGTCGGAGGCCGTGGTCGTTCAATATTTCGCTTTCACCGACACAACTGCCGCCGCCACGGTCACCGTGACCGAAAGAGACAGCGCCGAAAGCGGATCGTTGGAGGCCGTGGTCGTTCAATAATTCGCTTTCACCGACACAACTGCCGACGCCACGGTCACCGTGACCGAAAGAGACAGCGCCGAAAGCGGATCGTTGGAGGCCGTGGTCGATCAATAATTCGATTTCACCGACACAACTGCCGCAGCCACGGTCACCGTGACCGAAAGAGACAACGCCGAACGCGGATCGTCGGAGGCCGTGGTCGTTCAATAATTCGCTTTCACCGACACAACTGCCGCCGCCACGGTCACCGTGAGCGAAAGGGACAGCGCCGAACGCGGATCGTCGGAGGCCGTGGTCGTTCAATATTTCGCTTTCACCGACACAACTGCCGCCGCCACGGTCACCGTGACCGAAAGAGACAGCGCCCAAAGCGGATCGTTGGAGGCCGTGGTCGTTCAATATTTCGCTTTCACCGACACAACTGCTGCCGCCACGGTCACCGTGACCGAAAGAGACAGCGCCGAAAGCGGATCGTTGGAGGCCGTGGTCGATCAATAATTCGATTTCACCGACACAACTGCCGCAGCCACGGTCACCGTGACCGAAAGAGACAACGCCGAACGCGGATCGTCGGAGGCCGTGGTCGTTCAATAATTCGCTTTCACCGACACAACTGCCGCCGCCACGGTCACCGTGAGCGAAAGGGACAGCGCCGAACGCGGATCGTCGGAGGCCGTGGTCGTTCAATATTTCGCTTTCACCGACACAACTGCCGCCGCCACGGTCACCGTGACCGAAAGAGACAGCGCCCAAAGCGGATCGTTGGAGGCCGTGGTCGTTCAATATTTCGCTTTCACCGACACAACTGCTGCCGCCACGGTCACCGTGACCGAAAGAGACAGCGCCGAAAGCGGATCGTTGGAGGCCGTGGTCGATCAATAATTCGCTTTCGCCGACACAACTGCCGCCGCCACAGTCACCCTGATTGAAAGAGGCAGCGCCGAACGCGGATCGTCGGAGGCCGTGGTCGTTCAATAATTCGCTTTCACCGACACAACTGCCGTCGCCACGATCACCGTGACCGAAAGAGACAGCGCCGAACGCGGTTCGTCGGAGGCCGTGGTCATTCAATAGTTCGCTTTCACCGACACAACTGCCGCCGCCACGGTCACCGTGAGCGAAAGAGGCAGCGCCGAACGCGGATCGTCAGTGGCCGTGGTCGTTCAATATTTCGCTTTCACCGACACAACTGCCGCCGCCACGGTCACCGTGACCGAAAGAGACAGCGCCGAACGCGGATCGTCGGAGGCCGTGGTCGTTCAATAATTCGCTTTCACCGACACAACTGCCGCCGCCACGGTCACCGTGACCAAAAGAGACAGCGCCGAAAGCGGATCGTGTGAGGCCGTGCTCGTTCAAAAATTGGCTTTCACCGACACAACTGCCGCCACCACGGTCACCGTGAGCGAAAGAGACAGCGCCGAACGCGGATCGTTGGAGGCCGTGGTCGTTCAATAATTGGCTTTCACCGACACAACTGCCGACGCCACGGTCACCGTGACCGAAAGAGACAGCGCCGAAAGCGGATCGTCGGAGGCCGTGGTCGTTCAATAATTCGCTTTCACCGACACAACTGCCGACGCCACGGTCACCGTGACCAAAAGAGACAGCGCCGAAAGCGGATCGTCGGAGGCCGTGGTCGTTCAATATATCGCTTTCACCGACACAACTGCCGACGCCACGGTCACCGTGAGCGAAAGAGACAGCGCCGAAAGCGGATCGTGTGAGGCCGTGCTCGTTCAATAATTCGCTTTCACCGACACAACTGCCGCCGCCACGGTCACCGTGAGCGAAAGAGACAGCGCCGAACGCGGATCGTCGGAGGCCGTGGTCGTTCAATATTTCGCTTTCACCGACACAACTGCCGCCGCCACGGTCACCGTGACCGAAAGAGACAGCGCCGAACGCGGATCGTCGGAGGCCATGGTCGTTCAATATTCCGCTTTCACCGACACAACTGCCGCCGCCACGGTCACCGTGACCGAAAGAGACAGAGCCGAAAGCGGATCGTTGGAGGCCGTGGTCGTTCAATATTTCGCTTTCACCGACACAACTGCCGCCGCCACGGTCACCGTGACCGAAAGAGACAGCTCCGAAAGCGGATCATTGGAGGCCGTGGTTGATCAATAATTCGCTTTCACCGACACAACTGCCGCAGCCACGGTCACCGTGACCGAAAGAGACAGCGCCGAACGCGGATCGTCGGAGGCCGTGGTTGTTCAATAATTCGCTTTCACCGACACAACTGCCGCCACCACGGTCACCGTGACCGAAAGAGACAGCGCCGAACGCGGATCGTCGGAGGCCGTGGTCGTTCAATAATTCGCTTTCGCCGACACAACTGCCGCCGCCACGGTCACCGTGACCGAAAGAGACAGCGCCGAAAGCGGATCGTTGGAGGCCGTGGTCGATCAATAATTCGCTTTCACCGACACAACTGCCGCCGCCACGGTCATCGTGATTGAAAGAGGCAGCGCCGAACGCGGATTCTCGGAGGCCGTGGTCGTTCAATAATTCGCTTTCACCGACACAACTGCCGCCGCCACGGTCACCGTGACCGAAAGAGACAGCGCCGAACGCGGATCGTCGGAGGCCGTGGTCGTTCAATATTTCGCTTTCACCGACACAACTGCCGCCGCCACGGTCACAGTGTCCGAAAGAGACAGCGCCGAACGCGGTTCGTCGGAGGCCGTGGTCGTTCAATAATTCGCTTTCACCGACACAACTGCCGCCGCCACGGTCACCGTGACCGAAAGAGACAGCGCCGATGATGATGATTGGGTTTTTTTTTGGCGCAAGAGCAACTTAGGCCATATTGCGTCAAACAAAGGTTTTTCCAAGAGGCTTAAAAGTATAATCTATAAGAACTGGAAGCTACAGCTGGTGTAAAAAGCCAGTTTTATAAAGGAAATTTAAAACTCGATTGAATGGTACCAATGGTTGATCGCCAAGCAGAAAATATGGGTGAAAGGGAAGGTGACCTCGAAACAGTTCTGGAAAACATGTTCGCCGCTCTTGGTTTAAAGATTTGCAACGCCACAGGATGTGCAAAACAGTCATAGCTTTCCCACAGTTGTCGCAGAGTTTAACGTCCTCACCACAGAGCAGGTGCAAATGAGTCAAACGGGTATGACCGATTCGTAAGCGGCAAAGGAGAACTTCAACCTGACGGTCTTTATGGGAGGAACTCTCCCACACTCCCAGTTGGGGCTTGATAACATGAAGCTTGTTCTCTTTTTCCATATCCCAATCCAACTGCCATGACTTCATAATTGATTTCTGGATGATTGGTTTCAGGTCTTGGTGTGGCAAGCCAAAAGGCAGTTTTGGGAATTCTTTTGCAGAGCCAGCAAGCAAGTCTGCTTTCTCATTGCCGGAAATACCTACGTGGCTAGGAACCCAACAGAATTTTATCAAGTGTCCTAGTTGAAGTGCTCGGTTTAACCGTACCCGAAGATATTGTACGAGAAGGTTCTTACTGTCTGTTAAGGACGAAATGGCTAGAAGAACGCTCTGGGAGACGACAAACAGAATTGCTTTCATAATATTGTTCTCCAGTAAGTACTCAACAGCCATTGAAATGGCATACAATTCAGCAGTAAAAATATTTGCAAGAGTATGGAGTTGTCTAACTTTTTTGAAGGCAGTGGAGTAAACCGCACACCCCACGAAAGTTGATGTTTTTGATCCATCAGTGTAAAAGTGTGAGTAGTCCTTGTACTTCTGTTCCAGTTCCGCAAACTCCTGCTGAAGAACGAGTGAAGAAATATCTCTCTTTCTGTACTTGGACAGTGACCAGTCACAATAGATTGGCAGAAGGTCCCAAGATGCAATTCTATCATAGCTCTTCAGCAAAGCAGCTTCACTAACGGGAAGCTGGAGTGATGTTGCCATGCTTTGAACTCTGAAACTCAGAGGCCGAACAATACTTGGCTTGTTTTCACAAAGTCGGAGGGATGTAGCAGATTGGAGGGCATCAAAAGAGGGATGTTGAGGAAAACTGTATACCTTGTGAGCATAACAAAGAGTCAAATATTGTCTTCG